>NW_006289416.1:8468884-8483482 GCF_000327345.1 Myotis davidii | reverse complement strand
GAATGCCCCTCTTCTTTTCATACCCAATTTTACCTGAGAATCTGTCCCCATATAAACCAGCCCAAACAGACTCAATAGATACTAATCACAAATCTCTTTCTCTTTTTTAGTTCCACAGATTTTTGATGTCTCCTGTGAGAAGGAAGATTCAAGGGGTTCTTGGATAGGTATTCAATTCCAATAGTGTAAAAATCTCTCAGAAACAGAAGTGAAAAAAAAGTTTATCTTTTTGGTAAAATCCTTTAATCCTTAAGTCATGGCATTTGACAGCATAACTATCATATTCACTATACTCATGAGTTAGTGTCTGTGGTCTCTAAGGGCTTCTCTCAGTTGCTATCTCCAGATAGGTAAAGGGGGCCCCTAAGGAAGAAGAGGCCAATGTTAGGCCTTAGTGATGAAATAATAAAGAAGCATCTACACTAATAAAATACAAAGATGCTAATTGACCATACCTTTACTAAGCCCATCAGCCAATCAGAAGAGTATGCAAATTAACCCAACAAAGATGGCTGTTAAATTTGCATACTGCAGGCGGGGTGGCACAGCATGAGTCACCGCCTGCTCCGCCACCATCTGGGTCTGCCATCTGCCACGTGGGGAGCGGGCCTAAGCCAGCAGGTGGTTATCTCCTGAGGGGTCCCAGACTGTGAGAGGGCACAGGTCAGGCTGAGGAACCCCTCCCTTACCCTGCCAGTGCACAAATTTTTGTGCACCGGGCCTCTAGTGAAATATAATAAGGGATATTTGTAAGGAATGAGGTAGTGGGGTATGTAGACTTAGGAACCCAACCTCCAACTTTTCTCTAAAGCCCATCTTTGATCCTGCAAATAAGAGTGTTTAACCAGAATGATCCATTAGAGCACCTGAGACAGCGAAGGACTTGATGATAGTTGAGTTCCCACTGATGCTGACTTCAGAAGCAAAGGACCTGGGAACCCAAGACAGGATAGCCATACACAATTCAGCAAATTATTAAAGGCCCACTCTCCAGTTGTCCTGTTTATCAAATCACCCTAGAAAATATGCATTCACTGAGGTTGAGTAAGAATGACTGCTCTGTGGCTTACATTTCTGCCAGCTCACTCTGGGAGTCCACACAGTGAAACCTGGGCCATCATAATGGAGTGATCGTTTTGCAATTTCTTTTATCTGAAGCCATACTTATCTTTCGAAGATGTAAATTTGTAAAACATCATGCTTTATGTATTGCAGTTTTGGCATCTACTTTAGTTTTTAAGAATGGATGTTGTCTAATTATGCAGAGGAGCTTTGGATGAGGAAATATACTAAGTGTGCATTAAATAGACAACTTTAAATAATGGCACTTGTGCTAAGAAGTGTATTTTCTGGCAAGCGACTAATTTATAATGGTCATAGATAAATGCATTAGTGTATGAAATGCTTGTCTTTATTCATTGACTTGAAGGGGCACTATTATGTTTTTAAATATGTCTTCTTTATTGGGTCTGTTTTCCATCTTTTACAAAGTTGCTCATATTTTATGTTTGTTGACATTCGCTGCACTTAAATGTTGGAAAATGGAAGCAATTTTACAGTAAAAAAAAAAAAATCAACATTAATAAGACTCAGCCCTTGCTTTCCGGCATCAGGTAAATAGTTAAGGGCAGAATTGTAGCCGCGCTCCTCTCTAGCCTTTTCCCCGTGAGCCCTGTGTTCTTTTAAGTGTGCACATCAGAGATGGGGAGAATGAGATTAAATGACCAAATTTACTGCATTCAAAGTGCAGAAACCACTACCCTGGATCTTTCTGCACCAATTTAATTTTTAGCTTTATTCTTGGCCTAATGCAATGTTTTAGTTCATTGCGCTTTTTGGATGTGCAGAAGCAAAGATAATGTGTTACACTACATCCATTTAATGTTTCAGCAGGCTTTTTTGGTGTATCTACCTTTTGGTTATTTTAAAATGTTTCACCCTTATCACTTCAGTCATGAAATGTAGATTCATTAAATTACTGTGCGGGGTGGTTCCAGGAGCAGCCTGGTTGATGGCATGGCTCAGCTTTGTCAGCGACATGCTAGCTGTTTGCCTGACAGGTTTCCCCAACACCAATCCCGGGGATATGTCTGTGTAGAAGAACAAGTACATTTTCTGACTGGAACAGAAAGAGTCTGGGGCGTTAGAATTTTACTGGACTCTCTACAAACATAAGACCCTGACAGATGCTCCTGAAAACTCACATAGGATTTGTTCTCAAATGCAATGACAATGGGTAGTTTTTCCCCAATAATAACAATAACAATGATAACAACATATTTAGAGTGATCATACCTTGCACGCACATGTTGCCTCATGTGTTTAAAAATGCTTTCACATGTACCCCCTTACTAGCTATAGCTCTAGGGTTGAGTGGATTGAGAGGGATGCAACCCCGTAAACAGAATAAATAATCTCTGGAAGAAGTCTGTGCCAGCGGCAGACTCACCCGAACTGGATTTCACTCACCTCAATAACAACTGGAGTCTACCCCCAGAGGCAGCCCCTTCCTAGTGGAGACAGGGCAAGCTTGTCACCGTCCACGATGGTGAAGATTTCTCCTCCTTGCTCAGAAATATATCTGGCTGAACAATTCTCTGGCCAACATGGTGGGAAGAGACCAAGAGTCACTCATTTTGGTCATTTATTTCATGTGACATACTGCACAGTGCAGCATAAGACATTTATTGCCCAGAAAAGTTCAGCAGTTCACAATCAGTAAGAACAAGTGTGTGCAGCTGTAAATGACAATCACGGGACCTCGTTTATCAGATATTAAATTAGCAACGTTGTAAATCAAGCGTTCTGATTGGCTTAGAGGGCAGAGAAGGCCATGGGAGTCGCACTTGCTTGTTTCGCACAATGGGAATAGGTGTGCTTTTTGGACTGAAATGGAAGGGTTTCTGGTTCTGTCCAAAACTTGTCTCCTACAGGGGCTGCCTTTGTATTTTGGAGGAGGGGGGTCACTGCACAGAGGGAAGGTTCTGTACCAAATGCAGCTTCAATCCAAGTCTGAATCCATCAGAGGACACTGGAACCATCAGAGCTACTTGGTGTCACTGCTGTTTTCTGCCTGGCTGAATCCGAAAATAAACACCTTTGGTCTCCGTCATTACTGTTTCATTAACACCTTGGCCAAGTACTTTGGCCAAAGAGACTGGATTTCAGTGTGATGCTAAATTATTCCAGGCCAGTGTGAAATAGTCCTTGATAATTTCATATCTGCAGCCCCTCTCTCCCAACTGACAGACCCAGCTACACACACACACATGCACACACACACATGAATAAGCACATGCACAGTGGAGAATGTGCACACACACACACACACACAAAAAAAAAAAAAGGAAGGAAGGGGAAAAAAACAAACCCAGGAAAGCTATTTAGGGCACCGTTCCCATTGGGTTTCTCTGCAAAGCAGTTTAACTGTAGTTAGTAAGTGCTCAGTGTAATCTAATAAAAGGCATTTTGCAATATTAAGCAAAAAACATCTGGTACCCAGAATTCCCTGATCATTTTTAACTAGATGCAATCTCTCTCTCTTTCTCC
The DNA here is from genome assembly GCF_000327345.1 of Myotis davidii. Classification (NCBI taxonomy): domain Eukaryota; kingdom Metazoa; phylum Chordata; class Mammalia; order Chiroptera; family Vespertilionidae; genus Myotis; species Myotis davidii. The sequence continues at coordinate 8,479,933 of NW_006289416.1, read as the reverse complement.
TTCTCTTACCGACATGTGAAAAATAGCCTAATAAGGATCCTTGTGGTAAAATCAGATGGAAAATGGGGAGGAAGACTTCCACCGTCTCCAGCAGCTCATTTGAAGCAGCTCCTCCGACTTGCACAATAATAATCAGTGCTGGCCCAGTGCCGCTGGATTATTTTGTATATTCATGAAGCCGCTCATCAGCCGTCAGGAGAATGTGCAGTAATCCTTGGATGAAATAAGGCCAATCAGTGGAATAATGAGGAAGGTAATATCTCCCAAGAGGCCTGGAGTGGGTTTTCATCAAACCCTGCTGTAACTCTCCAACTATTTGCTTTACAAATGCAGGCTTTGATCTCTGATTTGGGGAGGAGAGGGGAGAGGCAGAGGAGCCCTGCACTGTCCAGCCAGGGAGGGTAAGAAGCCCGCGGAGGAGGCGTCGGGAGGGGCCCGGCCTCTGAGTATCAGTCAGCTCTTGTTAACTAGAACCTCCCAGCCTTTCCACATACGGGGCCCTGATATATGTTCACTTAGCGGGTCAATTGCAAGAGGCTTTTCCTTTTCCTTAATCTTCTGTATATTCATATGTGTGGGCCGCAACCTTCTCTAATCAGGAGGTACTGGGCCTATATAAATACCTGTTCTGTTTTTTTGTTTGTTTTGTGTGTGTTTGTTTGTTTTTTGTTTTTTGTTTTTTGCCAGGAAGCAATGAAGACTTTCTAATGAACCTGAAAACCCCTATCAGAGTGGAAGACCGTGCAGTGAGTTCCACCAGAAGTGCCTCGGTTGTTTTAATGAAGCCTTATTGCATCTTCATCAAGCCAAAAAAGTGAAACCGACGACAAACAGAGGCGCTGATGAGATAAACACCATCAAGCATCCGCACAGCATTCTTTTTCTAAGACACACCAGAGTCAGTCGGCAAGGCAAGTGAGCCCCATCACCCACCTGCCTCAGCCTTGTGTGTGTCTTTGGAGTCAGAGGTGGCTTACACAGGTCGGGCCACGGAGATGTCCTCCTGTTAGACTCCCTGAAATAGTGTGTTGGACAGAAAGTGCCGCTACCATTGTTTCATTTCTTCTCCCCCACACTCCCTACCTCTCTTTCCTCTTCTTTCTCCCATGCACTTGGCTGTGACTCTCTTTTCCTACACACAGGCATTGTACACCTCCTCCCACATTACAAATTTATGTTCTTTTTCTCCTTGTGACTTTACATAGCAACTGAAATAATAACGGTTTGTATTTAGTCCAAGAGACAAGCTAGTTGAATATTGAACTAGAATTGCAGTGTACATATAAATTGTACATTTGTGGGAAAGAAAAATATGTCCCTTTCTCATCTACCTTGTTAGACAAATTAATGCAATTTCATTTATTCATCATGTAAAAGGTAAGTAGTATCCAACTATATATCAGAAATGCCTGGACACTTGCTCAGTCCTTCTTATCTGATGCTCAGTCTCCCTGGATGGAGAGCAATGGGCATGAACAATTCAGTGTAGTTCTCAATGAGGAAGATTTTGTTTGAAGTTTATTATGGGTTATTAAGTCTGGAAATTTTCTATTTAAACCAGCTAGCAGACTACCTTGATTATATATGAAGTATATCTGATTTTTAAAAAAAATATATTGTACATTTTTGCATAGTCTATTATGAAAACATTTCATTAATAAGGGCTGCTATTAAAAGACAGGTAATATATAGGCTCTTACTAATATTAAAAACAGTGAATAAGAAATTGAGGAAAATTTCAGTATATTAAAATCACTTCTTTGAAAATTAAGTATAATGAGGTGTACAATAAACAAGGTCAAACAAGTTAATTCGAAACGATGAAATGAGGTGAAAAGGAATTAAAGGAGATTGCTGGAACAGATTTATTCCCTTACTGTATGATGATGTCATTAACAAATCCTTGTGCTGCATTAGAGGCAGTTGACATTACCCGCAGCACAAATGGTCTTTGGGCAGAAGAGATTTCCTATGGCACTCCTCAGTGGGCTTATTAATTGTGTTTCTGAGCACCTTGGAACAAGCCAGGAGGATTTCCATGAAGAATCCGAAGCAATATTGCCTTTGAAGCCCGGCCTTTCAGGAAGAGGTGACTTCAGCGTCTTGCCTTTGATTCTGAGGGAGTGGGTGTTAGAACGAGACTATTTTAGAGAATGTGAAAGGGCTAAATTTGACACTTGATTCACCCTATTCTGGGATTTTAAACTGTGATGTAAATTAGTTTGAAACCGGTCTTTCTTCCATTTTCTCTTTTCAAAATGTAATACACTTAAATGACAGAGATTAATTACTAAAGTAATTACTGTTGGAAAGCAAAGGGACAGTTGTATGAGGCACGCTTTCTTGTGATGACCAAGTCTTTCTTGACAATTATGCTTAATTCCAACAATGATGATTCTGTGTGGCAAAATCTACCCACACAAGGGCACACAGCATTGACGCATTTTCACTCACAGAGAAATATTAGAAAGAGGTAATTACATCTGACTGAGATGCAGCCATGTCCAACCACAGGGGTCTCACCAGAATCTTTTCTTAGGGGCATGAATAATGCCCCTACCTCTGGTTACCCGTCCTGTTTTTCTGCTTCATGTGCTGGCCTACGCAGAGACTGGGCTAACCAGACTGTGTAGCAATGCACATGTGAAGGGTAACATGGCATCTTTCTAGTCCCCTACTCTCACTCTTCGACTCTGTACTTGATATTTCTAAGTGCAAAATAGCCTCACTCAAGGGGGCACCCAAAAGGAGCCCTGGATGTACATGTCTTGAATCTGTAAGATACAGGAACAAGGGCCACAGGAGGCACGTAATACAACTCTGGAATTCTAAACACTTTTAGAATTAATGTTGGACTGTGATAAAAGAAAATTGAATGGATGATCCCGAGGAAAAGGCTCACTGATTATTGACTGATTGATTATTAATGGGCTCACAGATCTCAAGGATCACTCTGCCACCTTTGACCCTGTTCTTATTGCTGTCTTCATTGTGGCCACCTCCCAGGACAGAATTATGACACGCTGTCAACACGAGCCTCTGCGCATCATCCAAGGATGGACCAGGCCTCTTTAAATGGTCGACATAAACCCTGAAGGCCCATCACAGGCCACTGTGACAGGCGGCACAGCTCCCTCAGGCAGTCACAACTGGGGTTCCATGGTGGCAGCAGCCAGGGCTGGGAGGCGAGAGTGGGAGGAGGTGGGCAATGAGGGAGAGGAAGAGGAATAGGAGAAAAGGAATCTTAGACAAAGAGAGTAACCTGAGTGTTAAGAAGGAGCAACATTAAAGAACCTCACTAGGTTTGGCTGCTCACCATTCAGTTATTCTGACAACACTGTACTCATGAGACCAGGCCAAGAACCCCTGTTTACTTAAGGGCACAGCCAGGAGTCCCCTAAATGGGATCAACTTAAAGATGGGAACATGTCATCACTGCTGATGGCATCAAATGAGGGGCCGGTGAAGAGGAGAATGGAAAAGGGGAGAAAGGAGAAATGTGGGAAAGGGAGGAAAAGGGAAGCAGAGAAAACGAAAGGAAGTAGGAGAATGAGCAGGAGGCTGGGGTCAGGCTCCGCTGCTTCCTCCCAGGTGTTGGTGCAGGCATGATTTCAGCCGTGAACCATAATCAACTTCCTTAATGAAATACGTAATTAACATATTATAATTGTGGTAAAGATGATTTTGACAGAAATCATTTTCCATATCTAATACTATGCTAATTTAATCTGTTCCTTACTCCCCGACATGACCTTTAGTGATTAAGTTTCATGGTGGAATTGTGGTTTTTTTTTCTTGATGGATTGATTTATCCACACTGGTTGAGACCCCTCTCTTGGTATAGCTTTCATTTTTTTTATCCCTTTAAATATCTCTCACAGGCATGCATGTCCATACATACACGGGCACAGACATGCGCAGAGAAGTGTGAGTGCAACAAAAGGAAGAAGAGATGCATTTTTTCATGTGACTTTCAGAACACTGGTCATCAACCCATAGATACATGGAAGGTAATGTTCAGACCCAAAAGAAAATATTATATTTCTACTAAACACCTGTGTTTCAGTGCTTCTGTTTTTAGTCATGTGGGTGTGGCAAATGTAATTAGTATAATTAAAAGGTAGCAAATCCATCAAACTATTTGGTTACCTAAGGAATGAATAAAAAGGTAGAAATACAAAAAAATGTTTGACCAGATTTTCTCTTATACTGTACTTACTCTTGTACCTTTTGAATGTAGTTGTTATCATACAATAATCTTAATGAGTCACTTTTTAAAAAAAATTATCTTTATTGCTAAAAGTATTATAGATATCTCCTCTTTCCCCCCACTGACCTCCTCATACATATATAATTAAATAGAAATACTGAACATTTTTCTTCCTTTGGTTTTGACAGAATAAAATAGATTTGGATCTTAAAGGAATAAAAGGATTTAATGGTTACTTGGACATATGGAAAGCCAGGAACCAATGGTACTTTAGGTAACTGTTTCTCAAGTATTTTCACTTCAACTCACAGTAAGAAAGATATTGTGCAACGTCAACCAAAACACATATATAGAATTTTATGAATACTTAACATTTAAGATGCATTTTGATCTAGTCTATTCTATTCTATTCTATTCTATTCTATTCTATTCTATTCTATTCTATTCTTTCTGTTTTAATCTACACAAGCTTATCCCAACCAATTAAAAAATGCCAGTCCAGAGAAAGTAAGTGTATTTCTCTACTGTATGAGTCATTCCAGACTCTAATAAAAAGTCACAGCTGAAGCAGTCAAGTTCCATCATTACATTCTTTGGCTTTTTCATATGATTGTATTACATATGACTTTGTTCTAGCCAACTTCTCTAGAGATGACCGTAGGCTGTGCATAACTGATTTTGTCACATTTAGGAGGTTAAACTTAGAATGAGTAATTGAGGAGCTTTTAATTCTGGTTCCACCTTGTCAGTACTCACATGTATGGAACTTGTCAAGTTCATTGGTATTATTTTATGCCTTACTTTCCTCATGTGTAAAATGGACTCAAAATTCTAAACTGCAAGTCCTATTTGTCATAGCTAAAGACAATTAATATTAAAAGAATGAGTAGGATATGTTCAACACCGAAAAGAAAACATTTGGAAATACTAAAATTTATAATAGTTGCTGAACTTGTCTCATCTACATCACAATTTGGGGGAATGTCAAAAAGAAGTAATTAATTGAAATAATTGTATTAGATGTTCATTGTATTGATTTTATTTATAGGAATTATACATGAACAACATTTAGTACCTGACCTGGTTGGTCTACATATATTTAGGACAATGAGAAGCTTGTCCTGCCATTTTTAGCTCATATATGTAAATATAAAAATGGAAAATTAGCCGAAACCGGTTTGGCTCAGTGGATTGAGCGTCGGCCTGTGGACTGAAAGGTCCCGGGTTCGATTCTGGTCAAGGGCATGTACCTGGGTTGCAGGCACATCCCCAGTGGGAGATGTGCAGGAGGCAGCTGATCGATCTTTCTCTCTCATCGATGTTTCTAACTCTCTATCTCGCTCCTTTCCTCTCTGTAAAAAATCAATAAAATATATTTAAAAAATGGAAAATTGAATTCCTTTTTGTTCCATATGAAAGGCAACACCTGCAAGTGCATTAAAATGCACATCAAGAACAGCAGTTGGAAATTTGTCTTGTGACTTATTTTCAGATAAATTGGTCATGTTCAGCAGTTCTGAAAACTTGAAACTTCCAACTTCCATGAAAAGAGAAAGAAGTGAAATGACCCTAAAAAGTGGCTGTCATAAAGATGGAATTATATGACCACCCGGGTCTCCATCAAGGCAGTATCTTTCCATTTAGTATACAATATTAGTTAGCTCAGCGTGCTTTACAGATTTATAGTAACTTTCTAACTTTCCAGAATGTCCTCATGCTCTGATCATTTATGATACACAACACTTTCTATTTTCATACTTATTTTAGAAAGAAGTCAAGACTGAAATTAAACATTTGCATCAAGTTGGCAGTATTCTTTTTTATCTATTGTCTGACAATCTCTGCCTTTTTAATTGAGTGCTTAGCCCGTCATATTCAATGTAATTTTTGAAAAGGTTACATTAGCTATTTTGCTGTTTTCTGTCTTGTGTCTTTTTGTTCCTCTGTGCCTTTTTTTTAACCACACCCTTTTGTGTCAAATTTATTTTATCTTGCTAACTTAATTCCTTTCTTAATTTCAAACTGTTTTGTTTTTTAGTTGTATTTTAGTGATTGCTCCAAAAATTTCATTATGCAACTTAACTTAGCACAGTCTACTTAAGGATAAGTGACTTAATTCTGATAAAATATAACAACTTTGTTCCATCCAAGCTCTATTTCCTCCCCTCTCCTTTGTGCTATTATTTTCATGTATATATTACATCTACATAAGTTATAAACCCAACAGTGCATGAAGTATTGTGGCATTGTCTGATATAATTTTATGTTTTTAAAGAAATTTTTTAAGCTAAAAATATATTTACATCATGTATATAAAAAATTTACCCACATCTTTATCATTTCTGGTGTTCTTCATTTCTTCCTAAGGATTCAAGTTATTATATTGTGTCATTTCTTTTCAACCTGAAAGATTCCTTTTAGTATTTCTTGAAGGGTAAGGATTCTAGCAATAAATTACCTTAGTTTTTGTTTATTTGGGTAAGTCTCTATTTTGTCTGTTTTTGTTTGTTTGTTTGTTTTTTGCATATAGAATTCTGGTTTGACAAGTTTTTCTTTCTTTTAGCATTTTGATATGTCATCTCTGCTTTTTTAAAAAATTTTTTATTGATTAAGTTGTTACATATGTGTCCTTATCTGCACGTAACCCCCTATCCCCCCTCCCCACTCATGCCCTCACCCCCCTGTTGTCTGTGTCCATTGGTTAGGCCTACATGCTTGCATATAAGTCCTTTGGTTGATCTCTTCCCCTTACCCCCACCCTCCCCTACCTTCTCTCTGAGGTTTGACGGTCTGATCAATGCTACTTTCATTGTTTATGATCATATGTTAGTTATTTATTGTATGATCATTTCCTTTATGTTATAGTCTGTCTTTGGTTTGCAGCAGTTTGATTATGGTAGAAGATGCAGGTTTAGATCTGTTTTAGTTCATCTGATTTGGATTTTTGGACTTCCTAAATCTGTAGATTTTTTAATTAAATGTGGGAATTTTTTCACTATTGTGTGTGTGTTTTTAAATTTTTTTCTGCTCTTTTCTCTAACTCTTCTTTTGGAACTCCCAATACACGTGTGTTAGTATATTTGATGTTCCAAGGTTTCTGAAACTCTATTCACTTTTCTTAAACCTTTGTTGTCTCTGTTTTTTGGATTGCATAATTTCTATTGATTTATCTTCAAGTTTCTTTATTTCTCCTGCCATCTCAAGTCTATTGTTGAGCCCATTTAGTGAATTTTTCATTTCAATTATTGTGTTCTTCAACTATAGAATTTCCATTTGGTTCTTTTTTAAAAAATATCTGCTCCTTCATTTTGATTTCTTATTTGTATAGACATCACTATCATATGTTCCTTTATGTCTTTAAAGTTATCTTTAAAATTTATTGCATATGTTTAAAATAGCTACTTTGAAGTTTTTGTCTGCTAAATCCAACATCTGAGCCCACTCAAATTCAGTTTCTATTGGTTGCTTTTTTTACTCTGAGTATAGGTCACGCCTTCTTGTTTTTTAGCAGGTCTCATAGTTTTCTAAAATCAGAGACATTTAATAAAGTAGATTTTAGCTAGGTTGGATCCTTTTTTAAAATAATCCCTCAATTTTTATTTCTTTTTAAATAATTTGTATGGTCTTAAATTGTGGAGTCTCTCTCCCTTGTGGTGTATGGCCATTGATTTTTCTGAGATTTACTTATTTTAGTCATTATACTTTAGGCTTCCTTCTGTGGGATTGCACTTGTGTCTGCATAGCTTAATGATTAGTCAGTAACCTGGATGGAGGTTGTGCTCAAATACCTTGTACCTGTTATGGCTTCTAACCTTGTCAATTGATGTGTGTATGAGTTGGGATGTACACTCAGAGTTCAGCCACTTCTCCAATATGTCTCACCTTTTATTTTATTCTCAGCATCTCAGTTCTCCCTTACACATGGACATAGTGTATAGTCAGCCAGGATGTGTGGAGTGCTTATCAATGAGGATCAATGGAATCCTCATTTCTAGAATTTCATCACCAAATTTCTGCTGGGCCTGACCTAAATGGGCCTTTAATATGGAGATAAAAAAGCTATGGGTTTCCCCGACTCATTGCCTAAAAGTTTGTTGCATTTACTGACAACTCCACCTTGAATTTTCAGTCTCCATTCCAAGTTGACTGCTCTCTTCCTCAGTGATAGCCAGAATGCTGGTTTTCAAGGCCAGCCCTGCCCTTGTAAAAGTACAATGTCATAAACTGGGTGAGGATGGGAATGTGAAATAATTCTCAGGAAAAAGGGCCAAATATTCTTACTGTTTTGATCCAGTTCATAATTTTAAAATACTTGTCAATGTGTTGTTCAAATTTGGTCAATCTTCAGGACCCTGAAAATGTTGCTGAATACTTGTTCATCCTTATTTATGTGGGAGATGACTTGCCAGCCTCTTTACATTGACATTGCCAGAATTCCATTTATCAAAATTGGTTTTAAAATTATTTTCATTGTAACAAATAGAAGGAAGGGGATGAAAATTATTTATCCACTTATGTTAAACTTTCTTTCTCTGAGTTCTCTCCACATCACATATCTGCACAACAGCTTAATTATTTGCTTTGTATATCAAAACATCATGGTGTCCTAGCATCCTAGAAACTCATTCTTTGCATGGAAAAGCCATTCTTCACTTTTCATCAGCAGGCTTGGGAAGATTGAAACTGCCTTTCACTCAGCCCCACCCATTGTACAGGAAGATAAAATGAGCTAATATTTTCTTCTTTCTTACAAACATACAGAAACCATAAAGTATGTTATCTGAAGAAACAGAATGACCTACTATCTGACATAAAGGTTTTATTTTCTTCTTTTACGTCCTTTTTTTTTTTTTAAAAAAAAAAAAGCCAGTTGAGATATAAGAAGGATTAAAGATTGTTTATAGACTATGGCGTCATGATCATTTTTGTTTTTGTTTTTTAAATATAGATTTTTATTGATTTCAGAGAGGAAGGGAAAGGGAGACAGAGATAGAAATATCAATGATAAAAAGAATCACTGATTGGCTGCCTCCTGCATGTCCCTTACTGGGGATCCAGCCTACCACCTGGGCATGTGCCTTGACCAGGAATCGAACCATGACCTCCAGGTTCATAAGTCATTGCTCAACCACTGAGTCACACCAGCAAGGCCATGATTCTTAATTTGATGATGATCTGGCAGGAGAGAAAGGAATGAAGATAGAAAAGAGTTGTATTCTAAAGCATGACAAGTGTTAACCACATATTACAATTTTATTGATTTTTAATTAGTTTTCAATAAGTGTAATTCATCTGCTTAAACTTTAGAACAACTAAACTTTTATAGGTTTCCAAATTAGACTTCTCATATAAATTGGAAATTATAAAAATTGCTTTGTTAGACTGTTTCTTGATATTGTATTCAGATATATAGTAAATATAACTATAGATGGCACACCAGAGAAAGAAGCACTCACAGAAATTGGGAACTGACACTTAAGGATTTTTTGTCTTTTCTTTCCCTGCAATGTCAAAGTGAGATTAAAATAACTGAACTTTTCCAAATTTATAAAACAAATAGATTTCAGATAAATCAAATGGGTGAGGCAATCGCTGAACAGATTTTTGATGTTGTACAGATTTTTTGTTGTTGTTGCTTGTTTTACCTGGCTATTCGAGGTTGATTGAGGCTAAAATACATTAATATCTTCTTACTCTCTTACTATACATTTACTCATGATAGTATAATATTTTGAAATATTGGCAAGATTTCCTTTTATAATTACTTTTTATTTATTTATTTTTTAATGATTTTTTAAATATATTTTATTGATTTTTTTTAGAGAGGAAGGGAGAGAGCTAGAGAGTTAGAAACATCGATGGGAGAGAAACATCGATCAGCTGCCTCCTGCACATCTCCCATTGGGATGTGCCTGCAACCCAGGTACATGCCCTTGTCCGGAATCGAACCTGGGACCTTTCAGTCCACAGGCCGATGCTTTATCCACTGAGCCAAACCGGTTTTGGCTATAATTACTTTTTAAAGGGTGATTCTTTTTATTCTGATCTTTTTTCTCTATAAGGTTAGACCACAAGACTGAGATATATTCTCTTTAAAGAAGGGTCACAAAATATCCAGTAGAACTAAGACTCGGTTTCTTAGCTTTGAACCCCCAGATTAAATCTTGAAATTCACGACCTTCAATTAAAAGAGCGAGCACTTGATAGGGGTAAGACTTTTTCTTCTACTCTTCTTCCTTTCTTTAAAAGCTTTTCTTAAAATCTCAAGAAGAAAGAATGTATGCCATAGCAACATTCAGTGTGGATGATCAAAGAGACACATGGTGAAGAGATGAGAATTTACTCTGTACCATGAGAAGACTGAGAAGGTGAGATCCCCAAGAAGAGATCCTGATAGTACCTGCCCCTTCCAAGAATTAAAAACCACTGGAGGTTGAGGTACAACAGAGGTGGAGAAAGAATTGAGAGATCTTACCTCTAGCTTCTTCTTAACATAAAAGCCAACCTTGGTTTACTTGGTTGGGCATCATCCCACGCACCCAACCCTAAGAGCTTGGACCAGGACCAGTTTCAGTATTTCTAAGGATGTACCATTCTTTCCATCATGCCATCCCTTGTACACTGAAAAAATCATATCACAAGGATAAAAAAAGATAGCTACTTTATCTTTTTTTGGTATTTTTTTATTGCTTAAAGTATTACAAAGGGTATTACATATGTGTCCATTTCCCGCCCCCCGCCCTAGACAGTACCCTAGCCTCCCCTATCCCCCAGTGTCTTATGGCCATTGGTTATGCTTATATTTTTTCAGTTCCATTTCTTCATAGAAGATATATTCA
>NW_006289416.1:8425492-8462501 GCF_000327345.1 Myotis davidii | reverse complement strand
CAGTGGTGTATTAAAGTCCCCTACTATGATTGTATTGTTGTCGATCTCTCCTTTGATATCTTCCAGGAGTTTTCTTATGAATTTGGGCGCTCCTGCATTGGGTGCATATATGTTTACCAGGGTTATATCTTCTTGTTGTATTGATCCCTTTAGGATAAGATAGCTACTTTAAAAGCTAGTCATAGTGGAGTCTGCCTTCTGGAGCCTTCTCACCAATAGGGACTGATCTTCTGGCATTTGCATTTGCATAAATAAAAGGAGCCATATATAAGATTCTTCCCACATATGAAGATTTATTTCAGATGAATTCAGAACTTAAAATCTTGACATGAATTTAGATGTCCACCTATAGTCATAAAAGACACTAGCATTTTAATTTGTGCATTGACACACACACACTGTTATATACCTAGAACTTTGGAATTTAGGGTTCTCAAGTCATATTGCCTTATTTACTGTATGTAAAAGAACATACAACTTATCACATGCAACTATAACATTAACTCATCAGCAAGGTCTTCCCTAGAAAGGAACAACATAAATGATGAAAAACAATATATGAAAAACTACTTAAAACCTCTAGAAAGAAAGATACATGGTCTCCGTATTCCTCAGATATAAAACATAGCATGGAAATTGTGTTTATAGGTGCCAACCAGTGTGACTTAATAGCGAGAGGTCGAAGTCCCACTCTTTTTAAATAGCTGATAGATGAGGCAAAGGAGATTTATCACTTTTTAATTAAGCTCGCGTCAACACATGAAGTTTATTTCAGTACAAATCTGTTGACCAAAGTCCTTTTTGAAGAAACTGCCCCTTGTTGAAGCTTTAGTATTCATGGGAAATTTCACAATAAGCATAGATGGCTCCCTGGGCTTAGCTGCCACATTTCAACCAGAAAGGAACGCCTTCTAGTGCTTTCTGTGTGCCCAGCATATTTATGGAAATGAACTTAAGATCAATCTTCGTTATTTTAAAACCTGGAGCAGCAGATCTCGTTGCCCAGAGGAAAGAACAATAAATTCTGAAATAAATCTTTTGAGACTCCAGTTTGAACCCCAAACCCATGTACGCTGCACCCATAACCCGATGGCTGCTACCGAGTTGGAATTTGGAAGCCTCTGACCATAACCAACAGTGTTATTGGTTATATGGAAATAAAATTAAAATGTGGGCTGTGGTTCTTATCATCAAGGCTTAATAGTTTTTCTTTTAATTACAATCAAGAATTTCATTAATTTTTGGAGATGAGCTTTTATTTGCTTTAGAAAGGTGAAGGTATTTGGAACAAAGGGTAAACTGTTAACCAAAGTAGTCACCTGATTTCAACAGTTTGGAAAGTAATGAAGAATATGTATTGAATCCAGATCACGGTTAATCTTATTCAAATCTAGATCCCCACTTGCTTTTCAAATGTTACTTGCCATTCAAAAAGCCAACTCTACTATTATTAAGATTTTTAAAAAAAGAACCATAGCCTTAATCAGCTTAAAACAGAAGTCAACCATCCTATAAATGGACACATTTGGAGTTAATGGGAGAGGTTTTATAATCAAAGCTTCTTTGTTGTCTATCTTGGCCATTTCTTGTTGGAGTATTTTGTAGCCTTCTCCTCACCTCTGCCTCTGGGCCTGTTTGAGAAGCCTGGAGTGTAGTATTGGCTAACTGAAGCCAAGAAGGCCAGTTCAGAGTGCCATGGTGAAGTCAAAAGTCCTCTCACCACCCATACCACAGCTGGCCTGACAGCACTTCCAATGTTGACATCCAATAGGCTCCTCCCCTGGAGTTCTGCCGCCCTCCTCCTTGAATGGCTCTGTAGTTTATCTCCAATTCTCACAGTTCCTCTGTGCCCATAACCATTTCTTTCTGTCTATAGCCCACACATCTCCCCTTCCACTAGGAAACCTTTTCTAAAACCTCAGCACAGATTTAAGTTTTCTCACCACCTGCTGCACTGAGGCAGGGGTTTCAAAGTTTCAAACAGGTCTGGAGCTCGGATGAAGAGGTGGAGCACTGTGATGAGGAGGCTACAGTGCTCAGAACTCTCATGAAGCATCAATTCTCCACCCTACCGGAGGCTGAATGTGTCCCCCAAGATTCATCAGTTGAAACCTACCTCCCCAAGGTAATGATACTAGGAGGTGGGGACCTTTCGAGGTGATGAGGTCTTGAGCATAGGGCCTATATAATGGGATTTGTGCCCTTATAAAGAAGCGAGCTCCTATGCCCTTTCCACCAAGTAAAGGCACAACAAGATGGTGTTTATGAATCAGGAGGAGGGCTTCACCAGAGTTAATTTGGCCACATGTGTATCTTGGCCTCCCAGCCTCCAGAACTGTGAGAAATCAATGTTGTTGAAGTCCTCCAGGCTGTGGTATTTGTTCCATCAGTTGGAACTGACTGAGACCCTGCCCATGCCCGTTCCCAGTGGAAACACTCTTCTGTACACTCTTATCTTGGCGAGTGTGACCACAGGGAGAGAACCAGGCATCATCAACAATGCCTCCTATCCCATAACCCCATATCCCATTAAGCCGCAGTTTCCATGATCCTGCCCTTTTCAAATGTTCTCTCTGGCCTCTCCACTTCTAGTTTTATAATCAAAGCTTCTTTGTTGTCTATCTTGGCCATTTCTTGTTGGAGTATTTTGTAGCCTTCTCCTCACCTCTGCCTCTGGGCCTGTGATGTCTGAGCCAGCCTCTGCCTCGCTGCCACAGGCTTCTTTCTAACACAGAGATATCATCCTGTTAGTGCTCTTTGTGGAAACCCTTTCAAGACATGCCGATAAGACAGGTAAGCTAGCGGCTCTGTCACCACACAGGGAACATCAAATCGCACTTACAGTCACAATTACTCCTGCCTGTCAGGGCCCAGGAAGGTATCGTTTCTGTGTTGAGTGTTGAGCCCCAACCAGCAGGATGCACAATGTCGTGTCCCTGGGCCCAGGAAGAGTGAGCTGTAGGGAGCTCCTGTGTGGTGGTGGTTGCGGGGGCGGGTATAATGGAGCAAAAAACAGGATCAGAGTCATCAGAAGAGTGACATGCAGTGAGAGGTAAACAGTAGCATTTGAAATTGGTGACCAGAAGGCCTGTGGTACTCTTGAAAAAGGAGGTTATAGGAAAATGGTGATGTTGGAGGTGGGTTGGGAGGATGAGGCAGTGAAAGCAGCGGGTATAAGCCACTCTCAGAGAGTGGGAAGGAAGGTGAAAAGTGGTTGTAGCTTCAGGGTGAAACAGGGTTAAGGGAGGCTTCTAAATGATTTTTATTAATAATTAAAAATAAAGAATTGTGAGCCTGCAGGCTGTAGTAACCTTCTCTCCCGTGGTCCTCCTGGAGAACCTGGGATGCTCTGGGTCCTGAGGTCAGCACATCACAGGAAGCGTGTTATGGCCTGTGATAATCATGATTTACAAGCTGGGATTTTACAGAAAAACAGCATAATTAAAGATGTCACTGTTATTACACTGCATTTTTTTTTTTATATAGGAGCAGGTGGAGGCTGGGACCCGGGGGCAAATAAATACCTCTTTGTTGTTTTAAATGAAGCAGGGTTGTTTTTTTTAAATTATTATTATGACTTAGGGCATTTCATTAAAATTGATCAGCCAGGTTTAATGCGGGATTGACTGCTGTGAATTTGTAAATTTACCTTAAAGAAAAACCAATTTGTGTCAAAAAAATCTACAAACAAATCACTCAAGTGACTATTAGAACGTGAATTTCTGTCCTGTGCGCGTTCTTCGGTGGGAGAATACGAACACACCATGTGTCTCTGACTAGAGATATGCCAGGAGCCACAGAAAGGTATGGGGACAAGTGGATGACTCAGTTGGTTGTGATTTTTGTTCTTTTTCAATGAAAGATGTCATCCATGTTCGTGTGCTCACCAGCACGTGTTCAGAGAGGCCCTGATATGTGGATATCCCTGGCTGAGAGGTGTGTAAGTTGAAGATAAACAGCATCCATGTACTTGTTCACTCTTCACGTCCATACCAGAGGGTAAGATCAGCCTGAAGACGAAAACACGGAGGCCATACTGTGAGAGCAGCTCTGCTTCCCTTGATCATGGTGAGAAACAGTTTCCTGCAAATACTGCTAACAACACTGCAAGTTTAGACAATAAATAGAGAGGACCGATGCACTCTTCGCAATTTGATTTTAGCTTTTATCTTAAAGCCTATTTAGTTTTAATTTTTTAGCGTAGATCCTTTTCTCTTTCTTGAAACCTACAATGATCGGGGGGACTCAATATAAAGGGTGAACCTGATTTTTTAAAAAGGGAATGTATCTTGTACAAAAATATTAGCATGATCTTTGCATTTAAAAGCATCTGTAATTCATAATATATGAAGTTATCACACATTCTTATGTGTCCCAACACATACATTTAAGACCTGAGTTATATATAAACAGCTTCTTAAAATCTATTACAACTTTCATATTTTGTAAACTGATGACATAGATTTTTCAGTTGATAATTATATCTATGCTATTCTAAATAATTCTGTCCTATTGTAGGTTTACATTTCTAAAAATTCTTAACTCATTTCTTTTTGGTATTTATGAAGAAAATTGCAAACCTTGAGGATTTCTGATAGTCTAGAATAAGTTCTAAGAATGAATCTCTTTCCAGAAACAAAAATAAAAATTTTGGAGCGTAACTAAAACCTTTATGAAGACTGAAAAAGGCTAATATAAATGCCCCAAAAGAATGGAGACTTTTTCTTGTTTACCAAATTTTTCCAATAGTGTTTAAGTGTTTATTATTCAAGAAATAGTGCCTCTCTTTATGTGTAATATTCTATATCATTTTACATGCATTTATTTTATTTTTTAATATATGTTATTAATTTTTTACAAAGAGGAAGGGAGGAGGGATAGAGAGTTAGAAACATTGATGAGAGAGAAACATCGATCAGCTGCCTCCTGCACACACCCTACTGGGGATGTGCCCACAACCAAGGTACATGCCCTTGACTGGAATCAAGCCTGGGGCCCTTCAGTCCACAGGCTGACAATCTATCCACTGAGCCAGACCAGTTAAGGCTACATGGATTGATTTTAATACTGTTAAACTGATCTGAATTTGATTTTAAATTATGTATGAATACATAATGTATAATAGGTATTCTTTACATATAATCTATGCCTAGTATATAAGATATACAATATAACTTAATACATTAATATATGTAAATTATATTATTAATTATATATAAATGTATAAAATATATTTTATATAAATGATTAAGCAAGTTTAAGATACACTTTTGAGTTTTATGGCCATTTTGATCCAAAATTATCTAATTTCTAAGACATAGTCTCTCACTGATTTACTATACATACAGATGTAGCCAAGTGGTAGACCTGGTCCAATTGCCTTGAGCCCATTGATTTTGAACTGATGATTTGCTTAACTTTGAGGTTCTTTTTCATTCTCTGAATTTGAGTTGTCCCTATATAGATATAGACACATTCTTCCTATATATGACACCAAAATAACTGATTTATAAATATGGCCTACCTAATTCAGGTCTGTCTTAACAGCAGTACATGAGATAAAACATCTAGGAAGTTGAGATTTCTCTATTAGTTGTCTGGTTAAAATATCTGGTTAAACAAATAGAACCCAGTTGACCTCAGTATGTAATGATATAAAGAGTATGGACTTTTATTTCTTCTACACACAACCATTTCAAGGTGGGAGATCCAGGTCAACTGGTCCACTCCTCTCTTCAAGGTCATTCAGAGACCCGGGTTCCTTCCCATTTTCTGCTCTGTCATCCCCAATACCATTGTCATTTTCCATATGGCTAAAGCTCCGTCACTCCTGGATTCACACCAGTGGGAAGAAGGAAGAGAAAAGACAGCTCTGGAGGCTTAATTCCAAAATTCAAGGATGTTGTACATCACTTGTGTTCACTATTTGTTAGTGAGAACATAGGTACATTGCCACAGCCAACTGCATGAAAGTTGAAAAGTCTAGTCTAGCTGAACAATTGCATATTATGAGGCCCAGATTTTACTGCCATTGACAAGGGGAGGATGGACTTTGGAGGAGATCTACCAACCTTTTCTTCAATGACCATCTTCTGCAGGAGTATTCTTTTAGAAATGGGAGGAAACAACCAACTTCATTTTAGAGATAATTAATAGAATAAAATTCTTCAGTTCAGCACCAAACAGTTGGGGGTAAGGGCATGTGCTGGGGAGTGGAAGCAGCTGGGGAGAGGTCAATTGGGGAAGAAGGAGACACATATAATACTTTAAACAATAAAGAATTAAATAAAAAAATTCTTCAGCTCCTAAAAAAATGTCCTCACTGTCCTCTGCAGAAGCCTTCCTCTTCTATATGTTATGTAAAATGTTGGTGCTTTATCTTAAGAGCCCATCCAGCGGAGTTGGAGCAGAATTGTTTACTATTTGAAAATGGCATTGTAACCAAAAACAGGGAGAGGCACATTTAGCCTGGAGGAAAAGAAGACCAAGGTGAAGCCATGTTACCACCTTAGTTTTGTGAAAATCTATCATATATTATTAGAAGGGAAAGCAAGTTAGAAAAGAAGGTTGCAATGATTGGGAAATTGACCAGATACTTCTAAGATCTCTTCAGGAATTATGTTTCTATGAAAAATTATAATTAATTAAACATGTCTTTAATCAACATTTATTGAGCTTCTATTATTAGCCAACTTGCAGGTTTCTAGGCATACTGTGATAAGGCATAACCTTTATCCCCTAATTGAAATCACATCATGTCTTGTAGTATCTATTTTCAAGTACATTTTTCATTTGCTTCAATACTTGAGTAGCCTTAATCTGAGAGCATTTCAGATTCTGCCCTTTTATATTAGCTTAGTTGACTGTTGGTGTTCAGTTATTTCATTGATAGATTGCCTCAGGATAGTCTAAAATAGAAACTATGTCGCTTTTTTCCTTTTGCAGACGTCTGTCTATGCTTTAAAAATTTCCTTTGAAAAATAGACACAAAATTGTATTTTAAATGTCTAATTAGATAATGCAATCCAGAATTAAGTGGAAAAAACAGATTTCAAAAAGAGTTGGGTAATTTATCTGATCACGTTTTATCTTAAATTTGATCTGTAGAGCTCAAGGGATTTTAAAATGCTTTTTAAAAACACGGAATGGACAGTGACTTTTATGTCAAATACACTTTTTAAATTCAGAATTCTTCACCTGCTTTGTATCAGTGCTTGTCTTTGCAAGCAACCATTACTATTCACCAAAACAACGGGAAAAATGGTAGTACTTCTGAGGCAGTAAGTGTCCTAACTTTAGTTATAGTCACTTATAGAGGCTACAAAAACCATGGTGAGAGAAACTTTGTGTGAGAAGTTTAAAGTTCCTAATTAATCAGTCTAAACAAGAGAGTCATTAATCCTCGTCTGTCTTTCTTCCTTTTCACATACTTTGAGTAAGAAATGGGCATACTAGAAAAATAAATAAAACATGTAGAAAAATTCTCTCTTAAAGACATTCTTTTCCACATACGTTTTTAAAATTATTCTTTTGTACTATTTTATATTAAGATGCAATAGTAATTTTTAAAGATACTTTAGAAATATGCAGGCATTTATTTATGAAGTTTTTCTGAAAAGGCTCTTTAGAACAAGGACCTGGGTGTATTTATTCAGCATTTTGGTGGAATCCTCCAAACTTAACAAAAGTGCTAATTCATCAGTCTTAGAACTAGATGTGGTTTTCCTATCTGCCCATGAAATCAGGAAAGTCATCCAGCTCATCACTAAATCCCTGTTTACTGTTACCTCCTAAGGACAGAGGCATCTGTCTGCTTCATTCACCACTGGGTCCCTGAGGTCAGCCACAGTGACTGGCGCATAATAACCTCTCAATAAATGTTTTCTGAGTGCGCATATGAATTAAGCATTTTGAAGAGATGGCGAGCCTCATTAGAAGAGACATCGCCACGATGGATGTTCACGGAAGGACTCTGTGAGCCCAGGGCCATCTGCAGAAGAGCAGGACTCACGCCTGGCAGGAGCAGGGCGAACTTTCTTTCAAAGCAGATGTGGCCTTTGGCAATATTGTGAGGTGACTTATAGAGGTGTCCTTTGCCTTTTTGAAAAGTAAGTTATAATTTACATACAATGAAAGGTACACCTTTTATGTATTCAATGCGCTAAATTTTGATGATTGCATCATGCATTCATGTAACTACCAAAAACAAAACAAAACAAAAACAAAAACAAGGTACAGAATATTTCCATTACCTGAGAAAATTCCTTTGTGTTCCTTTCCAAGAATTTCCCATGCCCACCCAGCAAGCCCGGGCAACCACTTTCCTGAGCTCTGTGCCCACCGCCCGGTGCTTGTCTTATTCTTCAGCTAGTGAGAACAAACCACTTTGTGAGAGTTCCTTTCAGTCAGAATAATATTACTGAGACTCATCCATGTTTTTGCATGGAGAGAGAGAGAGAGAGAGAGAGAGAGAGAGAGAGAGAGAGAGAGAAAGAGAAATGAGAGAGAGATACATCTACCCGCTGACTCCCTTATATGCCCTGACCAGGGATCAAACCTGCAACCTAGGTAAGGGCCCTGACTGGGAATTGAACCCAGGACCTTCTGGTACATGGGATGATGCACCAACCAACTGAACCACACCAGGTAGGACATGGTTCCTTTTTATCAGTTAGTGGAATTCCATTGTATAAATATACCACAGTATATGAATCCATTCTTTTCCTGATTGACATTTTGGTTGTGTCCAATTTGGGTCCATTTTCATTTAATTTGAATAAATATTTAGGAATGCAATTGCTATGGAGCAGATGTAAATTTATCTTTACATGAAACTGCTAAACAAAGTGATTGTCCATTTCACTGTCTCTCCAGGAGTATATAAAGCACTGCTCCCCACCCTCACCAATGTTTGGTATTACCAATCATCTTATTATAACCATGCTTGTGGGTGTGAAATGGTACTTTACTGTGGTATTAATTTTTATTTCTCTAAAAACTAATGATGCAATATTTTAATGTGTTAACTATTCATGTATCTTTCATTGTTAAGTATCTGTACAGAAGTCTTTTAAGTCAGAATGACATCTATTGCTTCCATCAGCTTTCCCAAGCACATGATTTTGATACAGAAGGACCTCTGATTAGTCTAACAGTTTACTCACAATATGAGACAACTTATTTTTCAGTGCCATGCTAATTTTCATGAGGTTTTTGTTATTAATAAATAATCATCTAATTATTTAACAAAGTCTAAAAAGCAGATAAAACAGAGCACTTGCCAAAAGAGAGCCACAAATTTGTATAACCTTCCAGGTTTATAATTATAGACATAAGAAGGCTTCTTATTATTGTGACAAATTGGTCTATAAAAACTACCTAATACTGCTGCACTGATTGACAAAGATTTGGTTAAATGAGATATTTCACCACTATGTATGTAGAAAGAATGTATATTTACTAATATCATTTAACATGAACCAAAATATATAAGATCCTTGAATGTGTCATGTTGCCTTTTGTGAGATAAGTTAAGCTTTTGTTAGTCATTTTGCTTTATTTAGGTCCCATTTTTAGAATCTAGCTAATTTGATAGTTTGATGAGGTCACAGGTTATTATTTGACCAAAATGAGAAATAAGAGTTCCACTACAGAACTTGGTTTTAATGAGTTCATTTCTCCCTTATCATCCTCTTCCCTACTTCCATATGACTCTCTTTTGCATTGACAAAAGATACTAGCACCTGTAAGTGCCATGAGCTACACTGGAGTATTTTACAATTGAAGAGTAATTTCAGTAAAACCATCCAAGGATGTATTTCTTGATGGTGATGATGATGATGATGATGGTTATGATGGTGATGATGATGGCAATGCTGGTTATAATAGTGATGATGGTTATGATGGTGATATTGATGATGATGGTGATGATGGTTATGATGATAATGGTGATGGCGATGACGGTGATGGTAATGATATTGATGAATTAATTACCCTTCTGGAGCATGTACCATGTGCCAGGCACTGTTGTATATACTTCATATGCATTGTTTCATTTAATCCTTATGACAACACTATGAGGTTTTAAGAATGAAAGGTAACAATTTACATGGAACTGGGTACATGTGCTGAGAATTTCCATCTATCAGAGCAACCTTCTAAACCATGGATGCACAATGACTTGCCAGGGGAACTTTGAAAAGATGTAGGAGTCTGAGCCCCACCCCTGAGGCTCTGATGGAATTGGCCTGTGGGGGGGGAATCGGGTAATCCAGGCATTGCTATTTACTTTTAAATAGCCCCTGATTTGATCTGTCTATGCTGCCATGATTGGGGATTGTAGCTCTGGGGTCTGACTTTCACTTCCCAATTGTGCATCTCAGAGTATCCCTAATCTCCCTGAGCATCATCTAGAAAATATAAACTACAATTGTCCTTCATAATTCACAAGTCAACTGTGATAACTGGCAACGATAAAAGAATAAGTTATTGTTTGCTAATGAACTTAAAAAGCTGAATGGTAATCAGATTAAGTATTGTCATTGCCCTGGCCGGTGTGGCTCAGTTGTTGAACATTGCCCCGTCCACCAAAAGGTTGCCAGTTTGATTCCTTGTCAGGACACATGCCGGGTTTCTGGCTCACTCCCTGGGAGGCGTGCAGGAGGCAGGCAATCAATGATTCACTCTCACATGGCTTTTTCTCTATCTCTCTCCCCCTCTCCCTGCCTCTGTCTCTAAAAACAATAACAAAATCTTTAATAAATAAACAAACAAACAAATAAATAAATATTGTCATTTAACAACACCAGGTAACATAAGAGATGTTAAAATATCCAGCTTCCTAGTGGGACTTTATGTTTTCTATAAACCCACCCCTGTGAGAGGCATGAAAAATAATCTCTGCAGGTACATTTTTTCTACACAGTGGAATTCACTGAAACTGACTCAGAGGCCAGGACATTGTATTTTAACACATCTTCTAAGAATGGAACACATCATTAGCTTCTTGGATCTCAGAGATTCACAGTGCAAAACTTTTCCTTTCTTTGTCCAACTCAAGCAATCTATCTCATTCTGGGAAAGGGCCCAGAAAACATAACTTTAAATGCAGAAGAATATCTATACATAAGATAACAGAACAGCTGCCAACAAATATATTTTCAAAACAGAGCTCCAGCTAAATGCCTGATATTATGGTACAAAACAGCAATAATAAGATTTATAATCAGAATAGGGGGAAATCACAGAAAAAAATAGGAGAACTGATTATTTGCATGAGGCACTTATTAAGTTTCAGTGACATTTGATCAAAGTATACATAGATGGACAGTCTATTAGGAGCCTGATTGTTTTGAATGATGAGTATCTGGGTCATGGTGGCTGTCCCCTGGTCCTGCAGAACTCCAGCATTTGGAGCAACCATGAGCCTCAAGGGACATCAAGAGGCAAAGAAAGCTCAGGATTGAACTTCAAATTGATGGCATGACTTATGCCTTTTACATTCTTTCAGAATTCCAAAGGGTCCATGCAAATGAGAGATTTTTACTTATAAGAAATGTTTATTTTATTATTATACACTAAAGTTCCGGAGCATGAAATTTGTGCATGGGAGGTAGGGGGCCCTCAGCCTGGCCTGCACCCTCTTGCAATCTGGGATCCTGTGGGATTGGGCCTAAATTGGCAATCAGACATCCCTCTTGCAATCCAGGACCACTGGCTCCTAACAGCTTGCCTGCTTGCCTGATCACCCCTAACTTCTTTACCTGACTGGTTGATCTCCCCTAACTGCTCGCCTGCCTGACTGATTATTGCCCCTAACCGCCTCTGCCTCGGCCCCAGCTTCGTTGGGAAGGACGTCTGGAATGACATCTGGAAGCATCTGGAAGCATCTGGAAGGTCGTTCGGCTGTCCAGTCTAATTAGCATATTATGCTTTTATTATTATAGATAATAGATACAACACATAAGTATATCTTACTCTATATTGTTATAATTGTATTTTTTAATTATTCATAGAAATTTTGAAATACTATTTATTTTTAAAACCCACCATTTCAGTAGTTGCCTATTACTATTTCAGTTTGGCAGGTAAGACAATGTCAGAACTTGCAAGCCTAAAAACAGGGACACGTTCTTAGATAGCCTTGGGAGAAGGGTGCCACGCCGGCAATGTAAGTGCTATTCCCTGGGGTAAGTTGCTTCCTGCCTTCTAAATTCAGACACAAATCCATTCATGATGCAGAATACAAGTAAAACATTTTTTTTCATTTAAATGTGTTTATAAATTGCATGAAATGATTCAAGCTTGTAACATTCCTTTGGCAAACATTGGCAGTTACGGATTTTTGTCACATAAATCAGTTGCAGTCTGAGCCAAAGACTCACTCTGTCTCTCTCACGTCTTTGACAGGAGCGTACACAAGAGCTAAACAATGCCAAGACTAATATTGTTTTAAGTAGATATATGCTCCATTTTAAAAGGAAAGGAATAAATGTCAGATTGGGCCTGTTGGATCACAGATACGTTAGGCTGCTCTCAGGAAACAGAATGGAGGGCTGTTTTTCCAATCCATTTACACAGCCTGATTGATAACTATTGACTTTCTAATTAGCCTTTCAGATAGATTAAAACAAAAAACAAAAAAACACAGGCCCCCACTTTCCCAGGCAGCCTTGTGCTCACTAGTGCCTCCCAAGGCCTGTCACGCATGAACACAGCTGTGGCTCTTCCATGTGGTCTCCTGTCCAGGACTCCTGCCTCTTCTGTCCCTCTGACAGCATCACACTCTGTGTGTCCCTCCACCTGGTCCTGGACTGGGGACCCCTTCTCCCCTCGGATCTTCCTGTCTACACACTCTGTGCGCCATCACAGTGTTTTCCTGTACTTTCCAGGGCTGCACAACAAAGTGCCCCAAGCAGGGTGGTTTCAAATGATTAAAGCAGGTGGCCCCACTGTTCTGGAGACAGAAGTCTGAAATCAAGTGGTCAGTGGGGCCATGATTCCTCTGCAGCTCCCGGGAGAGGATCCCTCTTCCTTTGTAGCTTCTGGTGTCACCAGTAGCACTTGGTAATCCCTGGCTTCAGCAGCGTCATTGCAACCTCTTCCGTCATGCCCACATGGCATTCTCTCTGTGTGTCTTTGCTTTCACGTGGTCAACTTCTTAGAAGGACACCGGGCGTATCTATTAGGGCCACCCTGTTCCTGTGTCACCTGTTTTTAACTGATTGCATCTGCAACAACCCTATTTCCAAATAAGGTCACACTCTGAGGTCCTGGGGGCTAGAACTTCAAGGGAAATTCAATCCACAACACCCACCATCTTTGTACCGCAGGCTCTCAATGCTCTCCCTCCACCCTGGACCTCCCTCACCCCTGCTTTGTAGACAGACTCCTTGGTCATTCTGTCTTTTCTGGTGGGCATTTAAAACTCGATAAATGGACCACGGGTAGTTCAAAATCCGTGTGTCTACACTGGATTGCATTATTTCCCGGAGTCTATGTGCCCCTCCTTCTGTCTCTGTTCCAGTCGGTTGGTGTATCCCCCACTCCAAAGTGATGGAAGCCTGGCTCGTTCACGGCTGGCAGTCATCTGTGGCCCTGCGTCTGCTTCGCCTGCTGTCACTGCCTCTGAAGTCCCTTCCTGGAGGGAGCACTTATTTCCTGAGCCACTTGGAGGGCTGCCGCTGACAGCCAGCTCCAGAAAGTGCCATCAGCTGAAAAGAAGCCACTTGTCCAAAGCTGAGGCTGCACCAGTGACTGGTGGTAGCCAAAGAGCGAAGGTGCAGCCTCCCTGCCCCAACTTGGGACAACTTCTAGGAGCCACCCCAGCCTCAGTATTGCCCACAGGTTGACTGAGCCTTTGTGGGAGTGCATGACAGTCAGGTCCCCGCTCCTCAATCTTTTTTCTTCTCTTCCTCCTCAGACCCTGGCCCTGGCAACCTGTATGCCAGCCCTGCTGCTAGTCTCCATTTCAGAGGCTTCCAGCAGGTTTCTGAGCCTCAGCTGGGGAGGATGGGGCCTTCTAGGGAGGAGGGTGCCCTGCACAACAGGAGGGCAGGGGCCAGACCAAGTATGCCCCTAGGGAATGCAAGTACAGAAAATGAGTGACTAAAGCAGCAAATTAAATGGTGTTTTTTGTTTAACTGCATTCTATGCAAAAAGTATGCAGAATAGACTCCCTGAGAGTCTAAGTTATCGTTGGACTTCGTAGTAACCGTAAATCTGGCCTCATCTATCCTAGACCTGGGATCCTAAGGATGCCCCTGCATTCAACCTAGTAGGGTTCAGAGCAAATGGCATCATTGCACTGAAATTTGACACACAAGCTTCACTCTGGCTGCCACTCAACTGGATCAGGTAAAGGCAAGCAGGTGTGGTTCTCCTGCAGCTGCTGCTTTTCCCTTTGCTGATCAAAGGAAAACATGGAGCAATTAAAAAAAAAACACTAAAATATTGCAAGCACTTAGTCCTGTACGTGAAGGAGGCTTTTTAATTTTATTTTATTACTTTTCATTTCAAACATAACATAAGCCCCAAATTAATTACAGCAATTATTTGAAAATACACAATTTCAATCATTTCTGTGGTTGTATAGTTAATGAGTCCATATTGTCCACATGTTCTTCCCCTCTTGTAAATTGTGAGGGTAAGAGATACAAGACACTCAGATAGAATGGGCAACTGCTCAGTCTTCTCACTGTTAACCCTGCTTGTGGGAGGGTTCTCTACTTGCACTAACACAGAGCATAGGGCAACAATGAAAGCCAACTGTTGCAATAGGGAAGCGTTAGTCTCTCCAAATGCCTGACCACAGAAAGTGAGATTTCAGTAAGAATCAAAAGATTCATTGCAGGATGAGAGACAGTGTGGTGAAATGGGGCAAAACAGTTCACACAAGTAGAGCATCCTTTCTTTTTGAGTGCATATCACTCTTCTCTAAAATGAGGAGGCCTTGCCGAACCGGTTTGGCTCAGTGGATAGAGCGTAGGCCTGCAGACTCAAGGGTCCCAGGTTCAATTCCGGTCAAGGGCATGTACCTTGGTTGCGGGCACATCCTCACTGGGGGGCGTGCAGGAGGCAGCTGGTTGATGTTTCTCTCTTATCGATGTTTCTAGCTCTCTATCCCTCTCCCTCCTCTCTGTGGAAAATCAATAAAATATATTTTTTTAAAAAAATAAAATGAGTGCCGAAACCGGTTTGGCTCAGTGGATAGAGCGTCGGCCTGTGGACTGAAAGGTTCCAGGTTTGATTCCAGTCAAGGGCATGTACCTGGGTTGCGGGCACATCTCCAGTAGGAGATGTGCAGGAGGCAGCTAATCGATATTTCTCTCTCATCGATGTTTCTAACTCTCTATCTCTCTCCCTTCCTCTCTGTAAAAAATCAATAAAATATATTTAAAAAAAATAAAATGAGGAGGCCTCTTCCACATCTTTGCTTTTGTAATTTTCTCCATGCTTTTGAGATTTACTTGACTATAGTCTCTTCTCTTATTCTGTGAATAATGTTTGAAAGGTTTACAGGATTCATTTTACTTGGAATAGGCCTTAACAAGCTAAAGAACGGCTTCATATGTGGCAGCCTAAGGGTAATATCAGAACAAGATTCCAAATGTCATTAGAGGCAGTTCAGCCCTGGAGGAACATAGTCCACAGCACCTGATGGTCTTCTAGATGCTCCCATTCGCAGCTCTTTATAGCAGATCCAGCCTAGACGTTGGACTCTGTAGGACCTCAGCCCCACAGACAGTCAGGTGGGTGTGGGTTCCTCTGGAGCAGAAAGGAGCTGAGCAGAGGAGCTCAGTACATGGGAAGCATTTCAGGGAGACAGAGAGGTTCTGACCAAAGCAGAAAAAGGAGATTTGGAGGGTGAGGAAGAGCATCTCCAGAAGGAGGAGTGGCGTTGACATGGGTGGAAGGGAACTGTAGAAAACCAGCACTTCAGGATGGGCAGTGTCTTAGGGTAATGGGAATGGAGGCATGTAGCCCATAAGAACATTTTTTTAAAAAATATATTTTATTGATTTTTTACAGAGAGGAAGGGAGAGAGATTGTTAGAAACATCGATGAGAGAGAAACATCGATCAGCTGCCTCCTGTACCTCTCCCATTGGGGATGTGCCCGCAACCCAGGTACATGCCCTTGACTGGAATCGAACCTGGGACCTTTCAGTCCGCAGGCCAATGCTCTATCCACTGAGCCAAACCGGTTTCAGCTCATAAGAACTTTATATAAAGTCAGCAAAACCAAAACCGAGAGGCTTGGCCCCACAATTACTGCCATTTTTACTAAAAAAAAAGCATTAACTGGAGGTTAATTTCTCAGAGTAGTTCCTTTTTCACCAAGGCTTGAAACATCGTGGATGACGAGGAGGTAGCAGTCATAAATTGGGCAAAATATTTCTTTCACATCTGATAACTCTCCTGAGAACTATATCATTTAGGACCCCAAAGGGGACCTAAAGGTGACTCACCCAAACCCTAATTTTATAGTTGAAGGTTTCATGCTTATGTGGGGTAAACAATGCAGGAATACACCTTCACCAAGTGCCCTAACAGGCCCTGTGTTCAAATGCAAAGTCTTGCTTCCTGGACCTTGGACTGGGCTTAAAACTCTTCCAATAAATCATGATGGGAAAACGTGGCCCACCCTGTCTTATTATGATAAATTTTAGAAATAGACCTACTTGTCCATTTTAAGGCATTTTTTTAGCTTCTTGCACAAATATATGAGATTAGCAGAAGAAAGAGAACTCAGAATTTGTGTTTATGTTGAAAAAGATTTCTAGACTTAAGTGAAATCAAAGTGAATATCATTTGTTCACATTAACTTATATAGCCACTTAAGTGGAAACTTTTAGCCCCATTTAGAAATATATTAGTTATATGTCAGGCACCTCTTGACCCAAAATGTACAATAGATTGCTTCAAACACACATATCCATAGGCCCAAATCCAGTTGAATCTTAATAGCAAAAATAAGATATTTTACTAATATCACTCTTCCAAAAAAAGTTTGTCTGAAAGAATGTCTATTGCCAGAGAAAATGAAAAGATTAAAATAAAAACGGGATAGCATGGATATGTCTAACATTGTTTAGGCATTCCATCATTCAATTGTCACATAGCCAGCTAGGAAAGCTTTTTAACTCAAGACATACAATGCATTCTGTGATTGCCAATACCATCTTTGGCAACTGTTTTTTTAAGCTGAGCATTTCATCTCATTAATTACTAGTGTCTTTGATGACAAAGACCATCCCAAAGCTGGTTGCTTCCTCTAACTCTTTAACTTTAATTTCCAAATATACAAATCAATAGTTAGGGTGACTCTTTCAATACCAAATCTGAGTAACAACCTAAAAACATTTGAAGGTATGTTCTACCAGTAACCAGAAATGGACTTAGGGATCAATGAATACATTTCCACTGACAGATCTACATATCGATGATCTTCTGTGTTTATAAATCCTTTGCTCTATACTTTATCTCCTTCCAATTATGTCAAAAGCCTACCTCAAAGAAGTGATTTTAAAATATTGCAATTTTATATTGCTTTGACGTCCTTTGTGCTTGCATGTTAGCAATAGACCATTTTCCTTTCTGAGCTGACAGTCATATTCTGTATTGTCTTTTGACAAGATCTGAAGTGCCATTGGCAGCAGTCCATCTTTGAGTCTAAGACCACTGTAATACCTTCATCAATTAGTGTTTTATACAAATATTGACAATGGTTTATGCGGTACTGATTCATGAAGGACTAGGACTAACAGTAGCAAGCCCTTTTCCTGATGTGCATTCACAATCGCTTAGCAAATAACATTTGTCGGAAAAGAAAGTCTAAAAGCTAAATGCAAAAGCAATGAATTTTCAGAAATCAGTAGATTAAATATTAAAACAAATACAATTATGAGGTAGATTAATACCATCTTAATGATCCTAGTCTAAATAGAAGAAAGAAAGGAAAAGGTATACTGGACAGTAAGAGGAAGTCTGTGTATGTTGAGAACTCAGGTGTTGACTGACCTGGTTATTAGGCTTGCATCCAATTTTCAGAGGAAGCTCAAGTATTATATTGGTGGTCTGGGGGTGGGGGGGTCACATAATTAATTAGATAAACAAACCCTATAGTAGTGTACATTATGTTTTATTTGTAGCTACAAAGGGAATTTATGAGTAAACATCTTTAAATGTAAATATACTAACACAAGTCAAAAAAGAAGAGATAGATTCTCAAGCTTCCTTTTCATTCTACATAAACTTCAGCAGCCCAAGTTTGTTTTTTTCTGCTACCTCTCACTTCACTTAACAAGATGAAACATTACATCTTAAAGGCTAATATTTTTTTGAAGTGAACCTAAAAGAGCTGCCAAGTACTTAGGGGCTGGTAAGGTCAGAAACTTATGGTAATTCAAAGTCTTATATATATTTTTTAAAAGATATTTTTATTGATTTCAGAGAGGAAGGGAGAGGGAGAGATAGAAACATCAATGATGAGAGAAAATCATTGATAGGCTGGCTCCTGCATACCTCGCACTGGGGATCGAGCCCACAACCCGTGTATGTGCCCTGACCAGGAATCAAACCTTGACCTTCTAGTTCATAGGCTGACGCTCAACCACTGAGCCACGCCAGCTATGGAAGATCTTATATTTTTTATCATGTTTATTCCTTGACAAAATAAGATGATGGAGGGACTTTTTTAAAAGGTTAAACCATTTATGTTCTTTCAAATCCAGGAAGGAAATAATTAAAACAATGACAAGAACAACATCAATAAAATTACATGAAGTATGTACAATCCTAGTGTCTCCAGTACAATTAAGCAGTTACAAATCACACCCAGATAAAGAATCACTCTTGAATAACAGACAAACCTTTAGCTTCCGGATGCAAGTGACCGAGTGGGCATGATCAAGGTAAGAATGAGAGATGATGTCGTTAATGTCCACAGTGTGACTCATGATGAAGCAAAAGCAAAGTGAGGAAAGTTTTATTCTTGCTCAGGTATTACTAGTTTGTGAATTAAAGCTGTTGATTTTCGTTTGAAGCATGTGTGGATATCTGGGAGTGCTTTATGAAACTTTAATTCACTTGCTGACAAGATGTTCTGACAGCTGTTTCCTCAGGTGGACTCTGTTTCTGGGTATTTGCATAAGATGTGAATCCACCCCATTTTGACAGGCATTCAGCATTTTGTTTTAATGCTAATTTGCTACTTGACCTTTTGTGCTTCATAAACTAAGACTGCTTGGTGCTCACAAACATTTGGGAATAACATGTTTTAGAGGGAGGTCATAATCCATCCTTAGATTGTCTCCTAGCCTAATAAAAACAATTGCTGTGGAATCTGTATGGAAGGCCATAGAAATTTCAGTTACTCAAAATATGAAGTTGCACAAAAAGGTTGTCCATTAAAAAGAGAGAGAAAGGCATTACAAAAATTGATTGATAATTGTTTTTGCAATTTTTTCAAATTACTTTAATTTAGATATGAATCTGGAAGAAAAAAAATCATACATAGAAAACAGTGATGGTTATGATAATCAGAGGCAACAATGAGATAAAATCCTAAATATTGAAAATTTACACAATTGAATGATAAAATGAATTGGGTATTCATATGCAATCATATTAATTGGGGATTTAGTAAAAATTTCAATCCTCCATTTTTCTCATACCAATAAATTCAGGGTTTATACTTAATACATCAGGCTAAAAATTGAACTTTCAAGTGAGAAAATCACTCGACCTCAGTCTGCTTAACTACAAAATCAATGTACTGAATTTTAACATTAGAATTTGGCCAGATGTTCTCCGAAGTGCACTAAATTAAGAGCAATCTGGGTTGCAATAAGTAAGAGTAAGAAAAATCTGTGGTCAACATGGACTAGGACTGGAAAGAACTATCCAGAACTGGAAAAGTGGACTTTTCCCCAAGGAGACACTGGCAACCCAAGATCCCATGTCTAAGAGCCAGAGTCACATCCTGAGAAATCCATACTGACTCTCAGAACCCAGATAAACTGTTGAAGTCACACATCCACTAAATGATGGAGCGAGGATTCTAAATCAAGCTTCCCAAATCCACGGTCTTACCTGGTCCTAGCCCACTTGCTAAGGTCATAGTTCAGATATGGCCCCATGACCATATATGCTCTCAAGGCAGAGGTGGTTGATTAACAGCTGGGTGAGAAATACCCTATCAAGACTTCATTCATCT
Source organism: Myotis davidii (assembly GCF_000327345.1). NCBI lineage: Eukaryota > Metazoa > Chordata > Mammalia > Chiroptera > Vespertilionidae > Myotis > Myotis davidii. Next base: position 8,442,284 of record NW_006289416.1, on the reverse strand, counting down.
TTACTGTATTTAGAATCTTTAGAATCCTGCTCATTATTCTAATATTTAAGAAAAAATGGCCATTTTGCCAGAAGAATTTAAGTAATTTCTTCAGTCCTCTTCTTTGCTTGGATACCTAAAATATGATGCCATCCACACGCCAACAACATATGCTATGGAGCTGTGGATTCAGAAGTCCTGGTCCCAGTAACATCATCAGCTTCCCCTTCTTTCCCTCTCAATGGGCTTTGAACACAACTATGTGGGTTGAGAGTAATTATTTCTCTTTATAAAACAGAACAGTAGAGAATATGAAAGAACATAACAGAATAGAATAGAAAATGTCAGAATATATCATATCTATGGTAAGTAAACTTCAATTTAATTTTATCTTACATATAAATATATACATAGAAACACAATGTATTTCTAACTGTGGGTTAAGTTGGAAAACTAGGCTGAGAGAAATTCAAAGTGATATCTTTTAGATAAAGGATAAAAGAATAATGGGTGCTTTAAAAAAAGACTAGTATTAATAATAAGTTCACATGTGTACTCAGGAAAACATCTAGAAAAGGCCGCATTAAAGTTAGGAGCCAAGAACAACCCAGAATCATATCAAGTTAAAATAGAGTCATTTTATTTTTTATACATCAGCATATGAAATATGCATAGAACCTATCAATCAGTATAGATCCATAGCTTGAATAAACAAGTTTGTTGAAGTAAAATATTCATGAGTACACTAAGTGTAGTTTTTGAAATTTGTCCTGTTTTTCCACCCATGTTGTCCCTGGGATTGACAATGATGATAAGGTCATAAGTGATGCTCATTTAAAGAACTGTTTCTGTATAAACAGCAGGAGAAAACACACCACGTGCTACACCTTCCCTGCTCTCTGCCACCATAGCCTGGAAAATACCAATTGTTGGTCAAACCAGGCTGCACCTGTGGCAGCAACCTCAATTGCAGGTGTGAGACTTGGACATCATTCATCTAAGTGCTATTGGTGCATCATTTCCATCAGAAAGAGACAGCGCACAACAGGTAAGCCATGCTGGCTGGTCAGACAAAAGCAGCTCTATGTTTCCCTGGCAAGGCATCTTTGTTTAGATTTCTTTTAAAATACTCATCATTGAGAGGTATTGTTATCCTAGTATCTTGTCTCATTGTGAAGTTCAATTAGTTTATATTGGCTCACTCTGCTGGGCCTGGGTAAACCATATGCCTGTAGGAAAAGAGAGAGAGAACGGAAAAGAGCTCATCTTCACGGAGCTGTCACGAATGTAAAACTCCTGGCAGCAAAGTGGGACTTGTGGTAATAATTGTGACACAATCAGTTTTGACAAGAGAGACTATTGATGTGTTCATTTGCATACAGATGTGCTGCACCCTTTCTTCAGATTGTACACTGTGGACCCTGATGTGAAGGCCTGGAACATTCCGACAGAATGAGGTCTTGTTCAATCACTTCAGTGAGAGGTCTAAAAATCTCTGTACAGGAAGAGTGGCATCTTTGTATTTGAAAGAATAGTGTGTGTGTGTGTGTGTGTGTGTGTGTGTGTGTGTGTATATTATATATATATATTGCTGTACTCACTGGCAATAGTCAAATAGGAGTAAACATAGAATAAGATTATGTGTAACTGTATATTTCTTATTAGCAAGTATGGCCACCTTTTGAGCTCACCTACAAATGTCCTTGAATGTAGAAGGTTGGGATTCCATAAGAAAATACACAGTAACCATTCATAACTTTACATGTGACCACCAAGAATTGATTTACTTATCAAATTCTAGTGATGACAGGTTTTTATTAGCAAATATCTAGACACTATGAGTAAAAGAAACAGTGGAGATCATTGATCATTCTTGGATCAAATATCTTCCTTTAAAAAATGCAAGTTTAGTTTAGTGTGTTGTTTTTGCTATGTTGGTTTTCCCCCAAAGAAACAAAATGTCTAGTTACAATGGGATGAATAAAAACATCTCAGGAGTGGTGATAACCAAATTATTTGAATTCCACAACCAAAATTGCAAATTTGAGGCCTACCTATTGGTTTTGAAATTTTGTTATATACTTACCAGGAATAATTGAGAGAAAAAACGTATGGATAACATCAGAGGAAAATTGACAAAGACAATAAACTTCACAACTCAGCAAGAACGTAGTAATGCTTAAGTGTGATGTACTATTTGTAAAGAAGTCAATGATGACAGTTAAGGTCTGCCTTCTTCCCCAGGTTCTGGCATTTACTCTGTAGGAATGAGATAAATATCATTTGCTAGTGATAGAGATGGTGTCCACTCTTGGTCTATAAGATTTTTGGAATCTGAAAGCTCACTTTGTGTAACACAGCTACATTTATAAGGTCCTTACTAATGCTTAGGGCTGTGCTGGAGAGCTAGTGCTCACTCTCCATTCTCCACATTCTGCTGCCTGGACTCACCAGCCCCTTAATAACCCACCTGGACCTAGGCTCCTGCATCGGTCACTCCTCCCCCAGATTTCTTGGGTCTAGACTGAGCTCTATAAATCGTTCTGGAAAAACTATTTTCATCACAGCATGCAGCCATTACCTGTTTATTAAAAACAGTATTGTGTTTATGGGATTCGTTATTTCTGACTGAAGGATTTTCTAGAACATCTGGGTGGTTACACTTTACATAAATTAACAGACTGTCATCTTCTCTTGACAGTTACCTATTTACTTTCACTTCATTAAATGCCATTTTTCAGAAATAACACAAGATATATGAAACACAACACATAATTAAGCAAAACGATACAAATAAACATAAATAATCATAATGAGAATGGGAAGGAAAAAATCCACAGGAGCATGAAGCTGGGGATTTGACTATTGCCAGCAAGTACAGCGATATTCTGGGAAACTATAGTCACCAATTTGCTTGTAATGCATATAGTGCTTTATTTAAAATAGATTAGAAGACTTCCATTTTAAATATGTTCTCTAGATAAGGTTGAGTTCCCAACTTTTACTATAGGAAAATTCTATAAGACAATTTATTTGAAGATGTCAAAATAAAATAACAAGGCAAATCTGTTAGGATAAAGGAGATGAGGGATGACACTGGAATCATAAACAGAGAGAGGCATTGAGGCTCTGGAATGCACTGAAAGGAAACTGAGAGCAGGTACATTTAGCCATTTTCTTTTTTTAAAATATTTTCATTTATTTTTTTAGAGAGAGAGGAAAGGAGAAGGAGAGAAACATCAATATGCTGCCTCTTGCACACGCCCTACTGGCTACTGAGCTGGAAACCTGAGCGTGTATGTGCCCTGACCTGGGATCGAACCGGCAACCTTTCCTTGCACAGGATGATACTCTAACCAACTTAGCCACAACAGCCAGAGCCACCTAGGCATTTTCAATTTCTTCTTCCAGTTCTGCAACCAACATGGGCCAAGTCATTTCCATGGTGAGAAATGTTTCTGACTCTTCAGTTCAGGGTCATGTCTCTAAGATGAAATTGTCATTATCTCCATTTTTACCTTAACATACTCTATCTATAATGAAATTTCCTTTTTATAAATTGATACATCATTGATAGGAATAAGAAGAAATCTATCAGGCCACTATTTTAGAGAGAGGATTTTTTTATAATTTCCTTTTTCTTTATTGTTTTCATTTTTCCCTCTTTCTATCATCTATCTATCAACTCCACTACCTTTCAGTGTGATGCCTGAACCATTAGGGAAGAAAATATAAAATTTCTGATGTATTTTCTATAATTAGCTATTTTTATATAAATCCTATTTCTACTCATATCAAAATCACATTTAAAATATTTAATTCTATCAGCATTGAATATACATTACTCTCAACAGAATCAAACATTTCCCTTGTAATATACGTACAACCACCCCATTTCCCACCTCAACATATTGTCATTCTCCTGCTCCGTATGTCAATCACAGTTTCTCTCAGCTACTCACATTCCACGGGCCAATATTTCTGAGATGTGCAGTTGGAGGAGAAACAGAATATATTTCTGCCAGATTGCAGAGAAATGGGGCTCTCTAGGCCCGCTAACATTTTATGCCAGAAGTTAAAATAATGTGTTAGGCAACATACACCCAAACTTCAGATGAGTTCACGCAATGGGAAACTGACAAATTTACCTTCTGTATTTTCTGGTCTATTTTCAGTTTCCAGATTAACTTTTCCCCCCAATAACAGTCCTAATAGACTTGCCAGATTTGATACATAAAGGTTGTTAAATGAGAAAGGAAATACAAACCCACCTAAAATAGATGAGACCATTCCTCAGCAGTCTGAATCTACCTGAGGCTTTAGAGGACAATGACAACTTTATGGCCTTTAAAATACCAGTAAGCCTTTGGCAAACTAACTTGGCTAGAAAAGGCATGTAAATTAAATACTTAATGTGTGTGAAAGAAAAAACTAGACATTTTCAACTGCACAAAGATAAACCATTTTTGAGTATTGAAGAATGGTAAACAGAAATCAAGAGAATCACAAAAGGTTGCCATCTCCATATATGAAAATCTCCTAAAATTGATTTAAACATTACAAATAATCTAAGAAAATTGTTAATATAAAAAGGCAATTCATAAGGGCCAATAAACACAGAAAGGTGTTAGAATTTGCTGAGAGTCAGGGAAGTGGAAATTAAAACTGTAGTGAAATCAGACTGGCACCCAAAAAATGATAACTCCTGATGCTGTTGAGGGGATAAGGAAGAGAGGCCTTTCAGGGCTGCTGTTGAGGGGCTAGGAAGAGCCACAGGCTTTTCCAAAAGAAAGTTAGGAAATATTTCTTGAAATTAAAAATATAAATACTCCTAAGTTTGGCAATTCCATTTTAGGAATCCTACAGGGGGGAAAATAACAGCACCAGTATATAAGGATATATTCTTAATATGGTTTAAGACAACATTGCTTCTGTTGGTTAAAAAAAAAGAAGACATAAATCAAAAGAGAAATGATTAAATGTACTGTGCTACAGCAGCGATTGTCAACCTTTTTCATCGCATGGCACTAATAAACTAATTCCTAAAATTCTGTGGCACACCCAAAAATATGTTTTCCTAGTCTGACAAATTGGGTATTATTTTGATTCATTCACACTGGACAGCTATCGTTGTGTTGACTGTGGTCATTTTTTAAATCTGACAGTTTAAGACAGCGGTTCTCAACCTGTGGGTCACGACCCCTTTGGCGGTCGAACGACCCTTCCACAGGGGTCGCCTAAGACCATCCTGCATATCAGATATTTACATTATGATTCATAGCAGTAGCAACATTACAGTTATGAAGTAGCAACGAAAATAATTTTATGGTTGGGGGTCACTACAACATGAGGAACTGTATTTAAAGGGCCAGAAGATTGAGAACCACTAGTCTAAGGGAAAAGATTGTCTATTCTTACTAAATATTCAGGTACTGCATGTGTTAAGAATTCTTGTGGCACACTGGTTGAAAATCACTCTGCTATAGTTTTATCAATGGAGACCATGATCAATGGAGACATGTATTGTGCTAGCGCCAGACACACTGCAGAGTACTGTGCAACTATTACAGGAGGAGCTACCAGGATGCCAATGATCGCATTTTTAAGTGGAATGGGGAAGTGATATGATCCCATGTTTTTCAAAAGAAAATGATCAAGTCTATGTAAGGCACTATGGAGGACACGGGCCCAACAGGGATACTGGTGGTGGCCGGGTGAGGGATTTGGAGAAAGAAATGGAGCAGTGGGGAGAGATGGTTAAGTTCTCTTTTGAATTACTGCATTGCCTTAGTAGTGATATGAGTCATATATAACTTTTGTTATTCAGAAGATAAGGATAAAAATATATTAAACATGTCTATAAGAAAGAGTATGAGGAGAGACGCAACTTAATTTAATAATCATTTTGCCAGACACAGTGGACCTGGGAGCGTGAATTCTCTGTAAATGGGAGCTCCTGGGTTCTAGATTGTGCACTGCAGCCTGGCATCCTCTAGTTCATTTCCATCTTTTTCAATGTGCCAGTCTCTCTTCCATCACCTGTAGCTTACACCATAGTAAGGGTGAATTTCTTTGGGCACAATGGCACGCTGAGGCTCCCACAGAGGGTCTGGTATCACCAGGCTGCACTTCTGGTTTTGGCCCATTAGGTGCATTTTATACCCTTTGCCTCTGCGTAATGCCTGTTTGGAGTATGTCCGCTATTTCAAGGTTACACTTTCCCTCTCACACACTCATTGGTTGTCCCTTCAGAGATCACCCTACACTGCCCCCTGTTCTTTACACTCTGAGAGTGGACACCAAGAAGTTCACTAGGTGCTAATGGCCACATTTTAATGAAACTAGACTTGGTCATACATGGGTTTCTTTTTTCCAATGAACTGGCAGGATGGCTTACTAAAATTTGGAGGAGGCAGCATCAGCTGATCACTGAGCTGACACAAGAGGGAAACCCCCACTTCAGTCCAGCCCACTGTGAGGTGAACAAGTCAGCTGTGTCCCCATGATTTGGTCTAAATGACATTCATTTGGCTGTTTTATTTTTAAAGTGCTGATTAAACTAGAGCTTTCCCCTTGAATTGGATTGGTGGTTTTGGAATTGTGCAGACCAAACCACAATCAAATCCTGTGTGGCTGTCCCCATGTTTCTGCTGGCCACTCAGTGGGTGGATGCTGTCCTCAGCTCATGCCTGTGAGGTTTGGAGCAATGGATGGGAAAGACACACAGAAAGGAACACTGGAAATAGCAGGAAAGCAAGGGCATGAATCAAACACCCAACACAAAAGACAAGAGGAATAAGGTTTGAGAATTCAGACAAATTGTGGTAAAGTCAGGACAGTAACTGTGACATAAAAGATCAAGAATCTGAAGGTGAGTACAAAAGGAGCAGGAAATGTCTTCTTTGGCATTTTGTTCTCTCTCTCCATATATATGCATGCATATTCCTCACGGGAGGATATGTTTTTTTATTGATTTTAGAGGGAGAGGAAGGGAGAGTGAGAAAAATATTGATGTGAGAGGGAAACATCGATGGGTTGCCTCCCATACATGTCCCAGCTGGGGATCAAACCCACAACCTTTTGGGGGTATAGGATGATGCTCCAACCAACTGAGCATCCTGACCAGGGCTCATTTCAGAAATATTGTTGAGCACCAATATTAGTAAATTCTAGAAATTAGCCAATTCTAGTAAAATCCAGGTCCTGATTATCTCAAAGAGAAGGAACTTCAGGAACTGAAATTAAACTTTTTGTTGTTGCAAAAAGATTACAGCAATGTTCAAGACATTTAAAAAATTCATAATTCTGCTTTCTCTTTTTCCTTTTAAGTGAACAGCTCATAGGCCTAACTTCTTTAGTCTGGGGTTACTATGGGATGGTCACAATTAGTTTCATGGTGAATAAGCATGATATGATTGGCATGCTTAATTAGAAGTTGGAAACATTTGTTTATGGAAACAAGGTTATACAGCATAGCTAAATAAACTAAAATAATATTATTGGTGATGATCTTTACATTTATTATAATTTAATCCTATTTTGTTCTGGAAGCCTACTATTTTGTCAAAGGAAAGAGAAATGTATTCATTCAGCAAAGATTGATTGGATGCCCTAACAAGACACTGTGGGAATTGGAAAATGAACTTACCAGTCAAACGGCAAGTGAAATTTTGAACCAAATCTGCCATCATTTGGCGGCTGCTTATTTGCATTTTTACATGTGAATATACTGAAATATTTGCTGTCATGGAGTGTAGAGGCAGATGCACAACCCAGTCCCACCATTTATTTATGCTTGACCTTGGCACGTTACTCCAATTGTGTGTGTGCCTCTGTGTCTTCGGCTGTAAAATGAGGTATGCGATAGGAGTAGCTACCTCATGGGATTGTTAGGAAGACTAATTGAATTGATAAATGTAAGGGCTTAGATGAGTGTCTGGCACGTAGGATTAAATGTATGAATGTCATTATTTTATCAGATGCTTTCCCTTCATCTTTCAAGATGATCATGCAGATCGTCTCATTGGATATGTTAATATGGTGAATTACCTTAATAGATTTCCTCCTGGTAAAGAATCAGCACTTCCAGAATAACTCAATTTGAGAATAATATATGATGGTTTTCATGCAAACTGCATTAAGTTTGCTTAAATTTTGCTGAAAATATTTACAAGTGAGTGGCATTGGCTTGGCCTTTTCTGTTCCTTTTATTATACTTAGCTAGTTTCATATTTGGGTGCGTGTTCATCTATAAGGTTGGCATTTCTCAAACGTTTGACAAAATGGTCAAGGTCAGTATATTCTTTATTAGAGAATTTGAAGGTATTGACTTAATTTTTTAAATATAGAAGGATTTTTTTGTTTCTTCTTGAGTTATTTATATTTTACAGAAAATTGTTCATTTTGTCTAAACTTTCAAATGTATTGGAATACATTCCAATACATAATATTCTCTCATTCTCTAAAGTATCTGCTATTTTTGTAATTGCAAGCCTCTTTCTATGCCTAATATCGTTTATGTGTCCCCTACATCCTTATAAGTCTTAATAATTTTCTGCATTTAATAACTTTTTTATGAAGCCAGGTTTTGGCTTCGTTGATTCATTCCATAATATTCCATAATGTTTATTTTCCTTTCTTATTGATTTGTACTCTTTGTGTTTTATCCTCTTATTTTCATTACATTGATCCTGATTGCATTTTAATATAATTTTGAATTGAATTGAATAAATATTCAGCTCTTATTTTATAACATCTTTGAAGATTATAAATTTCCTTAAGTTTGGAGGTAAGCAAAATCACACAACTTTTGAAGTGTACTATTCTTGTTACCTTTTAGTTATAAACATTTTATATTTACCATTTTGATTATTCTTGACCCTTTTTTAAAGTTTTGAAGATAAATGGCAAGCAGCTTTTACCCTGCCTCAGGCAGCTGCAGTTATAATGAACTAAAGTATCACTGAGAGAATACAGTTCAGTGTGGCCTCCTTGAAACACTGCGGGACAGTCACACTGCTCTGCTATCAGAATGGTCTCTTAGAGGTCTTTAGCTAAGATGTGGATAATGAAATCTATGGGGAGGGGATACCCGTCTTTCACTTTAGTCATAAGTCTCCTCTCCTAGCTGGCCAAGGCTGTTAACATGCAGAAAATTTGACTGATATGATCCATTTATTAATTGATTTGGTCAATTTATTTTATAGACATGCTATTTGGAGGAATCTGATAAGCACTGAAATGACCAGAAGTCAGGTATGATAAAAGCGATGATGGAGAGTGGGAGAGGAACAAGAAGGGAATGGAGTTTAAAAACAGTCAGCTTCTAAGAGTCCACGTTGTGGCTGAGCCCATATGGTAGCTGAGATCTGCTCGGGGCCAGTCCCATGGAACCTGGTGAAATCTGGCCATCCTGCAGGAACGGCATCTGAGGAGCTGGTCAGAAATGGTAGAAAGTAGGAATGAGGCAACATTTTTGTTTGAGGTGGGTACCCCAGTGCCTGTGAGTAAGGGCAAGAGGGGTGGGTGTTTTGTAGTAAGTTTGGGTAAACTCCACCAGGAAAATCTGGGACTGACTTGAAGCACCTCCTGATACTTCCAGTCATCTCTTCAAGTGACCACGTATCTGTCTAAGGAACACTGTCTCCTTAGAATTCTGTGTAGAATCTTGTCATGAACAGTATTTTTTAAGGTATTAATTGGATTTTTCTCTTCCTTCCATGTTATCACATTTCTATCATCTTGACCCTGGCTGTGGTCAGTGAGTGATGTGGGTCAGTGTTGCCAAGCTGCTTTTGTGTGAGACAGAATAGAAGATGCAGGGGCTGCCAGTGCAGGACAACAATTCTGAGCTGCTCAGACACTCCGTACAGGTGAAATACAGGAGCTGGAGTTGTCTGAGAGCCAAGACACCCAGGTAACTTCACTGAACATTGCCCGTCAGCTTAAAGCTCAGACACTTCTTCTCTGTATTCCCCTCCCGCATCTTCACAGGAAAATTTCAGTATCTGAAGAAGACTGGTCCCCAGCCACCGTGGCCAATGAGATGCTTGGGTCTCTCCTCTGATTGGCTGACTCTGTGGAAGGAATTAAGCAGCAAGCAGACTTCTCATGGTGACAGATGGGCCCTGGTTTTTCCATTTTTAGTCTGTTTTGCTTATAATTTATGTTGACAAAAAGAAAAAAAAATAGGAAGATTTCCTGGAAGCAGGGAGGTGTTTGTTGTGTTTCACGCGATGCCAGTTCAGTCCTGAATCCCCACACTGCCCGAGGGGCCCACAGCAGCAGCCTGGCAGCTCCACGCAAATCACACCACGAGACTGACAAGGAAGAGATGGAAAGGGATGTTCCACTGGTTTCCAAAAGGCCCCGAATCATATTTACAAATAAGATTTTTAATACTGCCAGGAAAAGCTATTTTAAAAAAGAATAAAACAGAAAACCATAATTCTTTGACAAGCAAATAGAAATGCAGTCTCAACACGTGACTGCTTCCGCAGTCGTTTTTGGAGAATGTGCCCACTGCTCATTTGTGAGGGAAACACACATGGGCCCATTAAATCGTGATCTGGGGTTTCCAGGCTCTACTGGGATTGCCAACGGGAAAATCATTTCCAGGTTCAGTGGTTTAATTTGTGGTTGACAAGATTAAGTTTATTCAAAGCATGAAAGAGAAGGAGAGAGAAGGAAGAAAGAGCAAAGCACATAGGTTAGGAAGGAGCCTTATGCAATGCTCGATAATTTTTAATGATCATTTGCAATTATTCTATTTATTGTAAATAGAACTTGCTATCCATTATTCATTCTACCTTTTTCACTATCTGGGTAATTTGTCATTGTTTTATTTTTTATTTTTCTTTAGAACTCTGTGTTTTTTCACATCTTAAGAAATGTTTTATTGGAAACTTTTGATATAGACCTTTCTATAGTTTATGATATAAATATGAATGTCCTTATCCTTCACTTCTTTGCTCTTTTGACTATACAATCTTGAAGTTCTAATTACTTCTTTATTGCAATAATTATTAGTTGTAGAATTGATCTTAGAAAAAGCTTCTTTCATTATTCTTCCAGGTTTTCTTTTCCTTCCAGAGTAAATAAGTAGTAAGCAAAGTAACACATTTTTCTTTTTTAGGAGAGTGAGCTTTCTCATCGGACAGGTAGAGTCCCCTGTCACTCCCAGGATCTCCATTCTGCCGAGCTGTGCCCTGTATTCCTACCTCATTTCCCCCCACATTCTCCTTCTGGGGGACGGGTTGGAATTGTCCTCGTGACCTGTATTGTCAACTTCCCTCCCATCTTCTATGCAAGCTTCTCCATGCAGGCCCATTTATAATGTGCGCATGCAACAATAATTTTTTTGTTTTTTTCAAAATTTTTATTTTGAATTAATTATATAAATACATGTTATTTTAAGAAAAAAAAGTGTGAGCTCCTGTGTACCCCTAACTTAGTTTTCCCAAGGAGTAGACCACAGTACAGTATCACCACCAGGAAGTTGACATTTATACAATCCATTGGCCTAATTCGGATTTCACCAGTTTTACCTGCACTCATTTGACTTTGAGGGTGTGTGTGTGTGTGTATGTGCGCGTGTATACACATTTGTTTCTGTGCAATTGTATTTCATGTGTATATTTGTGTGACCAATACCACTGGAAAAATACAAGACTTTCATGACAAGGCCCCCAACCTGCCCTTTTGTAGCCCCAGACACATGCCTCCCACCCCATCCCTAAGTCCTGGAAACCACGAATCTCCTCTCTATAATACTCTTGTCATTTCAACTGTTAAATAAGGGAAATCTAGTGTATAGCCTTTTGACATTTTCAACAGCCCTTTAGCTAGGCCACATGGTCCTCATGTTCTTGGGAACATCTTTTATTCTTGAACTAATTTTTACAATAACTGCTTCTTAGAGTCTTTGAATCTTCAGCTCTGATAAAATTACTTCCTACTCCGTTACAAACTACTTGTAATAAGAGTCACATTTTGCACCCAAACCCAAAGGTCTTGTTTTCAGCAATTTCACTCTCTGACCAGTCATTTGGTTTATCCCTCAGCTTGCTAAGGAGAAACTCTTGCTCCCTTAAAATTCCTTTTGAACACTTTTGACCTCTTTACTATGACAGAAAACAGACTCATTTTTGGTTTGGAGTTAGCCAGAGCCACATGATGAGGCTAGAGAAGCAGGCAGGACCATACCACGAGCTTAGAACATTAGATGACCTGGGATCTGAAACAACCCCAAAGCAGAGATGAGCACAGCCAACATTTTGTGTTTTCTCAGAAGGAGGAGCTGTAATCTTTCCTGACTAATTCTCATGGGTTGCATCTTGGCTACCTATGATGTACCAGGTACCATGCTAGACATGTTTATATAATTCAGTCACAACATCTCTATCATCAGGCACTAAGAATGTATCACAAAGATTAGGTAACTTTCCTCTAGTTGTGCAGTGGCTGCAGATGGACTAGAATTCATTAACATCAAAGGTCCTTCTCAGAGTAGCCTCCCTTAGAAATGCCATCAATCCCTCTGTATCTCAGTTCATGGGTTCCTGTGTTCACATATAATATACTCTTCTCTTCCTCTTCCAGTGGGATCATTGCTTTTTAGAAGTCTTCCTCTAATTATGAATCCTTTAGTATCAACTTGTGTGAGATCTAGAAGGTGATATATACCATCTTGTGCTAAAATTTAATTTTATATTTCATACTTAAACCTTTACCAATTCATTCTTATCATTATTTTCCCCTTAGAATCTCTTCCATTATTTTTATTCATTCTATGTCATACCTATATTTTATTTCCAACACAATACCCAACTTCCTAATCCACATCTCACATTTATTCTTTTCTCTTTCCCTTAAATCTTTGTAAGATGCATATGGCCCACTTGCTATGAACCTGTGACATTCAGATGTCATAAGCAGTGACCCAGAAAAAAACTATATATTCTTGCTTTTATTTTTAATCTAAGTACACATATTCTATATTCTTTTTTCTCTTTCAAAGTCAATAAAGATAAGTTCCAAGTTTGTTTAAGATCTCTTATTTATCTTTCCCTTAAATCTTTGTAAGATGCATATGGCCCACTTGCTATGAACCTGTGACATTCAGATGTCATAAGCAGTGACCCAGAAAAAAACTATATATTCTTGCTTTTATTTTTAATCTAAGTACACATATTCTATATTCTTTTTTCTCTTTCAAAGTCAATAAAGATAAGTTCCAAGTTTGTTTAAGATCTCTTATTTATTTTCCCATGAATCAGCAGAAATTAGTAATAGTCATATGTTTGACGAATCTTGGTAGTCCCTTCATCATTGCTGGGAAGAGGGAACCTCTCATTATCCAATGTCAAGGCGATGTATGACTGCCTTCAGAACCCTTGCAGAAAATCACACCTTCTCCTGTCCCTTGATGTGTACAAAACGGAATATCTAAGCTTATGGACTGTATTGTAACCCATGTCCCTGGGTAAATAGCAGGAATCACTGAATTGATGAATACTTGTGACATTTTGTTCCCTGGAGATGAGCTATTTGAGATGTTGGGTCTTTGTGAGGAACAACTCTGCTCTGAGTGGCAAAACCTTGATGTACTATTTTTGTTGAATTCTTAACTTCCATTTACTAACATTTTAGCAAAACTCTTGCATCCTCACCACATTCTTAAAGTTTTTGATGAGTTTTTCTGGAAAGTTTTCTCTGTCTGAATTAAGAACTCTTCCTCAGCTCTACTAAACAGAGAGAAGCGAGAGTGAGAGAATTCTCACGTTCGCTCATCCTCTAACTGGGAATCCAGTGAGACAGCTGGTGTGATGACTTTAAGCAAGGTCTGCCCAACCTTTCAGGCAATGGGAACATTTTCAATAGCCCTATGTGGAATCTGAAGTTAAATTGGGATCTTTTTCCTTTTTACAAGAACTTCACCTCTAATGTATCTGTTCACCTTTGAGTGCTTGACATGGGAGCTCCTGGGAAACCTGAGTTGAAGGTCTCCTGATTGCTCAGCTTCCTCTCAGGATACAGGCAAAAATAAAAATAAACATCCCATGAGCTGTGTGTGCAACCCCAAGCACACATGGTTGTACACATACTGGTAAGGTTCCCTCTCTTCCCGGTGACCCCCCCTGCCTTTTGTCTGGTGCTCTCCCTGATAGTTGCCCCCAGATCCCTCTGAAAGTCCTGAGAAATCTGAGATTTAGCTCCTTATTCAGCAACATTATATGATTATTGAGAACAAACAGTTTAACATCTAATTTCCTAATCACTAGAGCATTGATGTTTGTAATTTCAGGAGAAAAACTATTGAAGTTTTGGGAAAATACTCTTACAACTGTCTAATAGAAATATGAATGTTACTTTTGGAAATAATGAAAAGAGCCCGCCCCGCCCCCCAAAAAAACACACACAAAAGGATTCCCAACAAGCCCTTGAGGTGTACAAAACAGAATATCTAAGCTTATGGACCGTATTGTAACTTTAAAAAGTTATACTTCTAGCTGATCTGAATTTTATTCTGTTCTCTGGATAATACCCAGGCAGAAACTCCCTGGAATCAAACATAAAATAATTAGATGGGCAGCCTACCATGTTCCTTGCTTGTCTCGTAAGAGGAAAATAGGAGGCTTTTTTAGCTTCCTTTTTATTGGTTTGATTTTTAAACCCTTGGGTGTGTCAAGAAGTGGAATTTAAGTAAGAAAGAGAAAACTTGTGAGCACTGCTTTCCTTCAACTTGTCAATTACTTCAGGGGAATGTGGGATGGATAGAAATGTATCTGTTTGATTTTGTTCATTCTCTTTCTCCAGGATTTCCTGAGGTTCCAGGTTATTCAGTTATTCGACTAAGCACAAATTGCTGTTCATACAGATGCCCTGCCATGATTTCTGATTTGCTGGCTGTCATTTCCACTAATACCTGACACGGCTGTCAGACTGTCACTCCTTGTTGTTACAATGATTTGTTTCATACAAGAGACTTGATTCATGAAGAAGGGGCAGAAGCAAAACCCCTCAGTGGTCCAGCTTTTTACATAATGCATGGGTTATGTGAAAGCATTAGGAGAAAAACATACAACACTTTCATCCTCCAGAGTTAATTGCTAAGCACTTAGCTTGGATATATTTTTGAAGCCAAATCAACACTCCTCTTGGAACTTGGAGTTTGATGGAGTTTAGATCAGCTCTCAGGAATACTTCTACCCACAATTCTCAAGTTACTCCATCTGGAATAGCCCAAAGGACTGTCCACTGATGAAGGAAGAGGCTCCCTTTCCCAGAGCATGCTGCCTCCCGTGTCATCAGTAAGCACCCCAGTGGGCAGGCTAGCCAGCAGCTTGGAATCCCATGTGCTATTCACCTCTCGGGAAGGCCTCCATTTCTGAAAGCCTGAGTAGTAGAGAGTCCATGGGGTTGAATTGCAGTACCATTCTTATTTCAGTTCTTGGCTTCTTAAATTTAGACAGGATAAAAAATAAAGAGTCAAGCCCTAGCTGGTTTGGCTCAGTGGACTGAAGGGGCCTGGGTTCGATTCCAGTCAAGGCACATGTCTAGGTTGCAGGCTTGAATCCCTGTAGGGGGCGTGCAGGAGGCAGCCGATCAATGATTCTCACTCATCATTGATGTTTCTATCTCTCTCTCCCTCTCCCCTCCACTCTGAAATCAATAAAAAATATTTTAAAAAATAACTATTAAAATATATGTTGTCTGTGATATATCCACTTTAAATACAAGAATACAGGTAGGTTAAATTTAAAGGATATGTGAGTTATTTCACATTGATACTAATGAAAACAAAGTGCGGCTGTCTTAATAGCAAAGTAAACTTCAAAAGAAGGAAGATTTATAAGGCTAAAGAGGATCAATACATACTGATAAAGGATCAATTCACCAAAAACAAAACAGTCATAAATATGTATGCATCTAACAGCAGCACTTCAAAATACATAAAGGAAACTTCAGAGACCTGGAAGAAGAAATATAAAATTCAAAGTTGTAATTGGGCTCCTGGTCACAGCTCCAAGACATATAAGAAGTGTGGAAGTCATCATCCCCAATGTGGCAACCCAAATAAAAGCTGATAAAACGGAAAATTCATAAATCTCATTCATCACAGGTGAGGACACCAGTTGGTACAGCCACTCTGAAAAACAGCTGGACAGTTTCCTATGATGGCAGACATGCAGTTACCTTATTATAATCAAGAATGCCGCTCTTAGACTTTATCTCAGAAAAAAGAAGACTGATATTCACACAGATACCTATGCACAAAATAGAGTAGAATTTTGCATGATCATTTGAACTGGAAACAACCCAAATGTCCTTCAATAGATGAATGGATAACCAAACCATGGCACTTCCATACTATAAAATACTGTTTGGTAGTAAAGAAGAGAAACTATTGACACACACAATATGGATGAATCTTAAATGCATTTGCTGAGTGAAAGAAATCATACCCAATGAACTACATATTATATGACATTCCAGAAAATATAACTTCTAGAAATAGACCAGTGTTTGCCAGGGTAGGAGTTAGGGTGAGGGGTCCACTACAAGGGGACACAAATAAATTTTTAGGAGTGAAGGGAATGTTCTATATACTTATTGTAGGAGTGGTTCTGTGGGCTATTTGCATTTTAAAAACTAATATGACTGCCCACTAAAACTATTTTGTGAATTATCACTAAATATACTTGATTTTATACACACCTGAGCTGTTCTGTTTGCTATAGTTTAGACAAAACTTTAGCTCATTTATAAATTTTTAAAATATTTTTCTTGTTTGATTTTAGAGAGAGAAAGA
>NW_006289416.1:8423089-8424959 GCF_000327345.1 Myotis davidii | reverse complement strand
AGAGAGAGAAAGAGAGATTTGTTGTTTCACTTATTTATACATTCATCAGTTGGTTCTTTGTATATAACCTTGACATATCAGGTTTGATGCTCAAACCAACTGAGTTACCGGTCAGGGCTGTAAAGTTTATTAAGAAGATAATTAATATAATTTCTGGCTTAAAAAGGTGAATGTAACCAAACCAGAGGAATTAGCAGATGTTATTAATGCTTCATGGAAGTACATGTAACTGTTCCTCCCAGTCACCACTGCATCACCTTCACCCCGTACAGACGTCGGCTCCTTTATTTGTTCTCCTTTATTTGCTTCCACTTATATGACAGTGGCAAAGAGAACACATGCCTAAGAAAATCTCAGAGGCCTGAAAGAAGAAATATAAAATTCAAAGTTGTAATTAGGCTCCGGGTCACAGCACCAAGACATATAAGGAGTGTGGAAGTCTTAAACATCTCTTAGAAGAGTGAATGCATAGTTTTATCCATATAAGGTTTAGGGAATCTTAAACTCCTTGCAACATATAGGTTTACAGAGATCCTTGAGTATTAGCTTTTAGAAATGTTAATGTAAAACAACATCTACTTTTTATCAGCATCTACATTTGCCAGCCAGTCTGTGGTCCATCAGAGGGGAGAGAGAGGAAGATACACACACCTGGCTTTACTGTCCTGCCCCATTTCCTGCGGGCTCCTTGTGTTGAGGGAACCTAGCGGCTGGTAGAGAACTGAGAAGCCTATTGATGTCACCATTTAGTGCCAGCCTCACAGGGCACAAGCTGGAGGAAGTAGAGTGTGGATCCCAGTGAAGGGCCTATCACCCTTCATTGAAAAAAAAATATTTCAGTTTAATGTATCAAAATCTATCAGTCTTACCCTCGTGGCTTATGTTTTGGGAGCTTAAGAAATCCTTGGACCTAATGCTTTCTCAAATTACTGGACATCAGCTTTCCTAGGGTTTGGAGTTTAATTCTACTTTCCTTCAGACATCTGTGTTGTCTTTCAGCCCAAACCAGAAAAGCAAGTCTCCAAGCATTGATAGGCATTCCTTGAAGAGATAAATAGATTCTATAGATTTCACTATTCTGATGAAGAATGATGCCACTCCTTGGCAAAAAAAAAAAAAAAGAATAGTAAAAGATGCTTGTGTTTTTCCAGTTTAAAAAAAAAAAGGTAAAACAATTTGAAATCCTACAAAAGGACATAAGAGAAAGAATGGCCAGGTATTAATTAGCATGGTGATTAAGAGCACCAAGTTTGAGACCAGCCTGCTTATCTGTGAATTTCAGTGCTAAGGTTAGCTGTGTGATTGTGAGTAGGTGACTGATCTTCTCTGTGTCTCTTGCTTTTTTCATCTGTAATACAGATTTAATCACAGCCCTTCATGGGTTAACACATATACAATTCTTACAACAGCCCTGATGTGTATTAAGTGCCGTCGAGGTGCTTTCCATAAGATGAAATATGGCATGCTTTAAACAACTAATGACATGTAGGGGAAAAATCAATTTGACCTTGATGTTTTAAACATTCTCTTTCAAGGGGCTCAGATTTAGTGAAATAGCTTCACATTTTTTTCCCCACCAGTGCAAACTATTTGGTTTTGAAATAAACAAAATTATAGAATCCTAACTGTGAGATTTGTTATTATCTTTTTCAGTTTTTTGAAAGAACCCATGTGTGGGAAACTGTTTATTGCCTTCACTATCTGATAAGCATAGACCGAAACCCACCCCCCAAGGCTGGGTGCCTTTGAAGCCCTAGCAAAGCTCAGAGCTAGGCGCCACCTCTGTTTTTCCAGACAGTGGTAGCTGAAACTACTCCCCCATTTATTATTATGTAAATGCTTGCTGATGGGCTAGTCTGCCTGTTAAAGG
>NW_006289416.1:8417688-8423019 GCF_000327345.1 Myotis davidii | reverse complement strand
GCTCTTGCTTTTTTCATCTGTAATACAGATTTAATCACAGCCCTTCATGGGTTAACACATATACAATTCTTACAACAGCCCTGATGTGTATTAAGTGCCGTCGAGGTGCTTTCCATAAGATGAAATATGGCATGCTTTAAACAACTAATGACATGTAGGGGAAAAATCAATTTGACCTTGATGTTTTAAACATTCTCTTTCAAGGGGCTCAGATTTAGTGAAATAGCTTCACATTTTTTTCCCCACCAGTGCAAACTATTTGGTTTTGAAATAAACAAAATTATAGAATCCTAACTGTGAGATTTGTTATTATCTTTTTCAGTTTTTTGAAAGAACCCATGGACAGATTGGAAGAATGTAAATATTATAACTAAATAAAAATGTAACAGGAAAGCTCACCAGTTTTGGAGATGAAGAGATTATGGCAGCTCAGAATACTCGGCCCTACCTCCAAGTACAATCTCATTGGGCATTAGGGATTCAACGTAAGAATTTTGAGAGAACCCAAACATTCAGTCTGTGAATTCATCAAATTTAAATTGTAGTGTTAGCCAGCAGTATAACTGAAGGTAATATGTTTTGAATAGAAATTGGAAATGAAAAAGATGTCTATTTTTCAATTTAATTATTTAATGTATGGTTGGAATTATTTTCTGCTATGTGCAGATAAAACTGTAAATAAAAAGAGGTATAATTTAAGAGAAGCACCTCTAAATACCAGTTGCTTATACTGAGCAGGTAATGTCCTTATTTCGGGGTGATGTTTCTGTACTGGAAGACAAAGCAGAAACATCACTGAAACCATTGTCAAAAGACTTATTAAAGGAACCAAAAGAGGGAAAAAATCTTCAGGCATTTTCACAGGGAAATAGAGTTTTCAATGTTATTTTCTTCTATTTTTAAAAATACCTTTTCTTCTTAAAGTTCTTAATCATTAGGTCTCTACAAATGAAAGAAAATAAGAATATTGCCATAATTGAGATATAAGAAAACTTAAAACACAGAGGTTGTTTTTTATGATTCCTAAGGGAGAAATCTGACAGTTATTTAGAACGAGAATCTGAGTAACGATGATGTGTGCATAGCTTTAAAAATAATTTGTGGGTGGCTGTTAGGAGCTTAAGCCACTAACTTCTTACTTCTTTGCAAGGTAAATAGCTTTTTTGACTTCCAAATTGCAAGGACAACTTAGGGTCAAGATCAGATGTCTGGCTGATATGAAATAAACAAGACTGTCAGCATGGCAGAAGAACAGCACACACCTGCCCGAATACTGACACAATTGCCTATTTCTGGAAGCATTCGGACTCCAGGGAGCACTGGAGGGTCCGGAGCCCACTTAGTCAACCAGTCAGCTCCGGGTTAGTTAATTCTGGGATTCATAATTCAACGCACATACAGCTGGTGCTTGAAGCCGGGCCATCTTTAAAGTGCGTCTCTACCAGGAAATTTCAGTCCCAGCTCTTCTTGGGAAGACACAGACACTCCTTTAAAAACAGAAGGAAAAGGAGGCCAAGGTTAAACAGTGTTCTGGGAAGGGGATGGAAATAAACAAGGAGAGAGAACAGAGCTCAACCGAACTTTCTCAGAACCTCATGCCCACAGGGACCCCGGGCGCCTATTTGGGTCACAATGCTGAAAATGGCCCTCTCTTATGGTTCCTGCTACTTCTCCCTCTCATTCAGCACAGTATACAAATATAGAATAATAAAAAAATTCCGTAATTACTGGTGAAGACTGTTCCATGGGAGCTATCATTTACCCCAATATTTTAGAGAGGCAGAATCCCTTAAAATTGCCTTCATTTTAAAATTTCACTTTCCACCGACTTGAAGAGTTACCTCTGCCAACCCTTTCTAGCAGCCTACCTTAAATATGTCAATTCCTCAGAATTTTCTAGGTGAATGTTAAGTTAATGAAGCCCTATTGCAACAGGTTCTCAACTTTAGTTTAATTTGATCTCCATGGCATTGTATGAATCTTAAGTTTTCATAAGCACATCTTCCCACACTTCCCTTGTCACAAGGAATATAGATTCGTTTTAGAGTTGCCGGGGCAATTACAGCAGCCAGCAGACGCCACAGCAGCTCCTCAGTGATGGCCCGAAGTCCTGGCCTTCTCCGCAGGCAGCGTTGTTGTCTTCTGCTGAAGAGGACCCAAATGCATTGCGGCCTCCAACATCATGGCACCACCAGGTGCAGTGAAGTGTGTCCCTAACCCATAGCTTAGTAACAGCATTCTGAACATTGCTTAAGCAGGGAAACACAGAAGGAATTTCCTAAAAATGAGAAGACATCTGTATCTATGAGTCTGTTTCCTGTTTGTTTGTTTACTGGAGGGAAGGGGTTTGGGGCTGGGTGACAAAGCTGAAGGGATTAAGAAAACACACACACACACACACACACACACACACACACAAAAACAAAAACAGTGTAGTGATTACCAGAGGCAAAGGGGTGAGGTGAAGTAGAAGAGAGTAAATGGTGGAAAAAAACGGTAACTGAAAGAGACCAGACTTGGGTGGTGAGCACACAGTACAATATACAGATGCTGTATTATAGAATTGTACACTGGAAACCTATACAATTTTATTAACCAATGTCACCCCAATAAATTAAATTAAATTTTTAAAAAAGAAAATAAAGGACATCCGTTACCTCCCATTTCTCGGAGGCTTACTTACACTGCCAGGTGCCTGTGGCTAGCTTTCGGTCCCCCCATATATCTTGGACAGGCAGAAATCCGCCCAGCGAGCTCCTTGGAGTGCGCACATCAGAACTTCAATAGCCACATTATGAGGTCATAAATATAATACCAATGTGGGTCATTTCTCCAAATACCTATCCTTCACAGTGCAAAACACTGCGGCAGCCACAAGCAAATCAAATTGAAGGGAGAAAAAATACACATACCTTCAAATAACAACCAACAACTCAAGTTATTTCTTAGTAGAAGAAAGGACCAAATGGCTGGGACTCCCTCAGGTTTTATTATGAGCGCCCATTTCCGGTGTTTGTTACACGTTATTGCCTCAAAACAGGAATGCATCTGTCTCCAACAGTGCTTAGTGTATCTGGCCATTTCCCACTGCATTAGTGACCGCAGCCCATCCGAAAGTGCCCATCCTATTTCAGCTTTATCACATCGCTATACTCAGAAGGGCTCAAGGCAATTTAGGGAAAAAAAATAAAAGAAAACAGTGGTTTTTTGCC
The DNA here is from genome assembly GCF_000327345.1 of Myotis davidii. Classification (NCBI taxonomy): domain Eukaryota; kingdom Metazoa; phylum Chordata; class Mammalia; order Chiroptera; family Vespertilionidae; genus Myotis; species Myotis davidii. Next base: position 8,419,807 of record NW_006289416.1, on the reverse strand, counting down.
ATCTGAAACCTGCTTTGAAGACACATGAATCTAAGGCGCTGGGATGGTGCAGGTAGATAGAAAAAGAAAACACCTCCACTTGAAATAAAATCTACCTGTTGAAATAGAAAATACACTAAATTGTAGAAACACCACAGAGTCCCCAACACCATAGGGCGATTGAGATTTGGCTATTTCACCTGAAGTTTTACTTTAGAATTCTTGCCAAGATATTCTAATGAAGCTATTGTCCAAATGGATTACTTCATGGGATTCCAGGAGGCCCTCCCTATTCAACACACAGACAATGACACCACGTGCTTTTCCAACCCTTCCCGACTCAACTTTTCATTTCCTTAACGTGACTCAACTGTGTGGCTCCCATCTCTGCCTTACCTGTCCTTCAAATGTCATGCTGCATCTTACTCTTCAGCTAATGTGGTTTATGTAATTATTGATGAAATCAAGGATTACATAACATTAGAGCTCCCAAAGTCAGGAGATTGGCACGTTGATGTCCAGCCTTTTGGTAGGTCTGCATGACCATGACCATGGGCATCTTATGTAGCTTTTCTGACCTCTGGTTTCCCATTCCTACAGTGGGAAACAGAATTGCTGTGTTAAATGAGAGAACATTTGTGAATCCCTCAACATTCAGCTAAAATGTGCCCTCACAACAGGCTCCCATAATTGTTCTAGGCCCATCTCTGCTTCCAGATGATGTTGTGCTGAGTCCATTACTCGTGACTGGGTTCTGCTACAGTTCTTTGTGTATATTTCCCCGACTTGGTAGTTAATGTCTCAAGGATAAGGGCTTGCCTTATTTGCATTTGTGCTTTTGTCCATATGTAAATAACAAATGGTAAGACTTAATAACTTAGTAGCTTACATACTTGCTAAATAAATAAATGATCATTGTAAACCACAAACCATCAGATAAAAATAAGGGGACATTAATTACAAATATAAGCCACCACTGGAAGACCCCACACCATGATTTAGAACATCTTTGTTTTATAAATGAGAAAACAGAGGTACAACAAGATGGAATGCTTTTACTATACACCCTGGTTGGTTACTGATGTATTTGAAAGTAGAGCCAGGTCTCCATACTTTCAATTGAGAACTCTCAATTTCACCTCTTTATGTCTGTATTATTACTTACCCACATAGATTATAATCTTCTCAAACCTAATGGTCATGTAATCTACTTCTGTATAAGTTATTCCCATTTCTAAAATAACAAGGTGATGACTTTGATTATGAATATTACTTTGGATTATATTTTCAGGTTTTCATCTTATTTTCAAGATCTACGTAAACTAGCATATACATGTAAGCCATTGCAAAACACTTATTGGAAGACAGAATAATGTAAATTTTTTTCTTTTAGAAAAGAGAGGTAGCATTATTAGGCAAAATGTGAACATGTGTTAGCTACCATGGTTCATCATATTCCGATATTATTTTATTATTTTATAAAAAGATACATGCACTTCTGATTTATGGAATTATAGTTGCCTGGAAAATCTGAAGTCTGTTCTCTTATGCATGCAGCTGGAAAAATCCAGAGGACATTATGACAAAATTATTTTATTAAAAAATATTTTTATTAATTTCAGAAAGGAAGGGCAGTGGATAAAGCGTCAGCCTTCGGACTGAAGGGTCCCGGGTTTAATTCTGGTCAAGGGTTTCAGCCCGGGTTGCGGGCTCCATCCCCAGTGCTTTCCACTGAGCCAAACAAGTTAGAGCACAAAGTTATTTTTAATCCTTGGTTGAACTCAGTGGAAAATGAGCTACATCTCCAAGGAAAAACAAAACAAATGATAGGAAACCCTGATGAGTAGGAATTAAATAAATATAAAATCAAGGACTCTTCCTAGAGGTAAATGCCTGCATCAGCGACTAGGAAACCATTCTCTGAGGCCACAGCAGATGGGGGTTGGGGAAGGAGGGAGTAACCTGTAGTTCTCCCATTAATGCCTCAATCAGGCCTTTTTGAGGGATCTACCGTGCCCCTAGATTGTAGCACGTACTGATTCCCAGAAGAAGCAAATATGAATTTCTAGCTAAAAGCAGCTTGAATTTAGGCCTCAGGATTTCCATAAGTTGTGTGCAACACAGTGTAGCCAGAATCTAC
>NW_006289416.1:8355941-8417652 GCF_000327345.1 Myotis davidii | reverse complement strand
CAGCAGGAAGTATAATCCAAAGAGCCCTAGAGCTCTCAGATCTGCTGGAGGAATCAACATAGAGGAGAAAAGTATGAAATGATTAAGGAAATACAAGAATTAATAAAATATGAAAGGAATCAGGGGTAATATACCCTGCCCTAAAATTCTTGAAAAAAAAAATTCAAGTCAGTGTTCTAGAAAAATTAAACCACTGAGACTAAAAACTTAGTAGTTGGCTTAAAGCTCGGAACAGACACAGATAATGTACAGTATTATCGAATTGGAAGTTGGACATGAGAAGTTACACAGAATACAGCACCCAGTTCAGAGACAGTTGGAAATATTAAAGGGTCAAGGAGACATGAGCTAGAGAAAGTCAACACTGTGGCCGCAGAGAGAATAGAGGGACTGAAGAAAAGGCATTATTAGAAAAGAAAATGAATGAATATTTTCCAGAAATGATGAATGAAAGGAATCCATGGACAAAGAAAGCACAGTGTAAACAAACAGTAAAAAAATTGAAAAGAAACCTATGCTCAATACTGGAATAAAACTGAAAATCCTCAAAGAAAAAAAAAATCTTAAAATAAGCCAGAGAGAAAAGATAAACAATTTACATAGGCATTAAAAAAAACACAACACACACACACACACACACAAAATGAAAGCAGATTTCTCAACAACAACAAAGTAAATAAGAAAAAATAGAATATTATTTTTATGGTTTAATAGTTTAGATGGGTGGGTGGATGGATGGATAGACTGGACTGGACTGCATAGATGATAGATAGATAGGTAGATAGATAGACAGACAGATAGATAAATGATAGATAACTAGATAGATAGATAGATAAATGATATATAGAGCTGGCTAGTCAAGTCAGAAACCCGACAGAGGTCAGCAGCAGTTATAAATTTCATGTTTACATGTCTTTTTATCTTTCTTAGCTAACTAATTAATTATTGTCTTTAAGATAATTTTATTTTATTTTGGGCTGGGGATTATAGCAGTGAAGATGTCAGAGTTGACTGTCATCTGCACTGTGTTGCACACAATTTATGGAAATCCTGAGGCCTAAATCCAAGCAGACTTTTCTCTTTCTCAAGGAAACCTCAGTTTTGCTTCTAAGTTCTTTCATCTGATTAGGTGACACCCACTCACGTTATGGAGGGTAATCACTTTTACTTAAAGCCAATTGGAAAATAACACCACAGCAATGCCTGCTGTAGCGTTTCATTGAATAACTGGGCACTGCAGTCTAGCCACGTTGTCACATAAAACCAACTCTCACACCCACCTCTGGACTGTCTGGCTATTTTTTGTAGAAAAAATCCCCATCAGTCTTCACTGCATTGCCTTAGGGATGAGGGCTAGGGGCAAAAAAGGGGCCTTTGGACTTATTGACTGTGAGGCATTTAATCAGAAATCTGTCTCTGATCCAGAACGTCCCATGTGTAAGTTCAAGATAAAATTAACAAAGATGAATATTAAAATCCTGACAGTAATCTAATAATAACACCATAAATTCTAAGGGAAAGTTTTACTAGTTTAATTAAATGTTACAATTTTTGAGAAAACCTTCCAAAACATACATCAACAATTTATCGCTGTAACTCAGTTGAAAGTCTGAACATGTGTTGACTGTGGATAAAATTTGTCTGTACTCGCTGGATGGCTAATATAAAGTTATCCTGCACAGCATTTATTATTCTGTTATGGAAACAGTCAAATTGACCAAGTGATACACTTGGGTTTCTTCATTTATGTCTTTTCTTTTATCAACCTATTTTCAGGTACTTTTTATTGAGCTCATATTTTTATTAAAATTTTCTATAATGAGCAGTGCATAAAGAATTTGTTGCTGGTTCTTGGATTTTTTTGTGAGTTTTTTTTCACCAGCCAGGTTCTTCTCATAGGTTTTACATGCATTTTTCATCTTATTAGCTAACTAATTAATTGTTGCCTTTAATATGATTTTATTTTATTTCGTCCTGGGGATTATAGCAGTGAAGATGTCAAACAGAATCCTGCACTTCCGGACTTTAAATTCCTATCCTGAGAGACAGAGGATCAAGCCAGCAATACATGCCATTGGAGCCCATACAGAAGCCCGTTCCTCACAGCCCGCAGGGAGTGCCAAGTCCAAGGGACTTACTGAAATGCACTTGCCGTGGGCGATGGCGGTTTCCGATGTCCTTCCCACTCACATTAATGTCCCCAGTTGTAAAGGGGACCTTCCTCTTGAGAGGTTTCTCCCCTGCTTTTCTCCAGGGTCACCTTTTCCAAACTATAGGATTGTGGGAGCCATTTTAGGACTTAATCAATACATATTCTACATTTTGCTCTTTGGAGGCAAGGCTAGAATTAAGATATCCAGCTTTGATGTGAATTTTCAATTTCTTATTTACCACTATCCTGTGTATGTGAATGTTGTAAAAGGCTGATTTTTACCTAGTTTTTAGTTTTACATATCAATTTGCATTTCTATATTTAATTTGTATAGATGTGCTTTGTATCCTTTTTTCTTCGGTGTGGCATAACATTCTGTGAGCAGTCTTCATTCTGCCCCCTTTCCCTGTAAATCGAGCAATTTACAATGGTTATCTTAATGTGTCCTCAGACAAAATTCCTTGATATCCTTTGAGGAGAGCTCTTCTTTGTCCTCCTGCACTGTCCGTTGGCATTCAAATAGATGGTCCTATCTGTCAGCTTCACACACCATATCTGCAGGCTCCAGATCGGTATCTGAAATCAATAGGGATGGAATTGTGGTAATTAAATTATAGCACTTACATATAATTACACTTATGTAAAAAATATGCACCCCTACTCAGGCCGCTCCTGAATATGATAGACATAAATCTCCGCAAATGAGCTACTGGGGGCAGGGAGGGGGGAGAGCGTTAATCTTTGAAATTATGCCGGGAAAAACCAGGATCCTGGAACTCTTGCACTTCAGAGAAATCATTTGATTCAAAGTCCAGCTTTAAACAGGTTCATTTCACTAATTTTTATCTTTGAAATTTAATTTTGAGGTGATTCTATCTGCCAAGCTTTGTGATGAGGAAGCTGATCTCCCAGCTGCTCTGCCTGAGAATTGAGAAGAACGGGTCCTGGAAGCCGGGTGGGGGGTTAGATCCCTTTGTGTCATTGGGAGAACATGTCACGCTGGCACCGAGGAAGTATTTCATCAATAAACTGGTGTTTGCTGGAATGAACTGATTAGTTAATTGACATCAGAACAGAGTCTGCTCTCCCAAGCATTCAGTGACATGCCTAATGGCTGTGCTGGGTTAGACCAGATCGGTTTGCTGGTTGGACATTTATCTCCCAAGACTTTCTTACAGCCAGTGTTTGCGATGGTGTGCAGGGAGCCAGGTGACAGCAAGTTCTGTGTTCAAGAGATGCTATGCACCTAAAACCAATATCATAGTAAATGTCAACTGTAATTTAAAAAAATTTTAATTAAAAAAAATGAGTTGGGCCTCAAGGAGCTGCTCAGGGTGGCAGGACCCCGGGGACATTGTGGGTCAGGAGTGAACTGAGGGTAAAAGACTTCATAACTTTACAGAATATTAACCTTGAGCTATAAAGAAAAAGCCTTCAAAGGTCTGTCCTAGTTTAATGGAAGTTCATTTGTCTTAGTGCATGATAAATTCAATTAAAAGCTAATGCAAATTTAGGTCACATAAACAGAATGGTAGTGGTCACTACAAGGGTCGTAACCATTAGCCTAGTGATACTCAGAGGGGCTACCAGATCCAGGGGTGTGCCCAGCTTGGGTTCTCCAGGGTGTCCTCTGTGTGTTGAGTGACCCCATCTGTGAGGATGGAGTGTGGAGTTGATGGAAGGAACCGAAGGGACACTTACTCAGAAACGGAGGATAGTGGTGGTGCATGCTCATCTTTCCAAATAATTGGTGCACTGTCTGAAGAAAATTAAAATAGTTAATTTGTGTTGTTTCAAACAGAGAGCAAAGAATGTTGTGGGGTGGTTTCCTGCTCACCATGAGGCCATCCTCTGTGAGTTAGTTTCTGATGGGATCTGCTGCCTTGATCATAGTCCCCCATCCCCCAGACCTCACCCCCTGTGCCCAGGACTATAAGAGTGGCACAGAGAATAGGAAAGGAATCTACTTCCCCCAGACATGGGGAGGGCAGTTCCGCACTGAGTGTCCAATGCTTCTAGAACCCAATAATTTGTCTCTAAACTCTCTAACCCCAATCCCCCCTTCTTTTTCTCCTTCCAAGCATTTCAAAAATTTGGCTCATTTTCTCTTATTCTTGAATTAATCCCTCCTCCTCTTTCTGTTCATTACGTATTAATCAGTATTTATTATCTCTTTCTCATCTGCATTTTTCACATACAATTCACATTCCATTTCAGTGAGCCTCCAAGAATGTTGTTTAATCAAATGTTAGAGCAAACACTTGATCATTGCCCAGGAACAGAAGTCCTTGTAAACTGCAGGTTTTAGCAAGATGGTAAGTGATGAATTAGGAGTAAAATATTTTGCTGAATATGCTGGGTCTAGAGATTTTGCCTTTCATGGGTCTTCTTGTAACTTCTTTAAGCTGCTGATGCTAGTGATGAAATGAGAGCAAGCCTAGACTACAGTTTTGAAAAATACTCAAATTAACCTTTCAAGTACAATTTAAACCAGTTTTGGTAATCCAGGCTGATTCCTATGGGGCACTGCTAACTACTTCATTCATGTGGTTGTACTATGAGTTAAATCACTTCACCATGCAAATCAGTCCCCTCAAATTAGTAACCATAGGCACTTAATTTGCTTAATTTTTCTTCTCTTAATAAAATTTTCCCATCCAAGTATAGTCTCAACTGTTCTCACCAATTCCCATTTACTTGTTAATTCATCGTTAAAAAATCGTTATTGAATATGGGCCCTGTGCCAGCTTACTGTGGTTAGTTATGTGGCTCAGTGAAACATCACCCTTGCCTTTGAGGAGCTTGGTGACTCATGGCACAGCCTCAGAGACAAAAAAATTTGGTCAGCAGCAAATAGACTTTGAGTTTGGCAAATCAAGGGCTCACTGAGCTGAATCAGCATTGGCCATTTTTGTTCCATTGGGAAGGCAATTCCAGATACAAGCTCAATTGTCATTGCCCACTAATAATTCTGTGCTTGGGATAAGAATGTCAAGAAGAATGATGGCCTATCAAAAATCTATTTATTTGGGTTCCCAATAATCAATGATATGAATCCCCTAAAATAATAAAATTCCTACCACCTTCAGGGAAGCAAATACAGACAGTGCTATGGACATGGGATGGCTAGAGATCTGAATTGCAGAAATGTAGCCATTGATAAACCATCAACATCTGCCAACCAAACCAGTGCAAGATAGAAGATTTATACCTACTGACCCCTTTAAAATTCCATGTCTTAATTCACCCAGATTATCAACCACCACCGCCCCCGCCCCAGAAACAGAAACATCGAGGAGCTCGTCACCTAGAAGAGTTCCAAAAGTGCCTTTGTCTAGAAACTGGAGGATCTCAGATTAAGTACAAGTACCATCAAGGCTTGTTTTGAGGTTTCAAGTCCCATAGCTATAAAACGAGGGTAATACTAACCCTATCTAGATTATGTCTATAACAAAGGACATGAATAGGCACAAAAGAGTGCTTTGAAATGATAAATTCTAAATTAGTAAACTAGGTACATAGAATGCTATGCAAATCTAGAATGTTAGTACTATAGCTATGAGCATAATTAATATCATCAAAAGCAAGTTGAACATAAATTTATAAATGAGACACACTACAATGTGTATTCAAGCATATAAATAACAAATAACAATGAAGACACTATGCTTAGTTTAGCAACATTTTTTCTTACAGTTAAAAATGTGTTCCAGATAATAGCTTTGTCTACAAAAACTTGGCCCCTTTCAATTATTTAGATATTTAGCATTATGTACAGAAAACATGAATTTTTCACTTTCCGTCTTTGAAAACACATTTTATTGTACATTGTTACTGTTGAAACAAGTGAGAAGTATTATTTGCTGCTTGTAGTCACTCAGGCTGTGTGGAGAGAAGATGCATAAAGCCACAGAATCATTATTTAGTTGCAATTTCTCATTGTCAGGAACTCTTGGTGTGGTAAAGAAAAGGAAGGCGATAGGAGATGCAGCTGGTAAGAAAAATTAATGTCTTCCACTTTGGCAAAGGTACACATCTCACATGTCCATCCTGAGCACCGAGAAAGATGTCCCCATGACCCAACACTGCCCTCCCCAGACACAAAGTGCCAGAGTTGTAACCGCATGATATTTGCAACCCCTGTTGGTCTCCCAGCTCCCAAGATGGTTGAGGCACCTGAATTAGTTCTATGAAGAGCCACACCCTCTTATTTGTGTCTCCTTATCTCCACAGAGAGATAATATGGTGGTATTATGCTCTAATAATATGCTCTATATGGCGATAATTTAACCATGTGGGTATCCAGAGAACCACCCCCGCCCCTCCCCCAATTGCAAACAATCCCATGTAATATAAATCCTGGCTCATTGTAGGTGTTGTTATTAATCATACTCATTGAAAATGACAATTTAGTTTTAATACTTTGTCAATGTAATTCTCTAGGGTACAGGAAGAGCGATCTATCTTGCACACATCAGCTTAGTTCCATTTCCTGATCCTGGAGTGTCTACCGCTTATTTCTGCTCTTAGCCGGGGGAAGTGGCCTAAAGTGAAGATGCGACAAGTACTCCCCGATCATTGTTGCAACTTCAAAATGTCTCTGAGGTCACTGCTTAGAAACGGTGCCAGAGAGTGATGGCTGCATATTAGGAGCGTTAGTGCTCTTCCGTTGCCATCTTATTTAGTTCTCACCTGGTTTGTGCTGCCCAGGACAAGGCTCCCTTCTCTGGGGAGGGTTGGGGGAGGAACATTTCTGAGCCAAATAGCCTCTTTGAGAGACTCATAAAGCTACAGCTGTAAAAAGGGTCTGCTATTTAAGGCACTTAACTGGTCGCCCACCACCTTGTTATTTGCTTAGGTGTGTGAAATGAAATTTATTGTGTCTAGAAAGTACCATTAATGCTTCCATATTAGCCTGAGTCACATGAAATTGCTTTTTTTTGTAGGTAAAAATGTGATTCAATATTAACAGTTTTGTATGGTTCCACCTAATACTTGGGAAAATTTTTATTCCTACCCCCCAAACAACTTTTCCACAGAAATGGAAAATAATGCTTGCCAGTACAAAGGACATTAATGTCCTGATTTGCCCACATATTTGTAAGATGGTGCATTTCCTTTAAGAGTATCTAGCTAAAGCCTCTTTTATATGTTCAGAGTATCTAGACAAGTTCATGAATAATCTTTAGGAAATAAACAAAATAACTTATTTTCCCTCACAAATTAGAAGCATCAATAACGTCTGGTCAGTAAATTATCCAATTCATTCATCCTAATATGTTTCTGTCAAATATAGGCTTTGTTGTGAACATCGAAGATGTGAAGAGGAAAGTTGAACATACCTGCGTCAACATATGCATTTATTGCAAGTAGTGTTTAGAACTGACTCACTAACATAGTGAGGGGTTGGGTGAGAACATCTATATCAAGGGAATCCATTTACCCAGTTTGTATTGGAGAATATTAGAAATTTGGGGACATAATCCAAACTACTGTTGTGATAGCTTAGAAGATAGAAAGGCACCTGGAATAAAATGTAATAAGTCTAAGAGCAGCATTCGTCGAAATATAGAAACTTAGAAATATTTCACACTCTTCCACCTCAGACACTTTTTCCTGGAAACAGACCATAGATCTTGCTGCTAGAAAGCAGATTCATGTAAACAGAAAGGGGCTGCTGTTATTCAGGGCAAAGAGGCGTGTGCAGAAAGTACACATGCTTAGAGCAAAGACAGAAAAAAAAAAGAAGCTCCCTGAAAAAGAAGCTAGTTAAAAGAGATGAAGTCATGTTAAATACTTCTAACATGTGCACACAGTGAGTTCAAGGCTGACATAAAGTTCCCTGGGAGATAACTGAACAAGCAGTGGAAGAGAGGATGCGCGCTGTTGGCAGGCCTCTCGGTGCTGAGGGTCCCTGAGTGAGAGACAGGAAGGTTTACCTGTAAGTAAGGTCCAACCAAGTGAAGGGGCCGCTGACTGAACCACTGCACGTGGTCTTCCAGATGACATGTATTGTACATAAATAACTTCATTAGAACGAAATTCTTTAGTGTATTTAGTTAAAATTTGTGCTTTTCAGGGTAAACATAAGAACAATAACGTATGCTTTTTTACAAAAGAATAGTCTATTGATCATTTGAGGAAGAGAGGAAGAGAGATGAAAAAAACATCTATGTGAGACCCTAACATTGATCAGTTGCCTCCTGCACGTCTCCTACTGGGGATGAAGCCCACAACACAGACATGTGCCCTGACCTGAAATCAAACCAGCAACCTCTCAGTGCACGGGATGATGCCCAACCAACTGAGCCACACTGCACCAGTCAAGGCAGAACAATAACATATTTTTGACATGAGATATGGATTTATTTTAAATCTGAACAAGCCTCTACGGGGAAGAAAGTCAGAAAATTGTTCTCCTCTTTTGCCAAAGGCCCAGAGATTGCCATTAAAGAGTTGGGAAATGGGTCGAGAGTTGTTTTACCCAACATTATTTCACTCCCTTGAACAGAACATCTGAAATCTGACCTGTTCAGTTATATCCATTTCTGATCTGTACCCACCCTTTTATTTTCTGTGTCTCTGGATCCAAGAAAAGTGTTCTCATGACCAAGCACCGCGCTTCCCAGAGACCAGAGGTGTTCTCCTCACACTCACCATCCTGTGACTCCTCTATGGCTGTAACATTATCTTGGAATCCTCCCAGTTCTTAAATGGATGCTCCACACAATAAATCCACCCGTGATGTTGTATAGGAGACTCTCTGTGGACAGTTTGTGAAGTTTCAGAGACATGGGAACATGCCATTCTCATAAAATGTTCATTTGGAAATGTTTTTGAAGCTCTCATCACGTGTTATTTGCAGTCTGTTTCTAAAGCATTAAAGTATTTACTGAAAAGATTTTCTGTGATTGGGTGGCCCTCTCTTCTAGAATGATCTGTGCTGACAGGGGGAATGTCTGCAGCAGGTATTGTCACTAGTGCTTGATTATGTATATAGTGCCATAAACTCTGTTTGTAATTTATGTTTATTGTGCTATAATTAGTAGTGCTAACTGCATAATATCAATAAGGTCATTGAATATGTAAATAATACATATTTTCAATATTAATGCTGCTGAGAGTAGTGCTTGATAGCATCACGTGTATTCAGCCAGCTGAGGACCACATTTCTCATCATTCCATTGGGAGATGTGAAACGGAGCCAGTTGTCGGTCTCCTGAGCACACAGCCCAGTGCACACGTTAAATGTTCCCTTGCTTAACGGATGAAAAGTGAAACCTTGGGCTTGTTTTCCTAAGAAATTGGAAAATGTTGCCCAGTGTGGCCTATTTCACAAAGTGCTGGAATTCTGGAAATTTGAAAGGTGGACTGAGGGTGGGGGACCTATTTACCTTTCCATTTCAAATGGTGTCTGGTAAAATTTCCCAACACAGCTGCTTCTGTGTTTCCACTAAATGCTCATGGAGATATAGAAAAAAAAATGTGGAGATTCAAAAGTACCACAAAAAATAAGGACATCCAGACAATTTATAAACTGGATCTTGGAAAATTTTCCTACTGGCTTCTTGCCGGTGAAGCTGGGTCAAAGGACACAGTTGCTGGGAGGACTCTGGGAGCCTCCCTTGGACTCACTGACCAGCTGACTAGCTGAGCAAAGGCACCCACACTCACACCAGCAGGACTGGTGATGCTATCAAGCACTACTCTCAGCAGCATTAATATTGAAAATATGTATTATTTACATATTCAATGACCTTATTGATATTATGCAGTTAGCACTACTAATTATAGCACAATAAACATAAATTACAAACAGAGTTTATGGCACTATATACATAATCAAGCACTAGTGACAATACCTGCTGCAGACATTCCCCCTGTCAGCACAGATCATTCTAGAAGAGAGGGCCATCCAATCACAGAAAATCTTTTCAGTAAATACTTTAATGCTTTAGAAACAGACTGCAAATAACACGTGATGAGAGCTTCAAAAACATTTCCAAATGAACATTTTATGAGAATGGCATGTTCCCATGTCTCTGAAACTTCATTCCTTTGATGATAATTTTCAAAAATAAGTGTATCTACAGAAGATGAGAAATGAAGTACCCTCAATAGGAAGAGAACTATATTTCTAGTAAAATTAAAATTAAATTTTAGAAAACTCTTCAGCATCTTTTCAGCCATATAGTTATGAAACAAGAGTGGAATGTCAAAGCTGGGAGATAAATATAACAGGGCCTGGTTAAATGGAAGATAAGTGAGGATGGAAGGATTGCAAGAGACCAAAAAACACAAGACGAGGGAGAAAATGTATGCTGTGGGCAGTAAATGTCAGAAGTAACACTAACCAGGAATTGAATTATTAGTGTGGGAAAAACTGAGGCTGCTCAAGACTGGAAAACCGAGAAGAAAAGAAAGATATGAGAGATGGGAAAGTCTCAGATGGCACAGGATACCCAGCTTAAAATAATAATGTTTTTGGTGGGGAAGGGGGGAGACAAAAGGATAGAAATGCGGAGAGATACTTGTCAAAGACATAACTGAAGAAACATATCTGGACTGAACTTGGACCTGGTTGTGTGGAGTCTCACTAGGTCCCATTATAAGAGGTCCAGTCTCTTCCTAAATAGGATCCAAGAATGAACAGAAATGGGAAGGAAACATTCAAAAATAGAAGATAAATACTAGAATGAGCAAAACATTTAAAATATATCAAAGGAAAAAGAGACTGAGATTGAAAAATAATTAAAATTACTGATGTCCTCGGAGATTAAAAACAACATATTTATGAAACAAGAGCAGGGTACAATTAGAGAAGACCATTCTGAAGTCATAAAAGCTCTATTAAAAATTAAAAATGTGAGAGCAGCAATTAAGAACTTAGTGAGTGTATTGAAAAATAACATGGAAAAAAATCTTAAAAGAGCAAATAACACACACACATGTACACACACAAGAGAAATTAAGAGAGAAGATAGGAAAATTAAAGGACAAGAACAGGAATTCTAACATCCGAGTAGATCTTCACTTCCAGAACGAAGTTTCTGAAAAACTGAGGTTTAGAAACCATGGGATTTGGTGATGTGACCCAGCTGCTGAGCACGCTGACCAGATGCACACCAATGACAGGACCTCAGCCTTTCCCTCTGCAGCAGGCAAGGCCAAGAGTGGGTCTGATGGAGGAGGAGGCAGTGAGAGGAAAGCCATCGTGCCTCCTGTGATCATGCCCAGAATAAGAGGCAGCATCACCCAGACCTCATGTTTGTTGTGTCTACACATCAGGGACATTGCTTTTTCCCTAGTATGAGCCATGGTGAATACAGATTTGAATGAACTCCAAGCAGATGTGGACATTCACTCTGGAATATTAAATCCTAATATATAAAAAGCCAGGAGCCATCACAACCGAAACAACTGGGCGGATGACCAAACAGCAGGCTGCATGGGGTGACAAGGCTGGCAGACCGGTTAGTGAGAGACGACCAAATGACTGAACAGCAGGCTGTGTGGGGCAATCAGGCTGGCAAGGAAGCAGTTGGGGGCAACCAGGCTGCGGGGGGGGGCAGTTGAAGGTGACCAGGCTGGCAGGGGAACAGTAGGGTGGCCAGGCCAACGGCAATCAGTCCTACAGTAAGAGGCAGTTAGGGGCAATCAGGCCAGTAGGCAGAGGTGGTTAGAGGTGATCAGGCTGGAAGGGGGGCAGTTAGGGGCAATCAGGCAAGCAGGTGAGCAGTTAGGAGCCAGCAGTCCCAGATTGTGAGAGGGATGTCCAACTGCTGGTTTTGGCCTGATCCCTGGGATATGGCCTAAAGCAGTAGTTGGACATCCCCTGAGGGATCCAAGATTGGAGAGGGTGCAGACTGTGCTGAAGGGGACCCCCCCCACCACCACACCAGTTTTGTGCACCAGGCCTCTAGTAAATAAATAAAACTGAGATGAGAGTAGCTAGTTTCTGGCCCATTCTGTTCAGTTGTCAGAACCATTATGGAAAACCATTATGGTGGTTTCCCCAATCCAGGGGGTCTGGGAGCTGGGCTTGCCTGTGTCACAATGGGACTGAGATAGTCTGTGTCACAATGAGGTGGGCTAGCCTGTGTCACTATGGGGCTGGTCTTGTGTGTGTTACACTGGGGTGGGCTAGCCTGTGTCACTAGGGGACTGGGATTCCAGTGTGGATTTGGAGAAGGTTGAAGGGGAGGATGTTTCCCAGCCACTGCAAGATGCAAATTGAAGCTTAGCTAGAATTTGGGGCCTCTATGATGGAAGAACATGAAAGATTTTAAGAAGCAAATTTTCAAGGTTACTACCTGGGCTGATCTCTAAATAACATCTTTTTGTTATTATTATTTGTCTATTTTGTTGATCCTCATCCAAGGATGTTTTTTTCCATATACTTTTAGTGAGAGTGGTAGGGACGGGGAGAGACAGAGAGAGAAACATCGATGTGAGAGACACACATCGACTGGTTGCCTTCCGTACATGCCCCGATGAGGGCTGGGGATTGAGCTGCAACCGAGGTATGTGATCTTGACCAGAATCAAACCCAAGACCCTTCTGTCCATGGGCCAATACTCTAACCACTGAGTGAAACAAGCTAGGGCTAACTAGCATCTTTTTAAAATGTGGGAACTATATGAATAAGTTCAAACCTCTTTACCTTGAATTTGTAAACGCACCACTTTATGAACCATTTGTCCATTTTTATCGGCTGATTTATGGCAGCCGTGATGTGATTCATCATGTCATCTGATAAATAAATGTGACACTTCATTAAACAAGGTAATCAAATTTAAGCAGTTCCACTTTCATGTTAACAACGGAGACCTTTACGTTCCCATTGCTCTGGAGATCCTCCCCCTGTAATGAATGCAGATTCCAGGAATGAAGCCTGGGGTATTCCTTAGGGGTGGGTGAGAGTACTTCTGCCAGCGGCCAATAATGACATTAATAGCAAGCAGCCATTCACTGTGATGGAGCACTTGACTATCTGGACTCTTTCAGGGGAGGAGGGTGCACACTTCTGTTCATTGGAACTGGAATGTTGGGGCAGCTTGGTGTGTCTGTGTTGGGCTCACAGATCACTTTCAAATGGTGCGTTCAGGAGGCAGTGTTATGCTATTTTTGTATTTGCCATCTGGAACGGCACTGCAGGCTGGCAAACACAGGATAACGCGGGATATTTCCACCACACAGCAATTCATCAGGGAGTGCGAGCATCGAACATCAGGGGGATTACTGCAATTACCCCAACTTTGACCTTCTTGGATGGTTCAAACAACATTAGAGGTCTTCTCATACATTTCCCTGGACAAAGGTGATTCCTTGGGAGGGATAGGCACTGAGGAGGCACCTTCCCCAAGCCAAGTGCAGTCAGAAGCCCCAAGGATCAGGAAGCACGGGCAATTTAGGTGCCTGTGGCAGGACTGAGGACTGGAAATCATCTGTCCCTAATTTCAGTGAGGTCAGATGACATCCTGAGCCCCAAAGCTCTGAACACACGCTTTTTGGTGGATATAGTTGGTTATCATACCTATTTATGATCAACTTATTTTCAGTGGAAAAATTTCTAGTTGAGTCTCAGAAATATCCAAATATAGGAGGTGAGCTATTCTGCAGATTGTCTAACGTAGAGTAGTAAAGTCTCTATTCTGACAACATTTTGTATTTTCCAACCAGGAAAGTATTAGCCTTGCTGTGAATTTGCATCGTCAATGATTGTGACTTAGAGAAGAGTTTCTGGGGAACAGAAAATAGCTAAGCATAACCCTCCTTCTCCTCTCTGATTTCTCCCTGTTGAAATCTACACAGGGTCTCCTTTTTGCCAGCACAACAACTGAACACACACACGTGCACACACACACTCTCATATAACCTTACCTCTTGCATGCAGTGTTCACTGTGTCTTGAAGGTTACATTGTGAATCCTAATTAGCTGTACATTTAGTACATGTTGAGTGTTGTCCATAGGAATAAAAACTTAAGCCTCCAGGAAGAAAGTTTACAGAGTGCTTCATTTCGGTCAGAAATGATTCTATCTTTCTGGATTTTCTCACCAGACAAACAGATAACTTCAGTCCCTGGGGCCTGGGTAAAAAAAAAAAGAAGAGATTTGAAGCCATTTTGGCTTTTTAAGTAGGACTAAAAGCTACCTGTTAAGTAGATAGTCAGGGAGGGATTTGATGGAGTGAGAGCCTGAGTAAATTTTGAATACCTTATTGATAACAATACTAATAGAGGCACAATTGTATTTTCAGACTCTGGGGTCCAAGATCACATGAGGCAGGGAGTAGGGTCACCTTCATTGGGCAGCATGTCTCCTGGGAGCACTCCGGTTACCTCCACTCAGGACCCAGAGTTCAGAAGAAGGACTGACTTCCTCCTGGACACTCATCCATCCACGATGGATCTTCCATTTGTAACAAGACTTGCCTGCATTTCTGGATGTCATTGATGGCTCATAAGTAGCCACATGGGGGGATCTATACTGCCTAATTAAAATACGAGGACACCGCTCTCTAAATTAAGAAATCTACTCCTTAGTCTCATGCCTAATAGAATACAGTTGACTTTGGCTGGAAGAAGTTACTGGGATGGGAGCTGGAGTTTTTTCAGGAATCCACGTACAGTGGTTTGCCGGTGTGCAGCATGCGTGTGCACTCGGGCAGGGTCCTCCTGCATATCCAGCATGGTTCACAGTAGTGACATGCAGCCTGGTGACATGTGAAGGCCTTGCACATACATGGCCTCCACAGCCATGCCCCCTGGTGGGTGGGCGGCAGCCCGAGTGCACTTGTATGTGTGCAGAGCACCAGGTGGGTTGGAGGCAGAGAGGGACCCGGTGTCTGACCCTGAGCTTGCCTGCCACATCTGTGCACAATGCCCTTGAGTGACAGGTGTACATGATGCCACATCGCTGCCAATATGTTATGAGACCATGGTAACAATCGCACATCTCTGGGGAGCGGGCTGCTTCCTTCCTCACTATCAGGCATGAAAGAAATCATTTCAGGTGCCAGAAAAGGATGCCTGATAAAAGAGAACATTTCAGCTTTTGTGGCTCCGCGGTTTGCCCCCAAGCTACGGCTTTGATAGTTTTCTTCAGTCTCTTTCTCTCGGCTTACAATTAATCCGTGATTATCTACAAACAATCTTTTGGCCTATAGCACGGTAGTAGAAAAGAACTGGTTTATCTCTTTAAAAAACATTTTTGTTAAGAAATTTGCTTGAATACCATGTATAATAACATCTACTTAGTGCTTTACCATTTATAGAGAACTTCCCCACCCAGAACCTAATTTTCTTTCACTTAATCCTCTCAACAAACATGTGAGGTGAGAATTAAAGATTATCTCTGCTCTGTGATAAATATTGTTTCTTTCAAAGTCATTGCTGAACTCGGAATTGTCCCCTGAGAATTTCTTGACAACCTTTGGATGAAATTCTCCTGCCACTCAACCTCTTTGCTGAAATCTACAGAGAAATGATGGGACAGTGAGAGCCGACTCTGTGTCCTGCTTTTCAGCCAAGTGCTGTCCACAGCAACACACCTCACGGAGGATGTTTGGAAGTGGCACTGAGGAGCAGCCTGCAGTTTTCTTCATCGAAAGTTACTCGTTTCTGTTGGGAAATGCTTTGTATCTAAGAGTCCATGAAAAATAGAAAGCAAATCTACACACGTGAAACCTTAGCTTTGGGTCACAGCACCCTATTCTATAGTTTGCAATGCAAAGCCTTGCCCAGAGCTAAATCTACTGTGCCTACTTTAGGTACAGAACCCTCCATTAGACCCTCATCATACCATGCCTTGTCTGTAACTAACTAAAATTTAAAGCTTCAAATTGTGGTGGCAAAGAAAGAAACCCGTGGTCCTCGCTGCCGCCCGGCACCCTGGATTCAGGAGCTGTATCAGTTCAGATCCCAGTGAGTGGCCGGATCAGGAGTTCACGCTCTCCAGCTGCCAAGGGGCGTGACAGCAGGAAGCTCACAGTCCAACTTGCTTCATGGGCGGAGCCCATGATCCACCTCCTCCCCAGCTCCAGCACCCAATGTGATCTCGGGAGCTCCTGGCCCAGGAGACAAAAGAGGGGGCATCGTATTGCAATGCTGGTGTGCCCGCACACAGGTGGGCTGAATGCAAGGCCTTCGCTGGAAGAGGCAACTAGGAGAAATGAAATGGAGATACCGTTATTTAGGTGCCTGGAAAACTGTTTCTTCTGCATTTGAGCAGTGGATAGGAGAGAAGAAAAGTACTTAAATTTGGGAAAATTAATATAAAGTCCCAAATCAACTGATTACTAATTTCATCTCTGAACTGTATAATTCTTAACTGTAAAATGGGCATGTAACCAGTTTAAAATTCTGTGATTCTTTCCTTGGACTGAATCAGTAGTGACTGGGGAAGAAGTTTCTGGAATGTGGGAAGAGTGTACTCCGGTTCTTTCCGTCTTCCTCCCTAAGTTCACTGGTAAACCAGCAGCTGTGCTCTCCCGGGCATCGGAAGCTAGGTGCACAAATATGAAAGCATCCAGGTGCTCCTTGCAAGGCATGTAATGATTCATTTCATTGTGTCTCCAGGGAATTAATTGTCCTTCAAGCTTAGTCAGCTGGCTCTTGAGAGGATGTTTCCATTATCATCCCTGCTCCTTGGACAGGACCCAGCCCATTCAGCGTGAGGCTGGTATTGTAGAGCAGTGGAGGCTGGGAGGGCGGGAGGATGGGAGAGGAAGGAAGCCTGGCTCAGGCCTTTGCTTCTCCAGGACAGAGTCCTGGGAGGGCAAGGCCAAGCCAGTGCTCCTCCCCTGTGGGAAGACAGGCAAGCTCTTCTGTTGTACACAAGTTTTACTTCACTTACCCAAGGTCAATTCCTATTAATTCTCCATGTTCAACACTTCCCGTAGTTCTGATGAGCAGGCAGAGCTGTGGTGTTGACACCCATGGAAGACAAGAGGAGGCCTTTGCTGGGAATGAGGTGGGACTCCCATCAGGGCATGACCCAGCAGATCATTTCCCAAAGATTTGGCCTTGAGCTGTCCTCCCTGGAGTGCAGGGAGGGTCCCAGTGTCATTGGATTCTGTCCTTCCTGGTTCTCCAGGTTTTTAAGGTGAGAACAGGTGTTCTATTTTTTCCATTTTTCTCCCCCTTGTTTGCCCCACTTCATAGCCCTTCACCTTCCGGTTCACCCTCATCTCCCCATCTTTTCCTGGGATTCTCACCATTATCTTTCCTTCCAATTTTCAGCCAACTTTCATTTAACCTTATAACTATTAGAGGAAGAAAGGACTTAGTTAAAAATAACTCAATTCATCATGTTTAAAATTATGTTTTGCTTGGAAAACATTGCTGAAAGCAGTCAGTAGGGGATGGTGATGAAGAGCCATCTGCATGTGAACAATTGGCTCCAGCACCTCCTGTGTGACCCTGGACAGGAGACTTTTCTGTGCCTCAGTTTCTCCATTTGCAAGCTGGGGAACAGGAGTCCCACTTCATGGGGATGGTGGGCAAGTCAGATCTAAACACAGACATTGCCAGGTAGATATGCGCCCTGTTCCTTTGGAAGGATGACCTGCCTGCTTACATGGTGAGTAGGGAAATCAGAACAATGGTGATACCACCGAGTGGGTACCATCAGGGACCCACTTCAGGCAAGACCAAGACAGAGTCCAGCCCAGTAACCCAGAGCTAGAGTCTGACCTACAGATTGAGTATGCTGTGTTGAGTAGATTGAGCACATCAATGCAAATGAATTATTATACCCAAGGAAACACATTATATACAGGGGAAGCATTCCTAATTGCTAAGTGATATAGCCTTCATATGTTTAGATTTTGGCAACTTGACATCATTCTCCCTACAGGTTGATTAATATGACAAAAATCCAGTTACACACCCTGTTGCTTTTATTTAATTAAAGGAAAAAGAACTGTAAAGTGTAAGTGATCCTTTCTTCCTTCTTTTCTTCTCTTTTTTTCCCTTGCTTACTCCTGCTGGAAACTTCCTCTCGCCAAGATCCACTTGGGAAATTTCCATTCAGGAATTTTTTATGAAGTAGCAGGAGACAAATTAGGTGATTGGAATATGTTAGCATTGTATCTGCTGCTTTGAAGATCACAATACGTGGCATACGTAATGTGTGCTACTCGCCTTGTGGGGGATGCAGAACTTCATTAGTGGAGATTTTGTAAAACATTTACAAACCGTGAATCAACAGGCTGTTCTAAGATGACAGGCTGCATGGAAGGCAACACTTGGCTGATAATAGGCGGGTGTTTAAGTGCTAAATTAGTTCATGCAGTGAAACCAGACCCCACAATGCGGAAATGAGAATAGCGCGCTGCGTTATCAAAGGGGTAGCATTACCATGTGTAGTCTGCACACTTAGACGCGTTACTTCAGAGTGGTTCAGTTAGACACAAGTGGGATGCACTGAACTGATTTTCACAGTTGGAAATACTGTGCATCCGTTCATGTTTGCATGTTTAGCCCTCTAACCTTTGCTGTTGACTGACCTCCTTTCTTGCCTATGAGAACAAGAGGCATTAATTCAGCATCTTAGTTCATATTCGTTCCCTCCACCTGTGCCTCCTCCTGCTTCACAGCCTTGCACTCTCACTCTTTTGGGGAGACTGGGCCGCACCTTGTTTAGAGAAGAAACCAGTCCATGAGAACATGTTTCTCTCAAGGCTACATTAAAGGAACAAGAGCCCCTCCCCTAACCTGGCAAGTCACCTTCATCTACCCAGTGTTCCCCCCTGTAGTCAGCAGCTCAGGGACTGGGCTTGTGGCTAAAGACACACAGGCCCATGGAGTGGAGCCCTCTTTGCTCCTATCCAGCAGAGCAGGGGCGTTCGAACACAGGTGCCCTTTCCCAGGTTCCATGAGCTGAAGCACCTGGTGGGAGCCAGACCTGAGGTTTCTATGGCAACCATGGAAGTCACTGGGGTAGGAAAACTTCAGCATCTTCCTATTTCCCTTTCAGAACTTCCACGTTGCTAAAAATGATAATATTGAGAGGGCTGCTGGAGGAGAGACACGGTGTGCTATACCACTGGGACCGTTGACGTTCCCACCCAGGTCAGAAAGAGGTCTGGGGAAACTGTGATGTGGGACCTCATGCAGTGCCATGGTGTGGACAGTGTTGGTAGACAGACGTCCCAATGCCCAAAATGTCCTAAACTGTTCCAATTTAACTTACTAAAGAAACTGAATTCAGTCCCGCCCTGTTCGTGACAACCGGCTCAGGGCACAGCTGTAGGTCACACACAGCTGTGGAGGCAGCGGTGGTGGGGATCTCCCTTCTTCTCATCTGGGGGTTTTCAGTTCAGATTCTTCCTCCCTGGAGAGTGCGTCTCTTTTCCCACCCTGTTTGGCAGCAGGAAGGACAGTCTTCACAGAGACTGCCTCCTCCCAGGGCACAATGTCCTCATAGCACCCCCAGCTGCTGGGCACACTTAATTCACCAGTTTAAGGCACTAGAGGAACCATGACAAAAGCAGGACAATTTTTCTTTAAACCCAGGGGAAAAGGTTGAAGATGTCCCCCATCCCTTTAGCGCCGGCCCCTTAGCTTGTCTGCCTCTTCCTTCCTCCCTCTTCCTCAGCCCATCTGTCCATTCTGGACGTCCCTGCCTGTGCATCATCCTGTCCTCCCCATCCTCCCCGCCGCCCTCCACTCTTTGTATCAACACGCCTCCCGTCCAGTTTTATGTTGCTGTCTTCTAAGTAAGCAAGCAGCAATGCTTTTAAAGATGGGCTGATTTATGGAAAGAAATAAAAACAATCCGAAGGATAATAACAAACAGATTGGGGAGATGAAGGGGTTATTAAGGCGCGGAGCCCAGGCAGGGGTTGGACTATTATACACAGGCTCTCTCTCTCTCTCCTCTTTCTCTTTACAAGGCAAAAATGGGAAGACAATAATCCACAAAACAGAGCTTCAGTGTGTATGTTTGTTCATGTTTTAGAGAAAGAAAAAAAAAAGAATAAAACCAGGGCATTGTGTGGGGAGAAGTGCTCGGAGCGCATCGACAGGGTTTATTATTCTGAGCAGCACTCACTCAATGTGGCCCTCTGAACGGAGAGTGACGCGGGAATCTTCCCGGGGGCTTTTCTTCTGTGTGTGAGTGGTATCCATCTGTCAGCTGTCAGTGCCAGGGAGAGATATACAGGCCTGTCACTTCTCGTCAGCCAGCATTTGTGAAGCCCTTTGCAGCTGCTCACAGCACATACTGTCCTTATTGAAGGCCGTGAGGAGTCGGCACGACTGTGCGGGCCGGGGTGAGAGGAGGAAAGAGATGTCAGGGCTGCTCTGGGGTAACAGCATCGACTCGTCAAAGACACAAGCACAGGCTGCATTTGTTTCCTTAAAAAAAAAAAAAAAGGAAATGCATTAAAAAAAAACACCTCTTGGAAGGTAATGTAAATAGACTTCGTCTCTAGAGGATCCTACGCAGGTTGGGGTTCAAGGGCCTGGGAAACCCATAACAGGAAGGAAATTTATACTCCAGCAAATGGATATGTTCAAGGTAGAAATCGGGATACATATTTTTTAAATCAGTAGAATCTAAGGAAGGTGTAAATTTTTTATGGACTTCCCTAAATAAATTATGTTATTGTAAAGGTTAGGCATATGTATAAAAGTTTGCATAGTGGAATATATGCTGAATATGTGTCTGTAATGCAAAAGTGAACATCATAAAGCATGGACAGCCCATTCCATTATAATGCAGATGTTAAAAACTGGGTTAATTTTGATATGGAAACACTCTATTAATCATTACTCTGGTATTCCATTGGACATTTCAATATGTTTATTTATAGGGTGACTTCCGCTTAATTGAATTATTTTAAACTAACCATGGCTCTGGTTTTGTGGGCCTTCATCTGCAGGAAGTTCTTTGTACAACACCTGCCTCAGCAGCCTTTTCGAGCCCTTACTTCCCTGACGGGTGCACAGCTAGGAGGGACCTGGAGAAGTTCAATGTGCCCTTGTGTTCGCTTCTTGTTTCAATGTATCGCAAAATCTGAATATGTTTCACTTTTCTGTGAGTTGGGCATGGTTCTAGTGAAAAAAAAAATAAGTCCGATCTATTTGGCTTCCATCTGTCATAGATTGTTATTTAAAAAGAAAAGGCTAAGAGGCTTCTTGGAAAAATGAAGAATTAGTAGATGGAAGAGTCACTAAAAGAGTGAACAGAAGACATGAGGACAGAGTGGTGCTCAGAGTCCCTCTCGGTAAGATCCCAGTGAGGATGGTCCCCCGGATCGCATATAGGACATGAAGTGAAGGCCTTGTCCAGTGAAAGAAGTGTCAGTGGGCAAAGTGGCTAAACCATCTTGGAATGAAGGTCTAGGATGGGAGGTTTATATTCTATCATATAAAAACACACACTTCACATACCAATTGCTGTAAGATGGGACTGAGGAGAGGGAAGAGGCATAGAGGAGCCATGCTTATTACGGTCTCAGATTTGATTCCAGGGAACCCTGTGCAGTAAACTCTAATTCACAGCCTCTGCATTCGAAGAGGCTGTCATCAGGCTGGCAAGACCGCATAAACATGAAATCCTTGAACAAATTGAGCACTTATAGAAGCGTTCACATACAATTTAAGAGGGGGAGCAATATAGCATAATTTTTGTTTTAATAGATTGGACCTGAGATTATAAATATTCTATATGTTTAAGAAGGAGAACAGTCACTTCAGATTGAAGTCACAAATGCACTGGACCCGGCAGGAGGAGAGGGACACACTGGGCAGAATGAAGAGAGGAGTGCATTTTACTAGTAGACATGTTTCTGTTCCCTGTGACTTCTGTAATAAATTACCATAACCTTAAGGGTTTAAAACACACACACACACACACACACACACACACACGAATTAATTGCTTATAGTTCTGGAGCTCAGAAATTCCAAAATCAAGGTGTCCACAGGTTGTGTTCCTCCCAGATGTCTTAGTGGAGAACCTATCTCCTGGCCTTTTCCAACTTCCAGAGATACCTGCTGTCCCTGGCTTGTGGCCCCACCCTGCATCTTCAAGGCCAAGAGCACAGCATCTTCAGATCTCTCTGCTTTTATCTTCACTTCTCCTTCTCCTGTTACCACACCCCCTCTTCTCCTCCTGTTACCACACCCCCTTCTCCGACTCTACCCTCCTGCCTCCCTCTCAGAAGGAGCCTTGTGATTAAATGGTCTCCACTTGGATAATCCAAGATGATATCCCCATCTCAAGATTCTGACATCCCATCTTCAAAGTCCTCTCTGCCATGTAAAGTAACATATCTACAGATTTCCAGTGTTAGGAAATGGCAGTGCTTGGGGTGGGGAGCCTTATCCAGCCAATAATAGCCAGCAAGGATGTGGGAGCAAAGCTTAGATTCCTGTGGCACACTGGGGAACCCAGCAGCGGGGGAGGAGTGGAGGGTGGGGGGACGGAGGGGAGGATCAGTTTGCCTGGTGCTCAGTGAGGGAAGAAGAGTGACTTTAGACAAGTACTGAAAACACTGGGACCATTGTTGAATTCCAGGCATGGAACCTGGAGAATATAGTCAGGTGAATGCCAGTTCAGTGTGAGGAAAATTCTCTAATAAAGAAAAGAATGTGTGAATGGAGTGGGGAAATAACGAGAATTCTGACATCAGACAGAGTGAAGTAAATATGGTGACCAGGAGAGACAGAGTTTAAGACACCGCCAATTCCAAGATTCTTAGCTCCTTTTGTTATCACAAGACGGACACGTATAAGAGGTGGCTTCATTCAGAAGCATGTGTTTTGCAGGCCTGAGAAAAGTCATCTTTTCTCTCTTCATGTTAACCTCAGTAGAATGATAAGATTATATCATAAACAGTAACATTGCATGGTATTTATATTGTCACTAAAGGATAAAAAGCCATTGTTTTTTTTAGATTTAGAAGTTTCTCCAAGCTTTGAAATAGCGTAGGAACCCTGATTCTCTTACCGTACGTGAGCCTAAAACAATATAGGCTACAGTTGAAGCGAGCCAGGACCCATCAACCATTTTGACCTTTTGGTATTTGGGTTGTTACTCCAATCAATTTTTCAAACCCAAATAGGTCAAGAAAGAACATTCAGAGAGATGAATAAGGGAGATGGAATGACCGGGCATGTACTGCACTAGGTATTGGTTATGGCTCCTGAACAGAACTATCAACAAAAGCAGCCATGAGTACTACAGCCTCCGCTATAGGTGTACATGAGGCATGGGTTCTGCAGGTGTAAATCCTTCAGAGAGACCCTCAGAGGATGTGCTGCTCTGCAGCCTGAGGCCACAAAGGAAAATTGACGGGATGACAACAGATTGCCTTGTAAAAGTTCTTTCCTGGGGGGCATAAAAGAAATGGGCTTCTGCAGAGGTGAAGAGGAGTGGGGAGAGGTGATGGTACCAGTGATCATGA
The DNA here is from genome assembly GCF_000327345.1 of Myotis davidii. Classification (NCBI taxonomy): domain Eukaryota; kingdom Metazoa; phylum Chordata; class Mammalia; order Chiroptera; family Vespertilionidae; genus Myotis; species Myotis davidii. The sequence goes on along the minus strand of NW_006289416.1, from coordinate 8,394,081 downwards.
TTAAGAAGCCCAGAAGGCAAGGAAATCTTTACAAACTTAGTTACTCCCAAGGATAGAAAGCGAGAAACCTGAAGTAAATTGGATCTAGAGAAGCCTGTTTTCCACCAGATACTGAGGAGGGCATTCTTTGGATCAGAGAAACAAGAAATTACGGCTTCTCTCTTACTATTTCGAAGTCACTAGATCATATAATGTTTAAAAAACTCATCACCATTAACATTGTTTTTCCTTCCTTCTCACCCTCCCTCTTTCCTGTCCCTCCTCCTTTCCTTCCTTCTCCTTCCTACCTTCGTCCTCCCTCCCTTGTTCCTTCCTCCCTCCCTCCTTCCTTCCTCCCTTCTCCCCACCTTCCTTCTTTCTCCTACTCTTCCTACCCTTTCATTCAGCTTTATGGAGACAGGCATACCCTTTAAATGACATTTCTCCTGTATCTCTTTGTGTTATTTATCCAACTTGCTAAGATTCAAGGTGGATATGATAAATGGTAAGAGATGGTGGGTTTAGAAATAGATGATAGTTATCAGGCAAATCCTACTGACAGGAGACCATCTTGTAGAATTTTTGAGTTTTGTGTCATATGTGTGCACACAACAATATCTAGATTGATGGGCAGCTGGAAACTGTTCAAATACATTGTGTGGAAATATATGAAGTCCTCGCTGCCTTTGACTTATAATAAACCCAAATTTGTAAATTAGCAGACCATTACTGGAAATTCTTTGAACCTAAGACTTCTCAGCATGAGGGGTTAGTTAGCAAATTGCAAATCTTTAGCAGGAACAGCCATAAACTATGATGAGATGCAAGCTTGTTTTGAAAAGAAAAAAGGCAACAAAATGTGTTTTGTGTATTGACATTTTTATTAGGAAAATATAACTAAAGGAACAAAATTGACAGGGATAAAATTTTCCAACCAGCAGTGGTACAATTATAGCTGGGAGAGCTTGTCAAGCATCAGGAGACCATTAAAAAGCAGTCCTAGTCATCACACACCAAGGAAAACAAATTCACAAAAAATACCTTGTCAGGGTAAATTCCCTTCTGCTCCAGACACCAAGCATCTAACAATTTTCTCCCCAGGAGAGGTAATGAAGTGAATGCATTAGAATAACAATAATAATAATTCCTGTGGATATAAATTATTTCAGTTTTATACAAATTTCTGAATTTCTAGTTATTCTGGTAGATCTACAAGTACTCCTAAGAGAGGAAGCAAGAAGGTCTAGGTTCAAATCCTTGGAAGCCTTTACTGCTCCTCTTCTCCATGCAAATGCTTCTTTGCACACCTTAGAAGAGCCAGTTGCCTTACCTAGGTTATCACCACTACATGTTCTTACCCTCTTCCCTCTCCTGCCTCACCTGACCCTCCAACATCAGGACTCATTCACTTCAGCCTTTTGGCCTGTTTCTAACACATATCGAACTCCCACCAAGAGCCTCTCCATGTCAAGGTCAGTCTTCCAGAACCAGGAGTAGTTTCTTCTTGCTTTTCACATCTCATTTTTATTTTGAGATTCATATAGCTTTCTACCTTCTGCCATTCAGAGCTTAGCCTAAACGTCATCTCCTTGATATGACTTTCAATTTTGGCCAAGATTGAGTTAGAGACTAGATGTATCTTACCACCTGGAACAATTAAAAATAAATTACACTACAGAGCACAAATGCATATTTAAGACTGTATTAAACAAGCTGAACATCGGGCAACAAAGAAAAAAGATTCTTGAGAGACAAGAAACAAACTGAGCATTCTGACAATTTCAACTTACTGACTAGACTAGAGAGTTTCCAAACCATGGTGCAGAGAAGAGAAACCCAAGCAGATACTCTGAGTCGAGGCAACAGGGTGAAATTCAGGGGCAAAGAAGACAGTATGACTCAAAATAAATTTCCAGAGAAGGGAAATGCATGGAGAGAAAATGAGAGATCCCCTGCAGAGGGTCCCCTCAAGTACTTATCAAACAACTGATCAGCAGTGCATGCAAAGAAACCAATTGAGCTGGAGAGGGGAACTATCGAAAAGTTTTAGAAGGATAGATTAATTTAATCTGACCAAAATTCAAAACTGTTGTTCTTCAAATAACACCATTAACAAAACAAAGACAAGAAGATGACTGGGACAAAATATTTTACATACCTGACAAAATAGTTGTATGCAGACTATACCAAACAAAACAAATCTAACAACAAAACTCAATAATGTGAAGGAAAACAACTCAGTCAAAAAAGTAGGCAAATGACTTTTATAGACATTTCACCAAAGAAGATCTATGAATAGCCAATAAATACAAGACCAACAATGCATTAGGGAATTGCAAATTAAAAATTCCATAAAATACTATTTCATACCCACTGACTAGACTATTGTAAAAAAAAAAAAGAAAGATAAAGAAAAGAAATGTTGGCAAGGTTGTGGAAAAACAAGAACCCTCATATATTACTTGTGAGATTGCAACCACTCTAAAAAATCACTTGGCAATTTCTTCAAAAGTTAAATATAAATTTGTGCTATGACTCAGCAATTCCACACTTAAGTATCTACTCAACAGATGTAAAAACAAATATCTACCAGGCCTGCACATGAGTTTTCTCAGCAGCCATCTCTGGGAAAATAAATTAGTAGTTTCCTGTGGCAGGGAACAAGGTTTAACAGCAAATGAGCATAAAGAATCTTATTAGTATAATAAAAGATATTCAAAAACTAATTTATCGTGATAATTTCACAATTTGGTGAATTTATTAAAAATTATTGAGTTATACATTTGAAATGGGTGATCTATGTAATAATCCAGTAAGTCTGGAATACCTCATAAATCATGGGGGATTAAATAGACTATTCAGAATAGTCCTGTCCCAGAAGCTGAGAATAATATGCTCTAAGCTATGCACTACTCTGATACCACCTAACAAATACTAAAAGAAAGGCCAAAATGGAAGAATCTATTTCCATGTAAGTTAACTTCACCCAGAAAAAAAGAGCAAATATACTTTTAGAGATAGAAAGATATACAACAACCAACAAGGTAAAGTTTACAATGTCTGACTGTCATTCAATCAAAGACAAACAGGTACACAAAAAAAGAAGCAGAAAAATAAGAATTTTTTAAAAATCAATAAATTAAAAGTAATCCAGAACTATAAGACCCAGAAACATTAGAATTAGAAGACAAAGACATTAAACAGCTACAATAGCTTTATTGTACATGCTAAAAAGTTAAGCAGAGACATGGATGATAAAAAAAATATCCAAATTGAACATTAAGAGAAGAAAACTACAGTGGCTAAGATGAAGATATACTAGATGGCATTAATGGCAGATTAGACATTGTAGAAGGAAAAATAATTGAACTTGAAGATATATCAATAAACATTATGAAGATAAAACACAAGAAAATCCCTGACCAGTTTGGCTCAGTGGATAGAGCATCAGCCTGTGGACTCAAGGGTCCCAGGTTCGATTCCTGTCAAGGGCATGTACTTTAGTTGCGGGCACATCCTCAGTGGGGAGTGTGCAGGAGGCAGCTGATCAATGTTTCTCTCTCATCGATGTTTCTAACTCTCTATCCCTCTCCCTTCTTCTCTGTAAAAAATCAATAAAATATATTTTTTTTAAAAAAATACAAGAAAAAAGAATTTTTTAAAGAACGTAACTGTGAACTTTGAACAGTGGAACAATTTTAAGGCTGAAATTTTTACAAATTTGATTAAAAAAACTATTAATCCACAGACATAAGAAGTTCATAGAACGCTAAGCACAAAAACATGAAGAAAACTACATAAAGGCACATCATAATACAAATACTCAGAAGCAATTCTAAAAAGATAATTTTACAGCATCCAAAGAGAAAGGATATTCTAATTACAGAGGAATAAAGATAAGGACAACAGAAGAATTCTTGTTAGAATTGATGCAGTGAGAAGACAGTGGAAGAGCATCTTTAAATTACTGAAGAAAAAAACACACACCAAAATATCAACCCAGATTTCTATAGCCAGTGAAAGTATCTTCCAAAACACAAGGTAAAATAGTGACATTTTTAATCTTACAAAATTTGTTTAGATCAGTAGATCATGAATACAGCAGTAGAATGTCACCATAGATCCAAGATCCAAGAAATGAGAAGGGAAGAAGAAAGATGTCAGACAGAAAGAAAAGATATCAGATGGAAATATAGGTCCACACAAAGAAATGAAGAGCACTGGGAAGGCTTTTTCTTGTAATATACTTGAAATGGTATATCACTTGAAGGCTAATAATGGTAAATAAGGGACAACAAAAGAGATAAATAGAATCACATAACATGATGAATTTAAAAGGAAAAAATAAAAGAACAAGAAAAATAAATAAAAGTAAAAAATAGGAAAAAGAAAACAACAGATAGAACAAAATGTTTTAAAATTTCAAGATGATACACTTGCACTTTATTTCAATAAAAACTAAATATAAGTGGTATATATATTCCATTTAAAAGGCATAGATTGTCATGTTGCTTAAAAGAACAAGATCCACGCCAAAACCGGTTTGGTTCAGTGGATAGAGCATCGGCCTGCCGACTGAAAGTTCCCAGGTTCGATTCTGGTCAAGGGCATGTACCTTGGGTGCGGGCATATCCCCAGTAGGAGATGTGCAGGAGGCAGCTGATCAATGTTCCTCTCTCATCAATGTTTCTAACTCTCTATCTCTCTCCCTCTCTGTAAAAAATCAATAAAATATATTAAAAAAAAACAAAAAACAAAAAACAAAGTGCTGCCCCGGCCTGTTTAAAAAAAAAAAAGAAAAAGAACAAGATCCACTTATATGCTATTTACAAGAAATGCACTTTAAAAAGACTCAAATAGGTTAAAAGTAAAAAGAAGAGGGGGAAAGATATATCATTCTAAACAAAACTCAAGAGAAAAATGAAGAGACTTTATTATCAAAAATTAAGTAGATATAAGAGGGAAGAATATTACTCAGCATAAAGGTTGATTTGTAATTATAAAGGACTTAATTTATCCACAGGACAACTATACTAAAAATTTATGTATCTAATAACACAACTACAACATACGCAAAGTACAAACTAATAGAATTACAAAGAAAAATATGCAATCCACAATGTAATCAGAAATTTCAATATCCCTCTCTCAATAACTGATAGAACAAGGGACCCAAAAATCAGTAAGGATATAAAAGATTTGAACAACACTGTCAACCACCTTGATCCAATTACTATTTATAAAACATTCCACCCAACAACAACAGAATATACATTATTTTAAGATGCACACAGAATATTTACCAAGGTAGATCATATTCTGGTTCATAAAATTAAAAAATAAATCTAATATATACAGGAATTCAAGTCATACAAAGTATATTCTTTGACCAAATGGAATTAAATTAGAAATAAAGAACAGAAATTGTTTTAGAATGTTCCTAAGTATTTGAAAAATAAGTAACCCATTCCCAAATAACACATGGATTAAAGAAGAAATAAACTAGAATCTAGAAAATAGTTCAAATGAAAGTAAAATGAAAATACAAGAAAGGAAACTACCTCTTCAAAGAGGTCTGTCTTGATCGCTCAATCTAAAGTAGCTAGTAGCCACCCACTCATTCTCTATTACACCAGCTAATTTTAATTGTCTGCATAAAATCTCCTTTTATCTGATATTTTGTTGTTTATTTAGTCTCTTTTATTGATCATTGTATGTCTTTCATCTTAGAATAGAGGCTCCATGAGAATAGAACATTTTATATCTTCAGTACAGTGTCTGGCACCTAGTAGAGCTTGGTAAATATTACTGAATGAATTAATGAATGAATGAGTGAATATAAACTAGGAGGCATCAGGAAGAATAAAATAAGGTCTGGGTTGAAGAGGTAGGAAGAGGAAAGAAGATTTTTATTATGAATCAAATTGAAGCTGAGGTGGGCATTTGCCCAGCCATCAGGGGGCTGGAGGGAGAGACCTCTAGAAATGTCACCTAGCAAACAGACTCTCTGAGCTGTCTGACCATTTCCACAGCTGCTTTTATGATGCTTTGGCAAAGAGAACTTAAATATTGTTTTCCTAAAGCAATCCACTTTGACAACAATTGGTTTTGAGAACCATGAAGCACAGGCTCTCTACGGAACACACCCCTGCCCCCATTGCAAGAACGTCTCTGGGCATTCTTTTACATCTGGCACCTACCTATTCTCTGCGTCCGTGAAGCAATGACTACATTGCACTGTAGTTTCAACAATCAGTAACTTGGAAATTCTTATCTGCATGGCATACAGGTGCTGTGGTGATAAACACAACATGAATAAAACGAAAATATTACAAACTAATTAAGTAATGAGTAAATCATCCATGGGTTCATACAAGTCTCATAAATAAGCAGTAGTTGAACAGAGGGTTGGGATTAGTATATTTAAATTAAACACAAATAAACTGTGTGGAGGTGTGGTAGTCCAGGAAGACCTTCTGTCAGCTGAAAATGCCCTTGATGACGTTCTGAAAGACCCACTGAGAACCTCTTTTTAAGCAAAGCCCATTATCACATTGAGAACAGAGGTTTGATGGAAAACAGGGACAAAGACACCTGTGCATATATAAATACATTTAGATATACATACATGTACATACACATTTGCATTCACACGCATACAATGCACTTCCATTATTTATTGGAGTTATGTTCAATAACTCAATGTAAGCACTGAATTAGGGAATACTGAACCCATTGCTTGTAGGAAATATATCTATATATATAAAAGGCTAAGCGACCATCTGACCATCTGACCGGCAAGTAGCTATGATGTACACTTACCACCAGGGTGCAGATGCTCAACTCAGGAACTGCCTAGCTGCAGTCACTTGGCAGTGGCGGTTCTCAGGTGATGTACCCTGGAACCAGAGAGAAGGGAGCCAGATTCCTCGCAATTCCTCTCGCACTCTGGACCCCTTGGGGGATGTTGGAGAGCAGGTTTTGGCTCAAGCCCTGCAGGCCAGGCTGAGAGACCCCACCTGCCAGAGGCACCCCACTCATTCCTCAGACATCCTTGGAGCTGCGGCACTGGCCCAGGTGCAGCAGGCTGAGAAGGGTGAGACGGGACAGTGGGAGGTTGGCTCCAGGGCATGTCCGAACCTTCTTGCCCAGTCCCGCCCCCCACCCCCCAGCCACTATCTGAGAACACTTGCATTAGTCCCTGGGAGGGACTAAATAATTTCCTTTCAATGTGCACAAATCCGTGTACTGGGACACTAGTACATATATATTTGTATGGCTATATAAGTATTCATATTTTATATATTAACATATACTTATTTGTATGTATGGATGGATGATGATTGATGATAGATAGATAGATAGATAGATAGATAATATATATAATCTTCATTTCTGAGATATTTTTTTTCTAACGTTTTCCATTTCTAATAATTTCTAGCATCTCTTCACAGAGTTCTTCCATTTCTTCTTCCTAGTCTTCCCCTCTAGGGCAAAGCAGTTTTAAACTTTTATAAAACATTGCAAAATGTTTCTATAGAATTTGTATCTTATGTGAAAGATGATCACTTTCTGGTTAGTGACAATTATCTAACATTAAATTTTGCTGTTTTTTTCTCACAGTTTTTTTCTTACAATGGTTTTATGTCACAATTTTTTCTACTTTTACTATTCTTCATGGAAAAAATAGGTTTTCCTTAGGCAGCTGTGTGTAAGAGATTCTATGTGTGGACTGCAAGGGGAAGGGTCAGGTTGGTTCCCGCAGGTACCATTAGAATGCACACCCTCACTTCCCTCTGCTGTGCTGCCCCAGTTCTGCCCTCCACTGGCACATGTGCAGCATATCTGGGATTCTTCCTGTACTCCACCTTCTTTGCTTCTCTGAGTCTAACAAGAATCTGCTATTGGCCTTGCTCCCCAGGCATCTGACACCTTTTGTTACAAACATGGCATATGGATGCTTTTAACATCAAGGTGAGCTCTTCACCTTCAGAAAATACCCTTTACCGACATTTTCTGAGTTCTGCCTCCCTTATGCCCACCCCCCACACACACACCTCTACCAATCTCTTCTCCTCTTCTACCCCATCTCAGCTGCTTTTGTCACCAATCAGCCCTTTCAGATAAATCAGAACGGCATCTTATTTATCCCTTTTTTCCCCACTGAAAATGAAGCATGTGTTTCCTTTCTGTTCCTTTTCTGTCATCTGTCGGGAAATGCAGCCATGATGTGCACTTGTTACTTGTAATAATTATGTGGAAAGTGCTGTGTCTCCAGAATGCACTCCAGGCCTCAGGCTCTCCAGAACTGGCCCTTCAGAGGAGACCTCGTGTTCCCTGAAGGACACCAGGCTTTGGTCTTGGAATCCTTCCTCTTACCAAGAATCTATTTGGGATGGACCTCTGAGGGTTCTTTATAATGTATTCAGGAACCTTTCCAGGAAAGGTGATTCTGTATTCAGAGGGCTCTGTTCTTTCACTCTCCCCTTTGCTCCTCCTTTTCTTCTCTCTTCTTTCTTTCTTCCGGGCCTGATCTTAAGTATCCATTGGACTTGTATCCTTATGACATCATCCTATGGACTGGTGTTCCTATGACATCATCACAGGAGTGTCTCAGAGTTGTGTTGGTTCTCTTGCCAGGCAAAGGAGAACCCTTTCTTCCTATTTGCAGCACCTCTCCCTGCATTTCTATGTCAAGACATAGGCTAATATCGCTATTATAAACAATATGTTCATTTTAATGCATAATTTACATTAATTAACTATTTTCATTAACGGATTATATAATAATGACATAGTTGTTAAATATAATTTTAGTAACTATATTATTTAAATGTATATCATTTAAATATATACTTAATATTATATAGTATATATTTATTACATGATCAATTCAATGTATTTAATATCATTAATTATAAATCTACATAATAAACATATAGGTATACTTTATTATAAAAATATTAGCTCCTATGAGCACAGACATATCTATAGTGCTGATGTTTCCCCCAAATGATGCTTATTTAGCTCATTTAACATTTATAATAAGCACACGTATGAATATCTTTCAAACATGTTTTTGCTGAGGCTTTTTCACACATTAGAATCCTTTGCCCTTCCTGACTGATTATAGTAGTGAAATGCCACATGTGTTGTTTGACTGAGTTTTAAGTCAAATAGGGTAGTCACATTATTCAGAGGCAAGCCCGTTTCTATGTAGATCTGTGTTCTGAAGTTTAGAGACGGCCACTTTCAGATGGCTTTGGGTCTAGAGGCTGCCGTGACCTGTATGTGATGCTGTCGGTGACAGACTTGAGGTCCTGCACAAGCCCCGCACCAGCTCTGCTCAGTGACCAGTTGACCCATCTCTGCCACAGACACATGGCACAAATCACACTGAGAGGTTGTGAAGCTTAGTTAATATTTAAAACACTTTGATGCTCAGATAAAAGGAGATTCAAGTTGTCACCAATTAGTAGGAAAAAACTAATTATTATGCAGACCTATGATCTTTTATAAGTAGAAACATTAAAGGAATCTAAAAGCAACCACTTTCTATGAAAGAGCAGATGGCCTGAATTAGACGCTTAAAATATAATGAATGTGTGTATCTATATATGTATATATACATATATATGTATATATATGGATATGAATATGGATATGGATATCGGTACAGATATAGCTGTAGATCACTAAATAGAAATTTTTTTAAAAGTGGCTGTTAAGGAAATGAAAAAAAAAAATAGAAGAGAAAACTCAATGTCGATGTCATTTTACCCGGTACTATCTATAGAAATTTATTCAGAAATAAAAACTGTCTTTTGTTTCAGAGTTTTAACTATTTGGAAATATGTTTAAATTATCATATTTCAAGAACATCCATAATTTAGGCAGTAAATACTGAGTTTCTTCCATGAGCTAGGCACTCAGATAATATGATAAACTATAGTACTGGTTCTTAAGCAGCTTACAGCCTAGTGACATCCATTACCATCAAAGCACAGCCTGGGGTTCTTGGGAAAGAGCAGGGTTTCTTGTGTCAGCTCCTGAGCTTTCCCCTTAGCAGGTGGTGTTCCTCCCAACCTTGTATCTGGGCTGAAGCCCACTGTTGTCTTTGCTAATGGTCACCTCCCGAAACCCTGGGTGGGCGCCATGCACAGTTATGTAGGTTGTGTGAGGCAGTCATAGGACATACCTGCCACACAGTAGAACCCTTCAAGGGGGACATTATTCCACACCCTCTTAGTCCACCCCCACATGGGGAGGTTTCACTTCCTCTGGCTGCCCACACCTCACTTCCTCACAACACCATGGGATTTCATACTCTCCTACAAGTTTGGGAAGTACCAAAGGGATTAATGTAGAAAATGCCACACTAAGCATGGCTCTCCCTGAAAGACAAAGGAAACTTTTTACCAAGAATTTCAAATCTTCTAAACCCTCCCAAGAATTTCCCCAAGAAAGAAACCTGAAGGACACCCATATCATTTACAAAAGCAAAGTATCTTCAAGTCGGGGCAGGTGTGATGGGCGTGGGAGGCACCTTCATCTGAAAGCTCTGGTGCTTCACCACCTAAGGCTGATCTCTCCCTGCCAGTCTGCAGTGGGCAAGTTTCCTCCTCATTCTCCAAGGTCTTCTGAAGGAAACCATCATTGGTTCAAACACACACATGCAGTCACGCATACACACACACATGCACACAGGTATGCACATATACCACCTATGATTGCCTTTACCTTCCAGCACATGGAATTCCTAGGCACAGCAGTGTCACCAATGCCTGTTTTGCAGAGCAGACCCACAGGGACTGAGGAGGTGACATGTGAAGGGAGCAGTCAAATCTTGCAAATAAAGAGGGACAAGTCATGACAACCACAGGACTGTGACTTTTGGGGAAGGGGTGGAATTAAACTGTCTGCTTTCAAAGTAAATCACTTGACTGAATTAAATGGGTGGTTTTAATTTTTTCCCCCAATTTGGTTTGCTAATATAACGATAGAGTCATTTTTGCTTGACATTTACTCCACAATCTCAGTAGTCATAGACTACATACACACAGTTTCAGAATTTGGGGACCATGGGTTTTGGGTAATACAGATTCCTTTCCTTCAGTGAGGTGATAAGAATAAAGAGTGTATTCCGGCCAGTGTGGCTCAGTACTTGAGCATTGACCCAGGATCCAAGAGATCACCATTTGATTCCTGGTCAGGACACATACCCAGGTTGCAGGCTCAATCTCCAGTTTGGGGCATGCAGGAGGCAACCGATAGATGATTCTCTCTCATCATCAATGTTTCTATCTCTCTCTCCCTCTCCCATTCTCTCTCTGAAGTCAATAAATCAAATCAACGTACTTTTAAAAAAAGAATAAAGGGTGTAAAAGTGGTAGAATGATTAAATGTGATGAAAAATGTGAAACTTTGCAAACCTGAGGGTCCTTCCTCCATTCAGAAGCAAGACCTGGTCTCTTAATACTTTTACCCAACAGTCACTAACCAGTCAGTATAAAATAGCAACCGAGGTTGATTATTTCATCACAGAGGGGGCTCTTTGTGTAGATGCAGCTGCATGGGAGTGATTGAACCTGTGTCACTTGTGAGACAGTCCAAGGGCAGAGTTTGGCCTGGTGGCAAATGGGCAGGCCCTGAGGAGGCTGGACAGGGCCTCCCCTTGAAGCACACATTCATGTGTCTGCTTTTTATCCAATCCATGTTCTAGGGTTGTCCCATCAAGAGCCTGCCCCACCTCCATCTCCATTTCCCTGATTTGGCAGACCGGTGTTCTACATAAGGGTGTCCATTTCAGACTGCCATGTTTTTGAACGCAGGGCTCTCTTAGTCAGGAGGGAACTTCTGCCAGTTCTCCTTTTTTTCTTGTTCTTTCCCTCTTTAGAGAATTTTATCCAAATACCTATTTTTGCTCCTGACCTTCTGAGACAAATCTATTGATTGAGCTTCTCAGTGTTAAAACAATAAGGGAGACTTGTTCCTCTAAGTTCTCTGGTTTTTTTTTTTAAAAAAAGAAGTGAAATGAAAACCAGTTCTATCAGAGATGGCAGTACAGGTGCAATCCCAAACTCATAACCCTGAGCAAGTCCAGCTCAATGGGGGCTCCATAAGTCACCTGAGAGGAGACACATTGAGCAGTTAGAAGTATTTTTAGGTGATTTAAAAATAGTGCCAAAGAATAAATCTAATAGAAATAAGAGAACTTTGATTCTAGAATACCATGTGTTTCTTGAAGTTAGAATAAAATTATTTCCTGAAAAAGCTCAAAAAAGTTGTTAATCATTCCCTTTTCAGGCACGATGTTTAGCAGGGTCTCAAGTGCCTGCCTAACAAATAGTTGCATTGGTTTGAGTGACCTAAACGAGGCATAAATCCTTACACATTTCCTACATGTCAAAGTGGTCTGTAAGGTTTTAAAATGAACGTCCTTACTTGACAACTCCTTTGCAATTAGGCCACTGGACTGTGCACGTTATGTTGACTTGTTCCTACTACCTCCATTCTTTCCACCTCCCACCCCATTCTCTTTCTTTCACTCTCTCCTTTGTTGTTGTTGTTGCTGTTGTTTTGTTAATCCTCACCAGAAGATATTCTTTTTCCACTGACTTTTAGAGTGGAAGGGATGGCGAAGAAGGGAGGGAGAGAAGGTAGGTAGAGAGAAACATTGATATGAGAGAGACACACCAATTGGTTGCTTCCCCCACACAACCCGACAGGGGCCAGGGATTGAACCTGCAACCTAGGCATATGCCCTTGACCAGGAATCAAACCCTCGACTCTTCAGTCCCTGGGCCATTGCTCTAACCTCTGAGCAACATTGTCCAGGACTCACTTTCTTTTCTTAATTATATATTGTATATGTTTCCTACCACCTTCATAATTCTAACGTTCCACGTGAACAAATGTTACTGAAACCAGGATCCTGAGAGTAATTCAAAAACTTGTTTAAATGGTAGTGGAAAAAAGGTTTTTCAGAAATGTGTTGAGTCCAAGTGCACGTTTATCTTATCAGTCTTTTCTCCCTTGAGAAAAAAGAAAGGAAATAACTTGAACAAATGATATATACATTTGTTACAAAGTGATATTAAAAGTTGATTTTTAGATAGATAAAAATTGAAGAAGTATGTGAATATATAATAAATCAATTCACTTACCTAGTCTTTTTCTTAGCATTTATTGTATGCCTACTATGTGAAAGGTATTATTCTATTGCAGTGTTATATGAGGGATATAAGCTATATATCACCACTAGCCTTTTGGATATTTTAAATCTAGTAGTGGGAATACATTATGTATCCAGATTACTATATTACTATGTAGAAGATGATACTCCCAAAAGCTATGAATAAAGCTCTTGGTGTAAAATTTGTGAAAGAGTGGATTTTTCTCCTAGAAGGAAAATTTCTCAAGAATTTCTCAAAATTTCTTAAGAATCACTAGGATTTAGTAAGCAGCCATCCTGAGACTATGGGAATTACGTCTGCAAAGCCAATACAGGTAAGGTTTGTGTGTATCAGGGAGCTATTCATGTCACCTGACTGAGAAATCCAGGAGATATTTTACGTATACAGAGTAATAAATAAGGTCCTGTCCATGGGGAGCTTATTGTCTGCTAGGGGACATCCTATATGATAAAAACCTAATATGCTAAATGTCTGGTCATCAGGTCATCCATTCAACCAATCTAAGCACAATATGCTAATGATCTGCTAAGGCAGCTCAACCTCTCACTATGATGTTCACTGACCAACAGGGGGCAGATGCTCTGATGGGTAGGTTAGCTTGCTGCTGGGGTCCGGCCTATCAGGACTGAGTGAGACAGGCTAGACATGTCCTGGAGCCCTCCTGCAGTCCCTCCCCAGCTGGCCAACCTCCCACGTCCCTCCTAAGCCCCGATCATGCACCGGTGGGGTCCTTCAGTCTGATCTGCGTCCTCTCTCAATCCGGGACCCTTTGGGGGATGTCAAAGAGCAGGTTTTGGCTCAATCCTGCAGGCATAAAAAGCTAATATGCAAATTGACTGAACTTTTATGCCTGCAGGATTGGGCTGAAATCACTATGATGCACCTTGACCACCAGAGGAGAGACACTCAATGCAGGAGCTGCCCCCTGGTGGTCAGTGTGTTCCCACAGGTGGAGTGCCGCACAACCAGAAGCTGGGGAGCAGGCCCCTGAGGGCTCCCAGACTGAAAGAGGGCGTAGGCTGGGCTGCATGAATTTTGTGCACCAGGCCTTTAGTGATAAATAAAAAAAAAACAAACATTTTAGTACAGGGCTAGAAGTGCGATATGAGACATACATACAAAGTATACAGAAGAGGGGTTAGAGAAAGCAATGAAGACTGCTCTTGAGCCCTGGCCATGGCTCAGTAAGTTGAATCATGGTCCCAGACACCAAAAGATTACAGGCTCAATTCCAGGTCAGGACACATACCTAGGTTACAGGTTTGATCTCCCATCTGGGGCATATTAAAGGCAACCAATGTTCTTCTCTCACATACATCTTTCTTTCTCTGGCCCTCTCACCTTCCCTCCTTTCTCTCTAAAATAAAAAACATACCCTGGCATGAGGATTACAAAAAGACTCACTTGAAAGATAATACAATTTTTACTAACCCAGAAGGTCACCAAAATAAAACACAGAACCTCCTTTAGTAAAGGCTATAGGATCACAATGAATAGACAGAAATACTAACATAAATAGTCCAGTTTATAAAGTTTATAAGTTTGTAATCATGGTCAAGTACAAGGAGAGCCTTGGGGTCCTATGATTATAAGATGCACAAGGAGGTCAATGTTTGTAATTGTTCATCACCAGGCCCCAGTGCTTAATTAGTAGTTGTTGAAAAGTGATGGAATTATCTGAAAAGTGAATGAAACAACGAAAATGACCCCAACGTAATTTCAATATTCACACATGATGGAACAGTGAGAAAGATCACTTCTGGCTCTGGATGGGCAGCCTGTGAACCCCCCAGAGAGCATGGCAGGGTCCTCCATGAACAATGAGGGAATCCATCCTTCATGGTGCTTTCTCTTCTGGCAGCCTGAATAACCAAATAATAAGAAAAAGAATGCATCCCAAAATCGGAGGAAAGGAGTAGACACCATTCCTACACTTCTCTCGGACTTTCAATAAACCTACTGGTCAAGCAGGTAAGAGTGGAAAGATGATGGGATGATATGATTGGCAAAACTCAGAGCACTGAATGTATTCCTCCTGGCTACATGATGAAAATGACAAAGGGAGGGATGAAAACCAACAGTCCACAACAGAATAAATATTGAGAAGTTAATTAATAAGTTCAGCAGAAGTGGTATGTAAATACACGTAATTATTAAGGAAAACAATGTCAGAAATCCTATTATCTGTTTAAAAAATCTGTGACCTCTTTGAAGCTCGAGACCACACATTTGATGTCTGGGTTCCCAGCTCTTAGCACAGGCCTTACTAGGCTAGCAGGCACTCAATAAATAACTAGTAAATGCAAATGAATTTACTCAGAGGCACCTGCTGGTAAGTGTCTCCATCACCTGCCTCCAGGGTGTGAAGGTGGTGTGGTCCACCTGACCATCAGCCTCCTGTCCTTTAGGTGGAACCTCAGGAGACCTTCCTCCAGAACCCATCTGCCATTCCGGGGGTATGTGAGTAAGGTGGGGATTTTTACATTTTACTGCTATGTACTTTTTTACTTTTACTGTTTTGGAGTTTGCTGGGGTTCCTGGAGAGATCCAGGCAGAATGACAGAGCAGGTGGCACAAGCCCTTCCCCAAACTCTGCAGTTCCCTGCATTGAGAGCCACACCTCAGAGCTGACCTAAAATACTTCCTGCTATTCCAGGGCGGCTGCGCTTCCAGCATGCAAATTGCTGGCTGGGCGACTTGCTAGAGCCACTCCTGGTTTGAGAAGGTTAACTGGTGCCCAGGGTGCCCTGGGACTAGGTCCTAAAATTGATGCCTATTGACTCAGATTTCACCTGGCCCTCCCTCCACCAGAAGAAGCAACAAGGAAGCCAAAACCCAGTGGGTCACCTGATGACCGATATTCATGCTGGTAAACCCTAATCTTTGGTATTGGCGGTGCTGCTCAGCTCTCCAGATGCTGTCCCGCCTCTCACCCTCCCCCAGCCGGAAAAGCAGAGCCACCTTGGGCCATGCTTGTCCTGGTGGCAGAATCCATCACGTGTCATCACCTACCCTGCGTGTCTGCACAAGCATCCTTTACGTTGGAAGCTTCCTCTTACCATTTCCTTGACGGAATCGTTTCATCTGTAATAATTTTCCATCGCAAGCTGCCAGAGCTTTACCTGCTGTTCAAACCAGCCACGGTCGGGAGAGACCATTTTTCTTTGTGCTTCAAACCAACAGGAGGATGAAAAGGCCCCATAAATACAGCCAATCAGGAGTATTTTATATCTATTGCTGCGAGGAGAAAGCCCACCTGTAACAAAATAGAAGAGGAATGCAAGAAAATGAGAAGGAAAAAAAGAAAAGGAAGAAAGATTTAGGGAAAAAAAGGAGCAGGGTTAATACTTCATGTTGAAGTGCGGCTGTACTTTATAGCAAAATAGGGCTTTGGGCTGTCTGGGCTATTTGTCAAGGGTTAAATGTCACTCAAATGCTGCCCATTATGGACTGGAAAGTGTGTGTGTGTGTGAGTGTGTGTGTGTGTGTGTGTGTGTGTGTGTGTGTGTGTGTGTGTGTAAGGATGGAGATGCTACTCTCTTATGCATTTCAAATGGAGCCACGCTGGCCCAGAGATGACCTGCCACACGATTTTTAAATTATCTCCGGGCGCGCTCTGCTTGTTTTGGAAATGCTCTAAATAAAAATAATGGACTGTCTTTTAATAAGTCTCATTGTGAGGATTGCACATATCAAACCACGCCGTGCAGCTGGGAGGCAAACATCGGGCATGTGTGACCCGCTGCAAGAGAGACAAATGGGGACGCCGGCAGCTCCATCTAGGGACCGCTGACAAGGAAATGGCCTTCGCAAAACGACGCATCTGTCAGGGTGCGGGATATTGGCACCTGTCATGCAATTCCAGCCATGACTTTTAATAAAGCCGCTTTCCCTTAGGTAAAATCGGAGCCCGACTGTCATCGCAGCGGCAGCACGCCCTGCTCCCCTTCAGAGCGCGCTGTACGTGCGGCGGGTCGAATGAGTCTGCGAGCCGAAGGCTGGTGTTTCCCCACTGTCCCCCATCTCCAGGCTCCCTCCGCATCTGAAAAAAAATGTTGCACCGAGGCTGTTTTTTTCTTTTGCAAAACGCCTCCTTTGCCAAGGAATGCTGGTTTCTGTATTTATTTTTATATCACAGGCCCTTCCCCCGGCTCCCCCCTCCTCCCCTCTCTGACTGGGTTGTTGTTTGACTGGATTTAGCCTGGGGAGTATGTATATCATAAAAACCAGGGTGGGATTTGTTGGCTGTCAGTCAATAAATCAGTCAGAGTTTAATTACCAGGCAAGTGATGGGCTGCGGTGACAGGCACCAGCTCTGGGGGAGGCCGTTCCTTTTGGGGCAACTGCTATGGAAAAAAACTAAAAATGCGGTTCCTGTGTGTATGTGTGTGTGTATGTGTGTGTATGTGTGTGTGTGTGTGTGTGTGTGTGTAGGATATGAAGAGGCAAAATTGAGGAGCAAAAAGTTGAGTGCATAAGCCAAAGAGAAATGAAAAGTTAAGGGACTTCATAGCAGCAGTCAACCCTAAAAAGTTTTTGCTTTAAGGCAGTGGAACGTTTAGGAGTCCTTTTCACAAAATGTTCTTTGGTAAAAGCTTTTCATGTTGTGTCTGAAACATCAGTAGTTGAGTGTTACGTGATCTCTGTACTAACATATTAATTTCATTTCTTTGTGCAACACATAGAAGCATTTTGTTTGTGAGCTATTGAACAAAAAAAGGCCTGTAGACAGGAGACTTCACATCCCCCCAAAATGTCGGAAAAAATATTGTGTAACAAATGAAATAATGTGTTAAATGATGTTTACAAAGTGGGAGTCCAGTACATTTGCTCCCTTATTTAACATTTCTCTTATTTAACATTCCCACTAACAACCAATCATGGCTTCCCACCCCCTGCCCCTAACCAACACTTTTGGGCAAAATTCCAGGTTGAGTGACCCTGAAATACTGACCCAGAATTGTTTTTTTTTATTTAATTTTTTTTTCCAAAGACAATTTACACTCAACATGGATTTTATTTTTGACTCTTTATGAGAAATGCCGGCTTCTATCTGCTGTGTATCATGACATTGGGTGTGGAGTCCAGCAAGATACTTTGACTGAAAAGATGTTTTATTTTAACCATTTTCCACTGGTATGTCTGTTTGTTTATTTGCAATCCCCATTTTAAGGACTTGTGGCACAGTAACATAGGACCTGTAGGGCAGATTTCCTGGCTGGCAGTAGGGATGGAGAAGGTGGGTTTGACAGTACTGGTCGGTGGAGCGGGTACCATGTGGGTCCTTTCCCAGAATTTAAATTACATTGAATTTTACCAAGTTGTCCTGAATCTTATCCTTCTTTATGGAATTCCTTAGAATTATAGCATTAGAAGGATACAATAATCAAAACCAAATCCAAGAGTCTGATTTTTTTAAAAAATATATATCATTAAGGTTTAAAACAAACGATCAGCCAGGAAGAGCTGTGAAGCCATGAAAAAAAAAAAAACTCCACACATAACCCAGAAATCAGCAGGCTTTTGGCTTTGCCAATTTTTCTTTGTGAAGAAAATGTTTGGCAGTTTGCCTAAAATCTTAGCTGCAAACAGCAGCCACTCCAGTTTAAGTTGCTATTTAAAAAAAAAAGGGGGAAAATAATAAAACTATACCACCTGTACAGAAAATGGCTGGTGACCTGAGTTCTGAAAATTTAAAAACTAGAGCCAACAAGCCTGCCCCCCCCCTTCCCATTTGCTCTAGGTCAAATCCTTTTTGGCCTTAGTTTACCCAGCTCTTGGAGCAAATGGCAGTGCTCTTGCGTCCAATGAATTCCTCTACGATTTCAGCCCAGGTAGTTACTGGTCAATTTCAATAAACTTAAGAATGAGCAGGCTTTGTTTAAATGTCTGTTAAAACAAATTTTATGCATGGCTCAGTGCTTTATCAGAGAGCCCACCATGTCCCCATAACCCATAAAACAGGTCGCCAGGCTACCCCTGTATGTCGAGTTAAGAGAACCAGAGACTTTCCTAAGGGCATTCCCTTTTTCTAATGGCTCACCCCATATTAACAGACTTAATGGGATATTTTAAGCAGAAGAACTATAATTGGAAGAAATAATAGTGGTATTGTCTTAGAGGAGAAAGGAAGATGCAAGATCATAAGGTGGAAAAAATAAAGTAAATGCTATTTTTAATTAGCCAAAAGGAGAATGGATCTATATGGTTTGACATTTTGCAGTGTTGGAAAGTGGCCTGTATTTTTGCCCCAACAGGATTCTTGCCTGCCATAAAATTGTGTCTATCGGGAAGGTATAGAGAAGTACTCATCACCTATTAAGGCAAATCTCTAAATATGTCGTCAAAAACCAAAAGACAGCTGCATCACTGATTTCATACCACAGTTTCTTGTGAGGATGGAATAACACCATATTACCTATGTAGTGCTCCCCATCCTTCCCCCTTAATATCCCCAAGTGCTGCCTGAGCAGTTCATTTCCTCAAGAGAAGGAGGAAAGACTTCGCTTGCACACGGACTGTCTGGTTTTTAGAGACCAACTCACCTAAACAGGATTAAAGACCTGCGTGAGATGGATGTGGAAGTCAGTGTTAGCAACGCGTCCCAATGGCAGTTGGCAGCTTCCTGTGTGGCCAGCCCTTCCTACCTCATGGTGAGCACACACACATCCATTCCCCCACACCCGACTCCCTCATTCACAGTGCAGTCCATGCATGGACCTGAAGACCTCTTAGGCTCCAAGGAAAAGGTTCCAAACAAGGAAGGCAAGACCCTGCTTGACAAGAACTGGCATCTCATGGGGACAGACAGCACACAAACACAGACTCCACAAGAAAAACATCAGATGGTGGTAAGTGCTACTTGGAAAGTGAAAATGATGCGGTGTGATCAAAAGCTCCTCTGGCTTTCTGGTTCTGAAACGACCTTTCTGAAGAGGTGACATTCAAGTAAAGGAGCCGGATGAGTGGAGGTCGCAGCAAGCACGTTCCGGCAGAGGGCTCAGCTTAGAATTTTGGGAAATGAAATTAAGTCTGGGGTTTGTGACTGTAACAGATGAGGGCAACTCTGTAGGGATGAGTGAGGATGAGCAGGGAGCAGGAAGGTAAAGGAGAGCCTTGTACACAGGACAGCAATTGACAGGTCCCTTGGGTTCAGTGGGAAGCCATTGGAGAGTTTTAGAATGGAGGCTGACAGGGTTTGGCTTAAGTTGAGTTTTAAAAGGATCACTCTAGCATCTGTTTAAGTGGCCAAAAGTAGACACAGGGAAACCAAAGAGGAGGTATTGCAATAGTCCAGCAATGACACGGCATGTCCCACAGGTCTTTCCTGTGTAGGGCCCTCCCGTTCCAGTGCCATCAGGGACCACACTGGGCATGTGCAGCACACAGAGCAAGGCAGCTAAGTCCCTGGGATGCATTAGGTCCCAGAGAATCCAGGCCCAAACATGATAAAGTCAAGGTTTTGAGCAGTTGATTTTTACTTCCAGGTTTCACTGTGTCTTCCTTCTGTTCCACCATCAAGCAAAGCACACTGTTTGTTCAAATCCCTTCTGCTGCAATTTCATCAGGACCAGCACTAGATAGACTCAGAACCCACCCTCCCCGTTACCCGCAGACATGCACAGACGACAGCCTGGGTGCCTCCAATGTGAAGGCAGGAAGCCCACCCCTGTCTCCTGAACCCTCTATAGAATATCAGGTCCCCAGAAGACCCTGCTTTTCCTGCTGTCAGAAGCATAATGACTTGGGGAACACAAAGGGGACAGGTTTGCAGCGGTGGTGTTCCAAGCAGCAGTCCACAGACAGCAAGGTCAGAGCCAGGCAGACAACATGGGCCCCCTATTTGTGAACACACTAGGCATGGATTTAGGAAGTTAACCTCAAAGCTCCAGGAGCTCCTGTCTCTTTAAATCTGTCTCCTCCCAAGTGACATGTGTGGCCCTGATGAATGGCAGAGTGGAGTCATCCATAAGAGGGCAGAGGAAAATCACGTTCATTTGCATACAGTAATTATTCTGTGAATCAGGCCACCTTTATTGCTGGCAGAAAATCTACTGTCAGCATCACTCCATAGATCACGTTTGAAAATCTAACAGCTGAGGAAAGTAATTGTTTGGAATCCATGTGGTGGGCACTCCTGTCGCCAGCATGTCAATTATCACATTTCTAGGTCAACAGCAAAGTTTCTGGGTGCCAGTCAACCAGCCTGTGTTTTCCTCTCTCCCTTCTCTGCAATGCCCGGATCTGTCTCTGAGGGAGTCCCCCAAGACCCTGCATAGCTCTTGTTCTAATAGATTAGTGTGATCTTGGGAATGCACCCAAGGGCCCCAAAAACCTCATGCTTGACTCTTCAGAGTTGGCATCAAATGTAAATAGTGGGAGGGTATTGCCCCCCCCTTCTCTAGAACGCTGACCACACCCACACCAACCCGCTGACACTTGTCACAGCCACTGCATCTACCACCTGCAGCTGAACCACCTTAGCCCATGTCCAGAAGTGAGTCCCAGACAGACACACCCATGCGCATCTCTCCTGATGTCATGGAAAGGAGGAACGAATTCACTTCTTGTGGCTCTCTGATTTTTGAAAAATGGGGAGAATCGAGGTAGGATGGAAGAATATCTGAATGAACAGCCCCACAGAGGAATAAATTCATTACTTACAGGATGGAGGACATTTATATTTCCAGAGGAACAGTATAAAGGAATGTTTTCATTTAGAAGAATGTGTACCAGGCAAAGCGGAAAGAGCGGGACTTGGGGCTTAATTCAAAGAGTTAGCGAGAATAATGGAAAGCAGAAAGGCTCAGCTGGATGACGTCAAGAGGAAGACAAACAGACAATATGATTGAGACAGGTGCTTTCTGATTTTGATTTTCCTCTTGTTGCATGTAACATAATGTCCCTCTGACCTGCCAGGTTCTCAGGCACACAGTGTAAGCGGGGCAAAGCTGCACAGGGCTGGAGAAACAGCTCTGGGAACCAACGAGTTTCCTTGACATCTGGCTTACCCTTTCTACACCCAAGTCCAAATGCCTGTTGTAAAAGCAGGATAAATATATATGCATATCAAACATTCAAATAGGATACTTGTGGACAATGTGACATTTGAAATACCATGAGCTGAAGGGCCATATAAAATTATTTTACTGACACCAGGAATTCACTCAGAAAGTGAGGAGGAAAAGTGTCAGTTATGGTGAGGCTACTATGCTCATCTTCTTGGAAGAAGGGCTGCAACTAGAAGTCTTAAGTAAATGGCATTCCATCCTCAGAGTTTCTACAAGCTGGGATTTGCTTTGGATAAGTGACTTGGACAAAATATTTATAAAATAATATTTAGTTCCCTGTGACTTGATTTTTCCTCTTTCATTTATCCTTCCTAATTAACAAAATGCTTTTCACAGCATACATAAACCTTGAGGACCTTATGCTCAGTGAAATAAGTCATATGCAGAAGGAGCAGCGCTACATGATTCCACTGATGTGAGGTTCCTAGAGGGGTCAGATCCATGGAGATGGGAAGTGGAAGAGAGGGTGCCAGGAGCTGGGCAGGGGGAGGGGAGGGGGCTTGTTGAATGTAGGGGGCAGAGTTTCAGTTCTGGAAGATGAAGAAGTTCTGGAGATGGATGGTGGGGGTGGTTGTACAATACTGTGACTAAATGTCACTAACCGTACAATGGCAAAATTTGTGTTATGTATAGTTTACCACAATAAACAATATCTGCCTTACAACTTGCTTCTGTTTTTGGCTGATGTGGGAAATGCAAAGGGAGGAGGTTATTAGAATTATAAAAACGGCTAAAGCACCAAGGATTTTGATCCAAGGTAGCATCTTCAATGGATTGGTTTCCTTCTATTTTCTCAAAAGGTTGTTTATGGGGTTGGAGGAGAGGGCACCTGAGCCTTAGATATACATGTGTCTGCCAGGTGAGTAAAGGACCTGAAGGGTTGAAGAAGACAGATGTGTCGCCCTTCAGAAAGCAAACCATGTGTTTTGGTGAACACTGTAAATCTTCTAATCTAGCTGAAGTTTTAATATAGGGTCTTTTAATTGTATGGAAATAATACAGTACGTCACTACTTCAGCAATAATCTCTGTCCTGACATGGAACTTAACAAAGATGAAATAGTTAATAAAATGTACATGTACTCGTTTATATAAGAACTGGTGTAGTTCTCCAACTGGAATATTTATTTGTATGCTCTTGCCAATTTGAAGGTAACTAACTTGACATAGAACAGCCTGGTAATTTACCAAACTCACAAAATTAGCTAATGTTGGAAGGAGGTGTTACAACACAAACTGCCACTCCTAACTCAATACTTTTAGTTCATGATATTTCTGCTGAATTTGTCACCTAATTCCTCAGTTCTGTTCACAGCACAGGACAAAAGCCCATATTAAGAGAACATGGATGAGTTGATGCCTCTGCTCACACAATGAGACTACCTTGAAAGGATTACAAAAATAAAAAAGTTTTACTTCAGCTTTCAAAATAGCAAAGTTATAGAAATAACAAGAGAGTCAAAAACACTTAGTCACTCAGAAGTTGCTAACTTTTCCATTTGTCCTGTGCCTGGTTAACAGCCTTGATCAAGGTTTAGATGTATCAAAGCTGGTTCATACAAAAATGGGAAACCCTCTGCCCTGGCCAGTTTGGCTCACTGGATAGAGCATCGGCCTGGGGACTGAGGGGTCCCAGGTTCGATTCCGGTCAAGGGCATGTACCTTGGTTCCAGGCACATCCCCAGTCAGGGGTGTGCAGGAGGCAGCTGGTCGATGCTTCTCTCTCATCGATGTTTCTAACTCTATCCCTCTCCCTTCCTTTCTGTAAAAAAATCAATACAGTATATTTTAAAAAAAAATGGGAAACCCTCAATAAAATCTCACAGTACAAACATTAGAAATTGTAAACTTTCCCCTGACTTAAACTTTCTGAGAATATTTATCTCTTTTTCTGTTGTTTGACGGTACATATCCCCATTGATCATGAAAGAATGCGTAAGCTTCAAAGGGTAACTCAGTCCTTGGCTCTGCTAACACCCCACTCTCTTAGCGAGGTGAGTGCACTTAAATACTATGCACTCCTCTCAGGGAGGAGGCAGTGCTTGGGCCACGGCGCACTTATGTGTCCCCAGTGGGTGACAAGCACTGTGCTAGGCTCCAGGATTGTATCCGTAGACAAGGCAACAAAGACCCGCCCTTCAAGGCCATTACATTCGCGTGATGCCTGATTACAATGAATGCCTGATCAAATAGGACGAGTGCAGAGAGTGGTGAGTGCACTATTGTGACTATACCCAGGGGCTATGAGACAGCAACGAGAGGGCAAGGGTGGGGCTATGCCAGGTTGGACAGTGGAGGCGGCCTTCTGAGGAAGGACCACCTGGATGGAGCTGAGACTTCTGAGCAGGACTGGAGAACACATAGGTCCTGACTAATACAGAGGCAGGCTGGGCAGGACAGAGGGACAGACAAGTGGACAGTGTAGTAAGCAAGCCACGTCACTGAGCATCTGAGAGTGCAGTGTGGACTTTGGGATTTATTCTGGTCGCATGCAGGGAGCACCAGGGGAGTGAGGCATCTGGACACTCAGGGAAGAAAGGCTCCGGGTTTAACTGAGCATCACTGCTAGGAGGTCCAGTGATATGAAACTGAGATTCGGCCATTGCCAGCAAGGTGAGCTTGAGAAAGCCATTGTGATGGAGTGCAAAGGATAAAACCCCATGGTGTAGGTGGAGGGGAGAGGGCAGTTCTGTTGACAGTGAGAATAGGCATGAGGGCATTTTGCTTGAGGTAAGGCATAGACATGGTGCAGACAGACCATGGTCAACATGAAAGCTTTACTCCTTTAAGATGAGAATATTAATGGGATTGATCCTGCAATGTGGGAGAAAAGACAATAAAGAGGAATAATTGTAGGAAAGGAGGTCTGGGATGGCAGGAAGAGATGGGGTCCACAGCACAATAGGGGTGTTGGCCAAGACAGAAGAGCAGTCTTCCTTCCCTTTAACAGGGGAAGACAGAGCGCACGGGCAGAGCAAACCAGTGTGGATGCGGTGGAGTGAAAGCAGGCATTTCTCCTCTGAGGAGCCCTGTTTTCTCTCAGATGAGAGGTTGGATCACATGCTGAGTGTAGGGGGACTGGGAGTGAGAGACTGAGCTGGCGTGGATCATGAAATCGTCACCACAGAGAACAGATAGCAGCTTTTCTGAGGCAGCGTCCTGGAATTGTCTGGTGGTCTGAGTGCTCGTTTCAGATCCGCTGTCATTTAACGTGCATCCAGTTTGCACGGTTGGGGGATTTTTGTCTCTAACATTTAGGTACAGAGTGTCAAGTTATGTAGGTTTCAGAGGAAGATAGGAAACAAAATTGAGGATGATTTCAAGGTGCGCCAAATATAAGATGTGTGATGACAGAATAGACAGTATGAAGGGGAATTACGGATGATGAAAACCAATATGGTCAGTGGGTGGACAGGGAGTCTCCACAGAGGTCCAGGTAGCTGGGCTGCCTAAAGGAGTTGCTGAGCCAGCATATGAGGACCAGGGTGGCTTCTGGAAGTGGTTGAGGATACCTATAGTTCCCTGCAGGGGCTCTGAGCTCTCTAGTGCTTGGTAAGAGGAACTGAGAGGCTGAAGGTTGACAGGCAGAGTCTGGGGAGTAAACACGCTGTGCAGGTCTCAAGCTCATTTCCTGTGATAATATGGTGAGAGGATTTATTTCCAACAGGACTGGAATTAACCTGAAACAAGGTATGACTGGATTGGAGGAGGTCCATTTGCCATTACTGAGAAAGCAAAAGAAATCAAAGACTTCAGAATTTACTTTTAAATCAGGACTCCCTAAGAAGATGTAATCTTCTGAAGTCACAGGTACAAAGAGAAAAGGGGCCCCATCAATTGGACGTCAAATTGTATGAGCATCAGGACTATGGTAACACAGCTTCATCACCGGCCACATGGTTCTCACCTAGAAGCTCTGGGATCAGAATGTTTTGACTCAATTGGAAGATCCTGGGTCAAGGGCAGGGACCACAACTTATGAGGTTCTATCTTCCTTCCTAACAGATACAGACTGATTGACTTGCACATAATGGGCATTTAATAAATATATGTTAGATTCAGTAAATAAAAGCTAAAAGTAAGTGATTAATGCAAGGGGAAAAAAAATAAAAAAGGAAAGCCATACCATCAAGAAAATTAATACCAAAGGCTCTAGTGAATTTTAAATTAGACACAAAGTAGTTTTGAAATTTTAGTTTAAAATTTATATCATACTAATGGCCATATTAGTTCAGACTATATTGGGGCAGGAGTGTAGAATGTAAGTTTTCTCTATTGAACTTTATATGCAAGTCCCAGTCAGAAATTGCTAGCATTTAATTTTTTTTCAAATTTCCACTATATCACATGAATTTTAATGCAAAGAGGAATCAACTTAAAAGATCCCCTTATATTGTGATAAATTCCCTGCATAGGAAATACAATATTTTACTGCAGAGGGCTCTGTCTCAGGTGTATTCTAGCTCTGCAGCAACTTGACCTTTCTCACCTCCCTCAGTGAGCACCATCCATCTCTGGATGCCTGTGTGTTGTGTGGTAGCGAAGCTTCAGGCACTGCCTGGAAAGCTGCCCAAGTTGGGCAACTTCACTGCTATAGTAGACCTAGGGATAGATGGTAGGCAAGTGTGCTTTTCAGAGTATTGTGTTCCCAAAGAGAAGCATAGAATTTAGTATTTTCAAGTGGCAGAACCACTCTGAGAGACAGAGAGAAATGCAGTGAATTCACGGGGAGCTTTGGATCAGGTTCTGTAGCCTGTTTTCACCTGCTTCCTGAGGGCCCCCATGCCCACGGCCCCTGGGAGCAGTGGAGATGCATGATGACACTTGGTGGGTCAGACTCAAACATAGCCAGGTAAGTGCTGGAAAAGGTATACAGAGTTTCAGCTCTTTATTCCCCTTTTCCTTCTAGCAAGTGGTGGTACTTCAGGGTTCTGCTGTTCATTAAGGATCAGGCTGCCAATATTAGCTTGCTCAGATTAGTTCTTCATATAACTGCACTGATACTGGTGTTTGCATTCCTCTTCAGCTGAAAATTTGTCAGAGAAGAAAGGCATTAAACCTGTCACGGAAGATAAAGATCAGATGTTTGATTTCAAACAGAAGAAGCAAACACGGCTCCATGGACTCCATTAACTCTTGAGATGTCTACTCAGAGTGGTGTGGGACTCCAGACCAGACTGCAGAGGGGGAGAAGTCCAAATGTCACCCCCATTTTCTGGGCTACAGAGGACATTGGGCATGGAACAAAAATACGGAGGAGAGAAATGAATTTGGAAAATTCTTCCCATGCTCTTTCTTTATTTCCTTTTATTACAAATGTGACTACACCATGCAAGTAAATACCACACATGTATCTGTAAAACAAATACATTCCAACCATTTACTTTCAACTAAAGGTTTGGGAATATAGCTCTGGAAAAATCTGTGGACATTAGAACATTAAGCCATTTCATGATACCTACACATCATCGTTATAAAACCAGTCCCATGTTGATAAATAAAATGTATACTTTCAAAAACTCCCCTCTCCTTCCACATTTTTCATGCTCCATTAAAATAAAACTAATGTATTTCTCTATTTCATTGACTAATGTATAAATAGTTGTCTCTTATCTTAACCTAAACCTTGCATTTATACGGCTGCTATTTCCAAACGGTCTGATTGATAAAAAGATTAATATGCATAATATTTCTGTGACAAACTAGATGACAAGTATTATTATCCCCATTTTATGGATTCAGACACTGGGGCAGGGAGAGGTTAAGAGATAGACTGAATGTCATGAAGGAAATTCGACTCTCAAATTTAGTGCACTTTTTATTATGCTATTTCCAAAGGTAAGTGTGAGATGGTAGATCAGAAGTCAAGAATCAGGGATGTAATCTAAACTCTGGTACTGACTCATTGTATAGCCTTAGGCAAGTCACTTCACCTCCCAGCGGCTCTGTCTCAGCATTAGGCAAAACTGACAGTCCCTACCAGCCCGCTGCTCCCTGCTGTGAGGATTAATGAAAGGAGACCTGTGCTGCGCAGCTTGTTGGTAGAAAGGCTCTCTCTAAATACAAAATATTGCGAGTGCCTTCTTATGGGTTCTGCAGGTTTTTAGCAGCCTCAAGAGACAGTGAAATGTATTGCTGTGCATTTGAATAGGCTGTCCCAGGTGCCCTGGGGACCCAGAGAGGCTCAGCACAACCATGGCCGAGTGTCCTCACTGGACTGGGACACCATAGCCACCTCACTTGCACAGCCCAGGAGGGGGTGTCTGGCTGGGAACCACCAGGCAGTGATGCTGCCCTTTCAGATTGGCCCTGGAAATTGGAGGAATCACCTAGGAGGCGGGTTTGATTATGGAAATCTCATCAGACGATGACCTTGGGTGGGAGGATGGGCTTACCCTCTCACGACTTTGTGGTGAATGTCACAGAATGGAAGGGAAGCCCAGTCCAGCAGTACCTGCAGGCATGGACATGGAGGCGTCAGACACAGGATTCCATGCTTTAGGATGGAAAGTGCAACCTTGCAAGAACAAGGGATGGACATAGTACACACTGCCCTGCAGGCCCTTCAACTGTGTCCTTGAGGAATGCTAGAAAGGCCTCATCTTCCCCGTGCCATCCTCTGTTCTGACTACATGCCGCCCGTGTGATGACCGCAGTCAAATTCTGTCTCCAATCTAGAACTTTCCCTCACACTCCAAAGTCATCTGAGCAGCTGCTCAGCACCTCCGCTGGGATGTTGAATGAGCTTCCCAAATTCCGTGTGTCAGACACGACCCCTGACCTTCCCCAGAAAATCTGCTCCCCAGCAATCCTCCACATGGTGACAATAGCTCCATGTACCCGTGGTTCAAGCAAGGACAGCGGTGTTGCCCTACATTTCTCTTCTCATCAGTTCACCTGACCCCCAGAGCCCTAAGGGCACCCACTCACTGTGTTTGCCCAGAGTCACTCTCTGTGGCTCCTCCACAGCGATCATGCTGATCTCAGCCACCTCTACCAGGCCCTGTCACTGTAGGAATCCACCAACTGCTTTCCTGTTTCTCTCTTGTCCCTTGTAACATTTTCTCAGCACAATTCTTTTTTATTTAAGTATATATGTTCAATATTATTCTGATTAGTTTCATGTGTACTAAACTTAGATAATTGTACACTTTACAGAGTGTTTCCCAGTGTTTCCAGTACCCACCTGGCACCCTACATAGTTATTACGATATTACTGACAATATTTCTTATGTTGTATTTTACATTCTTTTAAAACATAAAGGAGACCATTTAATTTTTTTGCTCAAAACCCTGCAAGAGCCCCCACTCACTCTGGGTAGAAGCCAATGCATGCCGTGCTCCCCATGGCCTCCCTGACCTCACCTCCTAGGACCTGTCCCCAGGATGGCCTCCTGTGCCTCCTGAACTACACTGGGCACACTCCTGCCCCTGGCCCTCTCTATGCACTGGCCACCACCCTGCAGGCATGCCTACCCACCAACACCGACATACCTTTGAGATGTTATGGGTCCCCTCCAGACCACTGCAATCAAGGGAAGATCACTACAAAGCCAGTCACATGAATTTTTCAGTTTCCCAGTGCATCTGAAAGCTACTTTTATATTATACTGTAGCCTATTAAGTGTGCAATAACATTATGTCTAATAAAAAACACAATGTTCATACCATAATTAAAAAATAATTTATTACTAAAAAATGCTAACCATCACCTGAGCCTTCAGCAAATTATAACCTTTTTGCTGGTGGAGGTCTTGCCTTCAATTTGTAAAAACAAAAAACAGTATCTGTGAAGAGCAATAAAGCAAAGCATAATAAAGGGAAGTCTGCCTGTATCCAACTCTCATTTCCCTGAAGTCCTCCAGTCCCTGTTCACGCCCGGGCCTTTCCCGGAGGCTATGGAGCACCTCCCTGCTGCCTGCTGAGGCCTCCGCACTGCCCTCAGCAAGCCCCATGGATCACTCAGTGGCTTCTTTTTCTATTGCATTTACTACCTTAGTTTTCTAGGGCTGACATAACAAAGCACCACAAACTGAGTGGCTTAGACAACATGAATATTTGTGTCACACTTCCGAAGGCCAAGATCAAGTTCTGAGGCTGCGTGGGGAAGGGTCTTTTTCAGGCCTCTCTCCTGGCAGAATTCTGGTGGTCACTGGCAATCCTTGGCTTTCCTGGGCTTGTCAATGGTGTCCTCCCTATGCCTTCACATAGTTGTGCCTCTGTGTCCAAATTCCCCCTTCACAAGGACACCAGTCATTTTGAGATAAGGCCTGCCCAAATGACCTCATTGTAACTTGATAATCTCTGCAGAGACTCTATTTCCAAACAAGGTCACAGTCTGAGGTACTGGGGGTTAGGACCCCAACTTGTCTTTTGTGAGGGGACACAATTCAACCCAGGACATATGCAATAAGTTCATTTAATGTTTTGGTGGTTTTTTGTTTTTGTTTTTGTTTTTATATATTTTATTGATTTTTTACAGAGAGGAAGGGAGAGAGATAGAGAGTTAGAAACATCAATGAGAGAGAAACATCGATCAGCTGCCTCCAGCACATCTCCTACTGGGGATGTGCCCGCAACCCAGGTACATGCCCTTGACCGGAATCGAACCTGGGACCTTTCAGTCCATAGGCCAATGCTCTAGCCACTGAGCCAAACTGGTTTTGGCCATTTAATGTGTTTTATTTCATTGTCTGTTTTCCTTTGTGAGAAGGTAATATTTTGGGTGTGTTTTTGGTTGTTATTCTCCTGATAGAAACTCAGCTAAGCATTTAGAATAGCAATTGAAACATTTAGATGTCTAGGAATATTTACAATTAAATGAATGAATGGACTTCATCACCATTTTGAAAACAAGTTCTGTGCTTTACACAATGTCCCGCAGATGACTAAGCAAAGAGCCTGGACCCAGATTGAAGGGTCCCCAGCTCAATACATGGGCTCAGAATATGTTGCTGATTAGATGGAATGGAACGGTGGTAATAGAGATGATGAGATTACCATCGGATGGGTAGGCCTGGGACCCTGGCTCACTCTGACGCTACACTTCTCTGGGCTCTGGTTTCAGACAGGTCATTTGGAGCCTGGATGCCAGTGAGCTCATCCTGTGCAGCTCTGTGTGTTAATGATACAGCACAATAGTTGCCTGGTTACCCTCCTCATTTCATCAGCCATGGTGGCCTGTTACCAATTTCCAGAAAATGAAATGAGACCCCTGAGGACTGTAATTTGGGGAGAGCAGTAATTCAGGAATGTTTGAAGGGATCTGGAAAACCTGCCCAGCCCATTTGTCCTCAGGCACAAATGGCAGGAGGCCCCAGGGGTGTGAAGGCCAGAACCAAGCACTGGCCATCTTATCAGTCTCACTACCAGGAACCTCGTGTTTGTTTACTCCTTAGATAAACTCTGGAATCCTTGGGAATGTGCCAATAAATCTATTTCCCCAAATACTTCATTCTTGTTTATAGGACGCCTTCAAAAGACACAGGGCCTGTTGAGGACAGAAACAGCCCCTCACTCTCAACAAATCCAACCTTTCCCTCCCCCACAAAATATCTCTTGAGAACAAGCCCCCTAAGCAATGGTCCTAGGTTTTAGCTCACATGGAAGGCAGTGCTGGTGCTGCTCTGAGTAAGTCCTGCCTATTCCAGCTCAGTGCATTTCTGAACATATTTCAACATCTGGCCACAATAGCATGACCATTCCACCTGAAAGCCACACTTATTTTTACTGTTCACCGATATGAAAATGACCCAATAGGAAATTTTGATCATTTTGCTTTGATAGACACAAAGGTTCAGCAATCATATGGATGATGTGTTTTTCCTGATCACAGTTCAACACATGTCACACCAAGTTCCTTCACACAGTTTTTTATAGTTCTGGGCAGTTGGGTGTAATTCCAACAGCCTTCCCTTTATTATCTATCTAATGGATTATCCTGCTTCCTATCTCCATGGCACCAGATGGCATTATCTCCTTAGACTGGCTGTTGCCTTGTTAGTAGAGTAACATAGGAACACGAAAGTTCAGGGGGACACCATATGGTCGGGGCTGCCCTGCCCCTTTATGCCCGGAAAGGCCAGATCATGGGAGCCGCCTCAGCCATGCTCCTTTAGATGGGTTAGTCCACTTCAAGTGAAACGCTGTAGTCAATAAGGCCTTGAGTGTCCACAGTCAGCCATTAGTGTATGTTCTCAATGTCTTATTTTATGAAAACTAAATTATAAAATAACCATTCGCCTGTTTTTTTTTATTTTAAAAAATGTGGCAATATACCTGTTTTTATACATTCTGCTATTTTCCTGATAACTGTAATGTATGTTCCAAATGCTCTGGTTTATAGTGTGACTCCACCATGCTATCGATTTTTAATTATCCATGGAAATTTGGGTTTGTGTTGTGAAATCCATTCTCCTCTGTCAATGATACCTGGTCCTGTGTCTTGCCAGTTGGGGTTTTAACCCTTATTTCATCTTTAAATTGTTGCCTCAACTGCCTCCTATTGACACAAAGAGGCCTTTGCTTCTCTAATGAGCAGCAGTTCCAATAAGATGAAAACGGTTGAACTGTTGGCTTTTGGGGAAAGAGCTTCTGAATGAAAAGCTTCCCAGTTTGGAACTGATAGTCAGCAGTCCCCGAAGAATTGCTGAGGAATGTTCTTTCAGGAGTTAGAGAATCAATAATTCTGATCCTGAGCCTTTTCAACTTCAAGTGCCTTATGCACCTTAGCGGTGAATTCCCCAAACACCTCCTGTGGCCTGGGAATTCCCCTCTCTCCTTTCTTCCTCCTTTCTCTCTCTCTCTCTCTCTCTCTCTCTCTCTCTCTCTCTCTCTCTCTCTCTTTCTATTTCTCCCCCCCCCCTTTCTATTTTTCTTTCTTTTTCTTGGCTCAATAAATTTGGATGAAAGAATTGATTCCTCTTAAAAATATATATACCTATATTTAGGTCAAATTCTCCTTTTAGGGCTGTATGTTGTGACTGCTGACAGATCTCATTGTAAATTCCCTGTGTTATTGTTGATTTATAAGCAACTTTTTGAAGTTATGGAAAGTATCTGATCCTTTTAGTTTTGATGAAGTTTTTCCTCCCTCCATCTTACCTTGGGCCTAAAAATTCAGATCACTGTTGAATTTTCACCAGATACAATTAATAAATAACTATGCCATAAAGAACAAGGAGATAGGTCAGTTACTAACCTCACTTCTTAATACATTTCACTACATACCTCACTCTTAAGCAGCTTAGACATTCTTTTTATAATTTCAGATATTTCCTTCATTCTCAAGGTCAGCTGGTGGCTCCATTTTTCTTTTTACAAAAGTAACCTGGCTCAATTCCTGGCATTTCACAGGCTCCAGGATCACGAGGCAAGCTTCACACCTGAACTTAGACAATTTTAAGCTCTGTACCTTCTTGCAACATTGAGCTGTCACCTATAGGCTATAATTGGGCTGTTCAAGAGTCACTTGTAATCAAGGCTTTTAAAGACTTTTTTTTTCAAGATGCTACAAATAGACTCAGAGACTATAGGCTTATGAAGAAATACTCAAAGAATATAGGACTTCCAAAAAATTTCTCATAGAAAGAAGAAGATGCAAGCTCTAAACACATCGCCACATTATCCTATCTGGGATTGTATCCATAATAAATCTGCCTCCTGGGTTTGTCACATGTTTTAATTGATGGCACAAGTAAAACATTCATCTCACTGTCTGCACAGCAATAAGGGTTTGATGAATACTAGTATTATTGCATGAGCTCTAACAGTGATTGTGAGGTGGTTGTTACTCCCATTTCACAGATAGATAAACAAAGGCACAGTTGGATGAACAGATTGATTTGACTCAGACTGTGAGCTTGTGAAAAGGGTAAGACAAAATCCCAGATATTCTAAGTTTTAGCTGATTTATGCACAGTCCAGCCCTATAATAAAATACAACATCTATTATAGACAGAAATGAGTCTCCTGGTTACCATTTCCCCAAACAACTAGAAATAGAAGTCACTCAACCCTGAAGCCCACATAAATGAAGGTAGATAAAAGCTCTTCCTTTGCACATATGGTCAAGTAGGTTGGGTCTAGGTGAGGAGAGGACTCAGAAGGCACAGGCTAGGGCCAGGCTAATTAAATGAAGGGTGTCGGGATCCCTGAAAAAGATGGGTGAGGACTAATGCTCCGTGGTTCAGATTATTGAAATGAAGCTCTGATGTTCTGAACACTTACCTTGATGAAGGCCCACTCCTGAACCCCTGCCATCATCTCCAGCTCTAATAGCGTGTCGGTAATGGTGACCAGTAAATTAACCCTGGAGAACACTTATTGATCTCTACCTCAGATTGCTGACTTCAAAAAAATGTCATTGTTTCATCACACACACTGTTCTGCCTCATTAGCTGCTGTCACTGTGTTCCTGGGTACCCAGGGACTCATTACTCGTGACATGGTAGCTCGGCCTGAACTCACCGGGTTGTTAGGAAGCCGAGACAACAAGTGGCTCTCTGGTCTGGTCCTGCCATTGTCCTGTCCCGTTTGTGGGTGGAAGGGGTCCCGACAGTGATCACCAGAACAATGGACAAGAGCCTAAAACATGTAAAGGTGACCCCAGCCTCTACCCTCGTCTTCACAGCCGAGACAAGTACATGAGCTCACGTTTTCTCGCAGGCGACTTTCCAGACCTAATAAAGCTCCCTTCCTTATCATAATCGGCAGCTCCCAGGCTCCTGTTGATGATCTCTCACCCTGGAAATGTTTTATAGTGGAAGCTGCTGAGCCCCATTAGATGATTCCTAATTAGATCAGAACTAGCCAGAGATCTGAGATGCAAATGAGAAGGCCATGAGGAGTGGAAATCAGAGCAGGTCCTTAAGGAGCTGGCTGGGAAATGGCATAAATTTGTAAAAACAAGAATGTGAAGGCAAAGAGGGAAATCCAACTTCCATGGACATAGAAGGCGACGGGGAAATAGTTTAAAATTGTAATATCTACAGGGTGTATCCTTTCTTTGTACCTGGGCAGGCAAGTCATAGAAGGAAAGAGACTTGTTACTTCCTTTGTTCTTAAAATAGCAGGTGGAACAGAATGAGTTCACTTTTTGCGGTAGATTACAAATCAAGCAGGAGTAGGTACAATGTGAAAAGAACGAGACATTTAAATT
Organism: Myotis davidii; assembly: GCF_000327345.1. Taxonomy (NCBI): domain Eukaryota; kingdom Metazoa; phylum Chordata; class Mammalia; order Chiroptera; family Vespertilionidae; genus Myotis; species Myotis davidii. The sequence goes on along the minus strand of NW_006289416.1, from coordinate 8,358,677 downwards.
GTGGAAAACTTGATAAAACAGTATTTGAGGGAAGATCCCAACCTGGGATGTGAGTCTATGGCGGTCCCTTGGATATTCACAGAGAAGTCGTCTGTTGTGGCTCAGATATTTCTGGTGCTTCTCTTTCAGATAAAACCTCTGCCATATTCTTCCAGTGGTTAGTAGCAATAAATGCTTTTTTTCTGGGAGATTTGACTCAGTTCTACAAAGAGCCAAGAATATTTCTCAACCAATATTTGTAAACAATGTGTTATTAAGTTTGGTAATACTGTGAGGTAATTTTGTGGGAGGGGGGAGCGGGAGGGTTCTTTGATATATATTTTTTTTTGTAATTCAAGACAGCTAAATTTTCTTCATGGCTTGTAAAATGGCTCTAAAAGAATTTTGCCATTAATAGAAGCTTATCACTGATTAATTAATTCTAATTAATCAAGGTTTTTCTGCAACAGGAAAATATTTGAAGAATAGTCTTCCCTCTATTGGCCAGTTTAGTATACATTTTTCAGAAGAACAATGTCTAATTTCATTTGCAACAATTTGACTTCTACAGAAAAAAATTAGAGAAGGTTTTGAGAAAATTAAACTTATGCAAGTTTTTGAGAACACGAATCATTAGAACAGATTAAAGGAATTGGGCTGAGTGTCCGTGAGAACAATGTGTGTCGGTTGGTAACCCCACAGGAGGCAGGTTTGGGTGGGAAACGGGAGGTGCAGGAAGGAATTGAGCTACAGTTCCCATTTCCACCAGTGCAGTGCAATAGCATTACGTATGAACAGAGGTGGAAGACAGCACCTCCTTGGAGAGCAGTTCTCGGCTCCGTAAGCCATGGCAGCGTGCTGCTTGGCCTTGGGTATGAAGAGGTGAGCCCAGAGTAGAGTTTGATGGTGGCAACTGAGAGCATGTGCTCTGCCTGAGAACTTAGAATGTTCTGGAAAGCGATGGAGACCAGAGGAGAGAGGTGGGCAGAGGCAGATGATAAGAATAAAGGTTTTAAATATATAAAATGGCTGGCACAATTTTAGGGACTGGAAAGTGTAATTAGATATTGAGAAATTTTTATAAATTTCCATGACACTCAGCTGCATTCTTCATCTATTGTTACATAACAAATTACCCCAAATACAGCAACTTGAAAGAGCGAATGTGCATCATCTCTCACCATTTCTGCAGGTGAGAGTCCACCAGTGGCTAGGCTGGGTGGTTGCGGCATGGGTTCCACTCTGAGGTTGCAGGTAAGCCATCAGATGGGGTTGAAGGAGCCACTCCCAGATAGTATGGTCAGTTGGCTATTGGCCAGAAGCCTCAGCTCTTCACCACATGTCCCTTCTCTTGCAGAAGCATGAGTGTCCTCTAGATGTGACGGCTGGCATTGCACAGAGTGGGTGACCTGAGAGATCCATCAAGGCAGGAGCAACCTACCTTTTATGACCTAGACTGCGAATCACATTGTTACTTCTGCTGTATTCTGTTGGTCAGAGACTAATCCACTATATACTGGGAGGGGAGAGACTAGCCAGGAGTGAGCACAGGCCCACAGAGGTTGCTGCAGCCACACTGACCTCTGCCATGTCAGTCTTCATCTCCACACTTTGTTTGCTACAGATGCCATGTTCCTGAGTTCAGGGGAGGAAAACTTTTTTTAAAGGACTGCATTCCACATCAGGTTAAAATAAAAAAAAGAAAATAATAATTCATAAAATCGACTAATTAAGCATAACTTGGAACCTAAAGCCAGAACACACCATCAAAATTAAACAATCCCGGGAATGTTCAGAAGAATCTTTGATTGTTCTTGAAATGTTAGATATTCGTTTTCTACAAATGATCACAAACACAGCAGCCTAACACAGTACCCATTCATATCCTCACAGTTCTGTAAGTCAGAGACTGCCCACAGGTCTCTCTGGGGTAAAATCCAGGGGTTGGTGAGGCTACCATTCTTACTGAGGCTCCAGGCAGATTCTGCTTCTAACCCATCCAGGCTGTGAGGGAAAGCCAGCTCCTTAGAGTTGTGGGGCTGAAACCCTGATATGGGCTCCTGGACCCTCCCAAGTTCTTTGTCATGCTTCCGGTGGGCCCATGAGGCCCATCTCAGGTCCAGGCATGTGAGACCCACTTCTCAGAAGCAGCCGTGGTGTAATTAGTCGTTCCCCTACTCAAATCCCTCTGTGCTCTTCTTCTAGCTAAGTTCTCACTGTCTGTGATTAGACTGGGCCCACCTGAATTATCCAGAATAAATTCTCTATTTTAAGGCCCTTAATATCAGTGGCATTGATGAAGTCTCTTTTGCCATGAATAAAACCTATTCACAGGTAGCAGAGATTAGGCCGTGGACATCTCTGGGAGGCCATACTGTCTCCCACAACACTCAAAGCTTTTTCATCATTGAAGTCATCTTCATAAGAGCTGGTCAGGTGATGGTAGAAAAGGAAGGGGGTGCAAATCAATGCTAAGAAGTTGGAAGCAAAGGAGAAGCATGGTGGCACACTCATACCAATCAAATGCCAGGAAAGGCTCCTTGCGCAGCTCTCAAACATGCTGGCCCGGCTGCAAATGGCTGCAGGCAGAGCCCATGCACCTGGTGCACTGGGGACATCATGTGGGCACCTCCCTATGGAGAATGGCGCCTGGGAAATATGAGCAATGAGGGGAGGTTTTGATTTGGTTATTTAACTCTTTCAACTCAAATTATGAACATGACCCCCTGCTTGAATTCCATTAGGATACACAAACAC
>NW_006289416.1:8338272-8355893 GCF_000327345.1 Myotis davidii | reverse complement strand
CTACAGTTTTACATTGGCTGCTTCTTTCTCTGGAAGAGAAGAGTATGGTCTGAAGATCAATGTCACAGAACACTTGGAAAGTTCAGGTCAACCACCTTTTCTTTTTCCTGTAACCTTGAGGTCTCTAATTTTCCTACTCCTTCCTAGGCTCTGAGCAGCCATCTTTAATTTTTTTTTTCTATATGAATGACTGTAAATGCTTTAAATGCCCGCCCCCCTTTAAATAGTGTTTTCTGGGTTCTTTCTAATTTTCTGTATTGAGAAGCTAGTCGATATTTTTTGTGAGGTTGTTGGCCTGACAGGTGACTTATTATTGCTCTAACATTGATATGCTTAAGCTCTAAAGTACAATATTCTGAAAGAGAATGCATGCCTTTCCAAATCTATGCATATATGCCTAGCTGGTTCCATTATTTTTATTAAATTTATGGGTCAATTTCAATCAAACTTTATTATTTTCATGGCATTGACACATGGCCAGTTAACCCACCAAACAGCCAAAAGGACGGTGGCACACCTGTTAAACACACTGGTGAATGTTGGCTCTGTTCTCTGATGCTCAAATACTGCCTAACCAACCTATTTCACTTTCTAAGAGGAAAATCTCCTGGAAAGGAATGTAAATGTTTGTATAGTACAGTAAGAACTTTTTTCTTATGCAGATTAAGTATAACATTTCTGCATCTGGAAGGATTAACAGTCTGCATACTCTTCCTTAGTTGGCATAAATGTGCATATTTAAGAATATGTCGAATATTCTTTGTAGGTGTGTACTAACACCTGCTATTTGTGATAGCCTCAGAACTCCTTCACCCACTCCTGCACACACATCTGGGAAGAATGGAATGATGCACTTGGAGTGCTGGTGTCTAGATACAACTTTCTCAAACTCCACAGAAGAGCAACAAACTGGTCACCCTAAGCAAGAAGGAAGGTTGAGATCAACACCTTGTGTGTAGTGGTCTCACAAAAAAAAACAAAACAGCAGGCATACTTGGTCCTTGGCAACAAATCTGACATGGCCAGTTACCAACTTCCTGGGTAATGTAGCAACTAAATAGGGATAGGACACAAGAAATAGCTGGAATGACCATCAAAAAAAGCTTAACTCCCGGCAACAAGATGTGGGTGTCCAGTGACACCCTCCCACAGCCATGCCAGCTAAGTGACAATATTGAAAGAGATCCAGCAACTGGAGGAAGTTGGAAGAACTGGTAAGCAGCATGAAGGAAAGGCCATAACTACGATGAAGCCATTGTAATGGACCTATTTGGGAGACCACAGAGCTTGGGCAACCTCACTGCCAGGAGCAAACCCAGTGACTCCCTATCCTGTACCATTCAGATGTGAGAGAAAGAGAGCGCAAAGGAAACAACTTGTAGTTACTAAGGAAATGTACAAATGTAATGCCCTTACAGATAAAAAAAATATAGGTTCATCTACCCCCCACCCCCAATAGGTCTACCTATCTTCATTACCAACCTGGATGCCTGATTAATCTATTCTTAGAAGTTTCCATGAATATGCTAATTTAGCAACATTGGAGTTTATCAAGTCTTCCCATTGATATGAAAGTTCTGTCTTAAAACAAGAAAGCTAGATGCCAATTTGGATAGAGTCTTGCTCCAAGTGCCCTTAGCAGGCAGAGTGGCTCCCCAAAGATGCCACACCATATCCCTCTAGAACCTGTGTTTACATTACCCTGCATGACACAAGGGACTTTACAGGCATGATTTAGGTCATAGATCTCAAAATAGAAAAATTATCTTGGATTAACTAGGAGTGCCCAAGCTAAGCCCATGAGCCCTTAAAAGCAGAAACATTCTCTGGCCAAAAGCAGAGGAGAAGGAGTAGGTAGGGAAGTAACTAAAGGCAAGATGGACTTGCCATGCTCTGCTGGTGTGAAGGAGGGGCCATATGATAGATGAGGTGGCCTCAGTCAACAAGGACATGGGGATCTCTGCTCTGTGGTCCCAGGCAGCCAAACTCAGCACCAACTCATGTGACTTGAAGTTGGTTCTCCTCCCCTGGGTCTCAGACCAGAGCCCGGCTGGGCAGCACCCGCAACCCCCAGCAGCAGAGCCAGTTGAGCCCCTGGACTTCTGACCTCCAGAATTGGGAGATGATAAGTAGATGTTGTAAGCAGCTAAGTTTGTCATAAATTTTTGTAGCAGCAATAAAAAAGAATAGAAGTACTTTTGACAGTATTTTAAAATTCTGTTATTAAATAAACCTTCCGTATGTGCTGCAGGAATTGAGTCCACTATTGGGGAAGGCCAGCTTACCTGACTTGGCCGGTGATACAGAGCCCAGTTCTTTGGGACACTCTGAGCCTGGTGTGCTGATGCCCACTGTGGTGCCTACAATGTCCTCACAGTCACAGGGACACACAAGGAGAAACCACAACAATTTAAAAATAAAGGATTCAGACAAATTAAACTGCCTGAATTTTGCTAAATTAGACAAGCACATGATTTTGAAGCATATTTCCTACAAAATTGTGTGTCTAATGTTCATCTGAATTGTGTCCTGTAGAAATACAACCACATGTAGTCAGAATGAGGCACATCTAATCCCATAATTTCTTTTCTATCAAGAGGGCTGATAAAGTTATTTTACATAGTTTAAGTTGAAACCCACCCATTCAGGTCAAACAGTTGTTTGCAGAGCTGATCACATTGTAAGACCTGGGATGAGACCTCCTCCTTCCTGACTTCCTGTCGCTGCCACAGACACATTCACAAAGTATTGCATTAAATTAAATATTATAACATTTTTCTGTCCTATCATCTAAAACAAACCAGTGCTTGAATATTTTAAGTATGAGCAACACATTTTTAAGGGTTCCCCCCTTTTTAATCCTTTGGATAATTATAGATCAACCAGGAATTGATAAGAATTTCTAAATATGTCCTAGCTGGTTTGGCTCAGTGAATAGAGCATTGGCCCGTGACTGAAGGGTCCCGGGTTCTATTTTGGTCAAGGGCACATGCCCTGGTTACAGACTCAATCCCCAATAGGGGGCATAGAGGAGGCAGCCGATCAATGATTCTCTCTTCTCATTAATGTTTCTATCTCTCACTCCCTCACCCTTCCTTTCTGAAATCAATAAAAATATATTAAAAAATAATTTCTGAATAACAAGAAATGTATTCTAGTCAGAAATCCAGAGAAATTTGGAGGGTTTTCAAAGCCATGCAGAGAGGAAGGCACTGCTGGGCTTCCATGGTGTCATAACTGGCATCTTTTCAGCATCAGAGGAGTGTCCTTTCCTGATTGTATTTAGATCTGGAGATCAGTACAGAAGCAAGTGAAGACAGAAATAATTACCATCAAAATGGTTGAAGGTGCCACAATTCACAATTACGAACTCAAGAGCAATGTCAAATGGGGCTTCCTGCCACTAGCATATTGCTGGGAGCCACATGTGAGACTGTGACATATGACAGTGTCAGGAATCATGGACACAGGTGCAGGTGGGGTGAGGACCCAGGAGGACCAGGAAGACTCTCTGGTACCTGGACCTGAGGATGTTGAGTTTCCACCACCTGTATTCCAACAGAGTCTGTGTGGGTTTTTTAGGTCAATAGTATGGCCCACAGCATCTTGTTTTTTTATATTCTTATATTATCTGTAAAATTCCCACTAGAGCAGTGTCTTTAGTCACTGTGTGGTTAGTTGGTGTTTTTCTATTCTGTGGTTCTGAAAGAAGAATGTCTAATGCATAAATAGGACCCTGGCCACTTACTCAAGCCTTGGACACAGTTGCATTTCAATGGCCATAAGGAGGCGGGGGGGACATCCTCTGTGGGCTGACCTCGGGCAGCCAGAGACCATGCTGACTATTGCCAATATACCGATGGTCATCATCAGTGGGCATGGCCATTGGCAGATAAGAGTGCGTATTACTGAGCCGTGCCAGGGGTCCAGCAGGACAATGCATGTCCTGTGATTTGGGTTGAGACCTTTCCTCCAAATACCTGTACAAAGAGCTAAACTCCACTGATCTCAAACAGGCACCTTTAGAAAGCACCGAGTGGGACCTGGGGCTACGCACTATACATCCAGAAAGATTAAAAGCAGCCTCGTCACCCAACGTCCGAGCTGTTTCTTTCTCCTCATTGTGAGCTTCTTCCTCTTCCCTCCTCCTGTTTCTCATCCTCTTCCTTCTGTTTCCCGTGAAAATACCTCCCACTGCACCGTGAGCAGTATTGACCCCACAGTCTTCCTCAAGGGCAGTCCCCACAACAACCAGGCGGTGATGCACCTGATGGATTCCTCGCTCATTCCAAATCATTTAGAACTAAATTTACTTTTTATTTAAATATTTTACAGGGAAAATGTAAAAATAAAAATATATAATGAGCCCTATGTACACATATTGGAGTTTTGAAACGCATCCAGTCATTGCGAATATGGTTTCAATTATATCCCCGTAAACTTCACTCTGTCTTCTGTTAGTCTGCTGCAAATTCCAGGTAACATCCGTAAATATTTCACCATGTGCTGTATCCAGAATAACACACACACACACACACACACACACACACACACACACACACACACACAAACTCTACCTAAGCATCACTTAATGAAACAGAAGTAAGAAGAGTTTTCATTCCACAACCTCTTGTATATCTCAGTGCCAGCCTTTTTGGCCATGCTGTTTAAAGGACCCCATATCTGCTTATTGTTCCAGTATTAGAAAGTGTGTCCATCCCCCTAACCCTTGCACCTGACTTCCCTGTTACTTGCTTTGACCCAAGAATGCAGCACTGCTGTGCCAATTTCAAGTCTAGACCTAAGAGGCCTGGAAGCTTCCATGTCACTGTCACCATACATAACATTCAGGCTAGACTACCACCTAATGGTGTAGTCACAGTGCCCCTGAGCCCAGCCAGCCCTATTCCCCCATCCTGCATGGTTCTCCCTGCTAACCAGGAGAGCCAGGTTTCATGAGGAGCTGGAGGCCACCAGGTCGATTCTGGTAAGTCCACAGTGAGAATAATGCTGTTGTGAAAAATTGCTAGGTGTAGGGTTTTGGGGATACGATTTTTTAAAATGATAGAAATATCAATGTTGTAAGCAGTTTTATTCATTCAACACTCCACAAAGCTATGAGGCAACAGTACTTAAGATTTTAAAATCCTGCATATACATCAGTAGTAGGATTGGTAAAAGTGTAGCAAACAGCATAACAGAAGGAACAGAATTGGAATAGACGTGTCCATCTGACACAGCATACTATTTCTGTGACAGACAGACATTATCTATCTGTAAAAGGTAAAAACAAAAACTTATCTCAGGGTTGTCATGATGATCAAAAATAATAATCTAAGAAAATATTATATAAACCTTAGTAGAAATTAACTTAAAAATCTTAAATAACTTTTCTCTGATGACCAACGTTGACCATAGAAGAGATGGAAATCCTGACTAGACAAGTGGAAGTCACTAAAAATATTATAAAAAGCTACTTCCAACAAGTAGACAGAAACCACATCATTTTACTAGTACTTTTTCTTTTTTATCTTGCTAATAACTGATAATTTTTGTGATATTTTAAAGCTCCGGACCATGGAAATGTTAGCTGCTGTTTTCTATTAATTAATTTTATTATGTTTATCTCTGTCTTTATTTCTTTTATCTTCCCAATATTCCTTTTTCATCTGATTCTGTTGTTTTATCTTCAAGGTATGTCTCTTGCTTTGTTGAATTTCTGTTCCTATGAAAGTATCCACAGAAACACGAGAATTTTCCACACTTTTTGAAAATTCCTTTTCTCCTTAAAGTATACTTTTTTTTCCTGGACCAGGTTCTTTTTTAAAATATATTTTTTATTGACTTCAGAGAGGAAGGGAAAGGGAGAGAGAGATAGAAACATCAATGATGAGAGAGTCTAATTAATTGGCTGCCTCCTGCACGCCCCCTACTGGGGATCGATTCTGCAACATAGGCATGTGCCCTTGACTGGAATCAAACCTGGAACCCTTCAGTCCACAGGCCAACGCTCCTCCACTGAGCCAAACCGGCTAGGGTTGGACCAGGCTCTTGTTTGAAGAATTTATGATGGGTGTGCGTCTCATACATCTGGAAGAAAATCTAAAAGCAATTTGGGAGATGAGTGCTTTTAGAGGAAATTGACTCTATGTAATGTAAAAACATATTGAAAATGTACAATAATGAAAATGTTCTGGCATGAAAATAAGCAATTAATTACTTGGAATTTTCTTTAGAAGGCATGTTGGGGACACATCTATCATCTATCAATCTCCTAATTATCATCTATTTATCTATCTTTCTACCACCTATCTAGCCATCATCTATTTATGCATCATCTACCTATCTCTATATCTACTTATTATCTTTTCTTTTTCTTCCAACACCTAATCACCTACTTCTCCCTTACTTCTCTCTTAGACTCATTGCTTCCCAAATTCTTCTTCCAGAGATACTTTCTGGGTCACTTTGGAAAGTCACTGGGCTTTCTTGCTGGATCTGACACTGCAGTGCAGTCAGTCATGGGGATGCTCCCAGGAGCACAGAGCTTCCAGCAGCCACCACGCAGAGCTTTCTTAAGGCGACTAGAGCTGCAAGACGGGCATGAAAAGATTTCAATGTTGTTTAAAGGCTGAATCCAGCAAGCCTGCAGTGAACCCTTTGCAAGCCAGTTTGAGATACATTGGTTCTAACTGCTATAGGTTTATTTTCTGAGCTTTCTTCTGCTTTTAAATAGCTTTATTGAGGTCTAATTCACAGGCCACACAATACATTTAAAGTATAGAATTGAATGGCTGTTAGTATATTCACATAGTTTTTCATCCATCACCACAGTTGAGAATTGGTTCATGACGCTGTATCCCCGAGCCATGGTATCCCCAGCCCCTGGTTCCTCCAGCTCCAGAAATCCACCCCTCTACAGATTTGCCTTTCCTGGACTTTTCATATGGATGGAATCACATGCAACCCATGGTGACTGGCTTTGTTCATGCAGCACTTTTTCATGTTTTGTCATGCTCTAGCATGTGTCAGAACTTCATTCCTTTTCACAGCCAAATAACATTCCGCTAAATGGACATACCACATGTTATCTATCCTTTCATCAGTTGGTAGGTATTTGAAGAATGGGGGAAAAAACACACACCTACAGATGAAACCTTTTGATAGTGTATTACTCTATTTTCTTTTGCTTTTAAGCAATCCCTTCAACGCTAAAACTAACAAGATCAACAGTGAGCATCCAACGTTAAGATGCAAGGTTCTTGGCTGGGCATCCTCTGTGATGGACAAGAACAGAGGAGCTGAGATGATCGAGATGCTCTTGGTGGCATCCGTGGACGTAGACAGCCAGTGATCCAATAAGCCTCCACCTTCCGACATGTTGGAGCCCAGGGTTAGCGATTCTATAATGCTAGTGTTAGTTGTGAGGACCATGCAGATGCTCACCCTTCTCAAACACTGACTCCTACTAACTTGCATGTAGAGAACTGTGTGTCCATGTGCAAGACACGGTGCGTCCAAACCTAAATGAAAGCAGATCCCTAAGCAATCTTTAATTTTTTAAATTCACGTATCAGTTCTTTCATTTCCCCCCAGTTCTCCCACTCTATCCCCCACATTGGAAACCACTGAGTCATAAGGGACAACCGTAACACAAACCAAAGTCTGTTGGTATAACTAGAACTTCATACCCCTGTCTTCTTCACGCCTCCAGTACAATGGGAAGAAACTCAGGTTTGACTGCTGGACGCTGTCGGACACATTTATGGGGGGATTGATAAGCAGCTATAATGAGCTCCACTCCATAGGCAGTGTGTGGAGAAAAACAACCTACTGTGAACATGATAACCTTTCTCCTGGAATGCTCTAGAAGTTTATCGTTTATTGTGGGAAAACACCCATCGTGAGCTTTCTCTCAGTTTTAAACATGAGTTTCTTGAAAGCACCTAGGAGTATTAACTATTTATTAATATATACTTGGCTTTGTTCTTTGTTTTGTGTGGTTTGTTTTGAGGGGGGAGCATCTCAAGAGTGCAGAATGTGTCTGCTTTTGGAGCAAGGATCTGCCATTTGTCTGGGACAGATCATCCGCAGGGTATGGCACATACATTTTATGGCACTTTATATAGACCAGTCTGAGTGAAATAAACACACGAGCTGCAAAGCTCAAAGTGACATAGTTCAGATCTGACATTCCTACCGTGGCTCTGAGCTTCAGGCACTGACTAATATTCCACATGTACCAAGTCTCCCAGAGGAGGAAATGCATGGATGTTTATGTTATTCAATATGTAAAATATTTATGCCCAACTTCCACCCAAATTGATGATCATTTAAGTCAGGGGGACGTACACTGAGGAGGAGAGAGTGGTCCCTGCCACTCTGCACACAAAAGGAGAACCCAATAGGACAGATGACTGGTTTTTGGACAGAATAAGATGCCACCTTGTCCATGTTTTAAAGAGTCACAGCTATGGGAAGGCTTTTTAATGTGCCTGCCTCTTTTAGAATTGTTAAATCACCAAGGAGGGTCAAGACATATGCCTTCTGACTATGGCCCTTATCTGCAGCATGGAAAAGTCTTCTCTTTTGACAAACCATTCTTTCACGAATCACCTCTTCAACAGCATTTACTTATCATTATTAATAAATTGTTGCTGTAATAAATTATATTTTAAACATTTTATTAAATGCAGTTCTCATGTACTTAAAATAAATTGCGAAGCCGGCTTTTTTTCCTGGTATTTAATATATATGCTATGACACAATGTGCTTTTAATATATTTAATGTTATATACTTTAAAATGTAAGTGTGTTGTACTTTTATGGAACTTACTTTATATTCCTTTCGGTATGGAAAATGTATTACTTTTTAATATGGGTTCATTGTGCAGTGCCATTAAGAAATAGAGCAGGGTTCTTAAAAGTGGTAACTTTGAGACTTTAAGTACATTAAGTGTGGGGGAGGGGAGAGGCTGCCTGATGGTAACATCAAGCGTCTAATTGAAACTGACAAAAGCCGGGAGAAGTCTCTGCTGACATAGTAATGGCACTGGCATCTGCATTGACATCATAGCAACTCTAATGCGGGCGCCCAGACACCTCCACTGACAAAAAAGACTTCCCCTGACACCCGCTGCGCTGGCACTTTCTTTGGACATCCTATCACTGTCATTCAAGATAAAGATGAAAATATTATGAAAAACATCTTCAGTCCATGCTTGTTAGCTACTTCCCACGGTTGAAATGTGGTGGTCATTTTCTAGAAGCTTCTTATTTTTAAGCCTCTCTGGGAAGAGTGCTCTACCACATTCTCACTCATGTCAAATTCTCTTGTAAACGAGAAACTTAAAAATGGATTTTTTCAGAAAAAAAAAAGTTTTTGCATGGATCTTGAAGGCAAGAATGGATTTGGGTTCTTTTGAAGCTGCAAGTCAATCTTTTTGGTGCATGGGGGCAACACGGAGAATCAGACATTGTGGAAAGTGTGTCCCCCAAGGAGGCACAAGACGTCATGGCTCTAAAGGGAGCCAATGACCCTCTGATTACAGTTACTCACCAAATTAAGTTAGAGAAAGACATTTCCAGGTTGGGCCTAAGTCCAGTGATCAGGGTCCTTAGATGAAACAGAGAAAGCGAAAACACAGAGAATAAGGCCATGTGAAGGCGGAGACAGAGATCAGAATGATGCAGCCACAAGCCAGGAGCATCTGGAGCCCCCAGAAGTTTCAGGAGACAAGGAAGAGTCACCCTTAGAGTCTGCCAGCACCTTGGCTTCAGACTTTGTGCCGCCAAAACTGTAGAATGATCCTTTTCTGTTGTTTTCAGCCACCAAGTTTGTGGTGGTTGAAAACAACGGCCGAGTGTGTGGTAGTTCAGCAGCCCCAGGACACTGATCCACAGGGCAGCCTGTGTCTCATGCAGGACTCTGCACTCGGGTCCCTGTGGTTGGTCTAATAACTCCATTGTCATCTTGACCTTCCCTACAGTGTTTTAACAAGGACCCTGTATTTCCATTTAGATTTGGGTCCTGCAAAGGATGCATCTGCTCTTGCTCAGGTCAGTGCAAATGAGGGCTTAAGCCCAGTGGGACTGCCTTGGACCCCAAACTAACATTGTTTGTGATGATAGTTGCACAAGCTCTCTGCATGGGGATAGGGGCGTTGTGGGCATGCACAGCTGTGGCCTATGGTGTGTGTGTATGTGTGTGTGTGTGTGTGTGTGTGTGTGTGTGTGTGTGTGTGTGTGGTGTTTGTCTTTTTTTTCCAGAAAGGACCCATGCATGTGGGCAGTGGGGCGAGTGGATGGATCACCAGGTACCCATCAGCTCTGTCCACAGGTACAGCTCAGAATCCAGGGCTCAGCAGGAGAATAGCTATCTTTTTCAAATGGAAAAACTTACCAAGAACAAAGACATGCTTCATAATCCATCTTAAAGCCTTAAAGACTAATTTTACGTATTGAAAAACTGTATATATTTTTTCAGTTCCCCGACACCCACAGCTTTCAAACACATGGTCTATGTACCAAATAAATGCAAATGGAGGCTGAGTTACTCCTTTGGTTTGTTTTATTCTCTCAGTAAATAAACACCTATTAATTAAGTGCAAAATGTATGTTTAAAGTATTCAACTAAGCACCATGACAATGAACTAAGAAAGTAAAAGTCCATCCCCACCACCTACAACCTACAGAGGTAGAAAGACAGATGAAGTAAAAACATTCACTCAAGTGTTTGAAGTACACTTGACCCTTGGACAATGTGGGTTTGAATTTCTTGGATTCACGTATACACATTTTTTTTTTCAACTGACCAGCACAGTTCAATTGACCACACAGCAGCATGAATGTTTTTTAAGCTTTAGAAAAATATGGGTTTGGCCAAATGGAGGAAGGAGTGGGGAGCAAAGGTAGGAGTTAGGGGGAGAAACTAGGATGTGGCATGTGAGGGTCAAGGATTGAAGACTCTGACAGAAGGGGAGATGGTAGCAGGACACATTGCAGCAGCGGCAAGAGCAAGACTTACAGGGACTCAGAGTCATTTGGATCCTGTAAAGGATGCATCTGCTCAGTGTCCTTGGGGGAGTTCCTTATGCTCCCTCTGCCTCTGTCACCTCATTGATAAAAATGGAGAAAGTAACAATATTTACACCTGAAGGTTACTGTGCACATTAAACGGGATGAGGCCTGCCAAGTGTCTTAGCAAATTGCAAGGAATGAATGCTGCCTACGTTTGTTTTAACAGAAATCTAACTCAAACCCTTTGTGCTGCATCCTTTGTTTCTCCCCTCCCCCAAAGCTTGAGCATTTGAGACTATCTTCTCTCACACCCAACTGAATAAATGAAGAGCCAAAGTGAAAGAGAAAATATTGGGGAGGAGATCTCGCTATATCCAAAAATTCTCCCATAGTCCTGTCATCTTTGAGATATTGCAGGATCCTGGAATGTCTTCTGTATTAACTAAAACGTGTATAGTATTTTAATTTGTTTACATCCATTATTTACTAATGATCTATATAGTAATCCTTTCTTAAACATCACATTTAGTGATCTGTGACAGTCATTGGGTCTGTGGAGGTGGACCCCATGATTGCACAGACCCACATCTCCCTATTTCTTCCCCCAGCTGTGGAGAGTTCCACCCTGCGATCTATATCCACGCGCCCATGATCAGGGCTGCCTCCGGATGCCAGAGTGCCTGAGGGCCCTGAGCACTCAGACACTCTCAGGAAAGGTGGAGGAAGGCAAGACATTGCACAGTGGTCTCCCAACAAGAGGCTCAGGGAGATCCCAGCAGTGAAAAGACCCCAAAAGCATGCAAGAATTGGTCAATGGAAAGAAAGATGACATTTGAAGAAAAAAATGGGAGAAACTCTGCTAGATTAAATAATGTCCTCCAAAATTTATGGCTACTTGAAACCTGTGCATATGACTTTATTTGCAAATAGAGTCTTTGCTACGGTAATCAAGTTAAAATTGGGGGGTACCTAATTCAATATAACTATTGTCCTTATAAGAAAGGAAATACAGATAGAGGGGCAGGTGGAAACACCATAGAGGCAGGGGGACATCAAACTCCCACTTTGAATCATGTCCAAAAGCTGGCAATGACTGGTTCTAAAGTTATGAATTTTCAGTCAGTATTAATCATATCCATTTCCAAACATTTCTAATTTGTGGAATGTGTTTTTACTTCATTGATGAGGTATATTAGGACACTAATGTGCTGTATTTTTCACTCACACTATATTTTTGAAGAAAATAGTATTTAGCAGATGAAGAAGTAGATATGAAAAGATAAAATGCTCAAATGAATCACCCAGTTCATGAAAAATAAATCATCGCTCTTAACTTCTTTGCTATGTTCACGCTGTATCCCATGGCTCACTTTCTCTACGGAAATCTTGATCGGCATGTAAGGAATGAAAAAAAAAGTTATTCTGATTCTTCTGTCTCCCTGATGATTCATGTTTCTTTGTAAACTGAAATACTGAGAGTCAACTAGATGGTATCAGAAAGAACAAAGTGGTTTTTTAAAAATAGTTCTTTCCTTGCTTGGAAAGGAATGTAAGTTAGAGAGCAATCCATCAATCTTTTAGAGTGGTTTTAAACTTCTCCTGGCCTGGAAAATTTCCCCCAGACTTACCAGAAATGAGACAATGACTTATCGGATGGCACTGAGCTTCAGTCACAAGTTTTATTTGGAAATGCTTTTCAAAGTGCTACTTGCCCAGTCTCAGTCCTGTAAAACAGGACTTGTCTAACTGCACCTCTCCTTCTAAAGACTACATCAATTCCCATGTCTTGAACATGTGCAGTTTTAGTACAGTTGACACAGATCTTTTCCTCACCTAGCTTTGGTGTGAGAGACACCCTGGACTCTGAGGTTCCTTCAAGTTTCCAGCATATCTTGGGCTCTAGGATATGGGACATGCAAGGACATGGGTTTGCCAAATAGTGGCCAGGTTGCCATTCAGATTATCTGCTGCATGGACAGATAGGAAAAGCATGAAGCAATGATATCTCAAGTTCAGATACTTTATTCTACCTTTATTTCACTTCTTAACTCCTACAATGTGTAGAATGCCAAAGAAAAAAAACTAAGTTAATAATTGGCCTTTTGGTCAAAATGTGTAGAATGCCAAAGAAAAAAAACTAAGTTAATAATTGGCCTTTTGGTCAAAATGGTGGAGTAGGTAAATGCATCTCCTCCCACGATCATATGAAAGTTACAACTAAACTATGGAACCACCTGAAATCTAGCTGAACAGAAGTCTAATAACAAAGTATAAGAAGGAGTCATGTTGAGACTGGTAGAAGGGGCAGGTCCTCAAACCCGCTGGTCTCTCACCCACATATGACAGATAAGAATCCAGAGGGATATCTCAAATGCAGAGGTCGCAAGGGAGGAGTGAGGAGTCCCACACCTGCTCCCCAGGCCCGGGAAGAGAAGTCCCTAAACATCTGGGGACTCCATCCCAGAGAAACAGAGAGAAGGACTCAGGCGTCCTCTCAGAGGGCCTGAGCACAGACTCACAAGCACTTGCCTAGAAGCTCAAGCAACAGGATAGCAGTTCAAAAAGTGCCAGGGACATACTGAGTTTTCTGCTTCTGTGCCAGGGCTGTAGGGCTGCTCTCTCCAAGACTGAAGTGCTGCAGGTACAGGCGGAAGTGCTGCAGGTGCAGGCAGAAATGCCAGCAGAACCCAGAGGAAGTGCCTGCAGATGCCATTGCTCCTTTGCTGAGACCCCCACACAGCCAAGGCACAGGGCCAGCATCAAATCGGAGTCTCCAACCTGGCTAACATCGCTGCCCTACCCTGCAGATTCCCTAAGATCCCACCCCACTGAAACCAAGAGCTGGCGGGACCTCTTTTAGCCACTCTTTCTCACAAGTGGCCAACTTCTACCCACACTGAGGACTTTGCTCCTAAAATCTCTCAACAGTCCACAAACCCCAAACAAGCAGGATCTGGCCTCAGTGTACCAAGCACCTCTTGCTAAGCAGCCCCAGGAATGGCACTGGTGGAAGCTGGCCTCAGTTTGCAGCATAGTTTCTCCCAGGTGCCTCCAAGTCCAGCACAGAGAGCTACCAATTGTAGCTCACTGTAGCTCTTACTAGGTGCCCCCCTGTGGGGCACAGGCAGATGCTAACCTGGATATGCATTAGAGACCCTCCCAAGAGGCCCTAGAACCAACACCTACACAGTGTCTGGCTTCAGACCCCACCAGAGCATCACCCAATTAACTCCATAAGTGACACACCCAAAGGGTGGACTTGACAAGCACCAGAGCCCCAATAAAAGCAAATCCTGCTCTGTGGGGTCAGCCCCTAAACAGTAGTCCGTGTGCCAGTCCTCACAGCCAGTTAGCCTGAGGATCAGTCCCACCCACTAACATGCCAACAGAAATCAAGACTCAATTACACACAATCTACACAAGGACACACCTGGAAAACACTCGGGTGACCAGGGAGACTGCATGACCTGGCCTCAGAAGACACCTACTACATGAGGCCACCCTGCCAAAACCAGGAGATTTATCTGCTCTACCTAACACACAGAAACAAGCCCAGGGAGGCAGACAAAATGAGGAGACAGAGAAACATATCCCAAATGAAAGAATAGGACAAAATCCAGTAAAAGAACCAAATGAAATGGAGGCAAGCAATCTACCAGATTTATAATTCAAAACACTGGTTATAAGGATGTTCAGTGAACATAGGGGAAGAATAGATCAGTGGTTCTCAACCTTCCTAATGCCACGACCCTTTAATACAGCTCCTCATGTTGTGGTGACCCCCAACCATAAAGTTATTTTCGTTGCTACTTCATAACTGTAATTTTGCTACTGTTATGAATCATAATGTAAATATCTGATATGCAGGATGTATTTTCATTGTTATAAATTGAACATAATTAAAGCATAGTGATTAATCACAAAAACAATATGTAATTATATATGTGTTTTCCAATGGTCTTAGACAACCCCTGTGAAAGGGGCGTGCGACCCCCAAAGGGGTCACGATTCACAGGTTGAGAACCGCTGGAATAGATGAACTTAGTGAGAACTTATACAAAGAGATAGAAACCACAAAAAGGAATAATAACGACAGTAGCTAAAATAGGTTTATTATTTAAGAGTGAGGCATTGTGTATGCAATATCCTACTTTTATTTCCTTTGGGTATATGCCCAGAAGTGGAATCTCTAGGTCAAAGCATAATTCTTTTTCTGATTTTTTGAGGAACCTCTATACTGTTTTCCATAGTGGCTGTACTGATTTACATTCCCACCATGGTGTATGAGGTTCCCTTTTTTCCACATCCTCTCCAACACTTGTCTTTTGACACTAAACTTACATGCTGTTGCTTGTTGACTATATCTCAATAGCACAGTGAGGCATTGTGTTAAGCAGTCTCATGGATGCTGTATTATTCAGCTTTTCCTAACATGATGAAGCAGCAAAGGAGGAAGATGCTCCAATGAAAAATATATGAGCACAAATCTTCCAACTATCAACCTTAAATGTTCATTATCTTAAACCCTTCACCAACCTGTGACCTTCCTGTATCTTCCTTATTGTAAGAGGAATCCTATATAATAAAAGCCTAAATTGCTAATTGGCCAGTTTTCCGGTCATCCATTCAACCAATCAAAGCATAATATACTAATGATATGCTAAGGGCACTCAACCACTCTCTATGATGTGCATTGACCACCAGGGGGCATACAGTAGACCAGTCAACCAGTCACTATGATGTACACTGACCACCAGGGGGCAGACACTCCAACTGGTAGGTTAGCTTGCTGCTGGGGTCTGGCCGATCGGAACTGAATGAGATGGGCCGGACATGCCCTAGAGCTCTCCCACTGTCCTTCCCTGGCTGGCCAACCTCCCGCATCCCTCCCAGGCCCCAATCACAATCCAGGACCCCTTGGGGGATGTCAGAGAGCCGGTTTCGGCCTGATCCCACAGGTCAGGCTGAGGAACCCCACTGGTGTACAAATTCATGCACCAGGCCTCTAGCATAATAATAATTTTCTAGTGGTGAGGGGAACAGAGAGGAAGTTCCTTGGGTCCCAGATCTATAACCCTCAAAGAGGTTCTTGGCCACTCAAAGACGGGTTAGCCTTGAATTTGAGTTTGGTTTTCTTTGCCTCTACCTTTGTAGATATTACATTTCAGTGATCATCTGCCTGAGACACAGATGATCCCTGAAATGTCTACCAGCTGTGAAACAAAGAGGAAGGCCATGAAAATATAAGATGTAGGAAACATGGGCCACCCCGATTAGAGTAATCCTCTCTTCACAGATTGAACTCTGCCCAGCGTCACAGAAAGCAGGTGACCCTGTCTCTCCTTCCCACTCTCTCTAAGCTTTGCATTTCTATTTTAATGCTTCTCCTCATTAAAATGTATCAGGGTGTGAAAACAGTCTCTCTCTCTCTCTCTCTCTCTCTCTCTCTCAATGAAAATTTCAAAGAACATTACCCCCCACCCCCAGAATAACTTCATTGGTTTGCAAATACAGTGAAGTGTGTTTCCATTATTTACTCATCTTTGGAGCCTACCTGTCTATCAAATTTAATCTGAGTATGTTAGACAAAAACTGTGCCTAACTCATATCTTTGAACAGGGCTTAGCACATAGATCCTATATAGAATATGAAACCAACAAGAGCAACTATACACGGTGATCATGAGGTTGCACGGCCATGGCTCATGCTGGGACTAAGTCCTCAAAGGAGGGCCTTTTCCCTCCTGCACAGTGAGAGACAGGCCCTTGGGCTATGGGACTAGTGGTGCACAGTGGCCAGTATGAGGGCTGCATGCTGCCCACTGTGGCCTGACTCCTTGGCTCGCTGAGTGTACAGAAGGCCAGGCTGTCCTGATCTCTTGCTTGCTCAGCTGTTCCTGTAGACACAAACTCAGGATCTGCTTTGGAAAAGGGAGGGAAGCTGATTTCTCCTCCACCCCACCCCTATCTGATGAAGAGACAGGAGTGCCAGCTACTTTTAGACAGTCCCCACAATCATCTTATGGTAACGTTTTTCAGAGCCTATGAATTAGCTAATATGCATTGTTTCATTACAAACACGAACCAGGTATGTATGCTGTGTTTAAGACAGATGGGTAATGTCTGATTACAGTTGTCTGACTTAATATGTTCCATACAGAAAAATCAGCATGTTTTGCCTTTTTAAAAACAACTTTAAAAAATAATTCATCTACTTCTCATTAATAAGTTCAAACACATCTTATTGCAGTGAAGTTACCTTCCTATGCGATCTCATTGAAGGAATTGGGAAATATTGCCAATTTACTGCAATAAGGTAATTACTGTAATAAGATAAATGTTAACTTTTTAATGAAAACCACTGTATTTGAGTAATTACCCTTTTGAGGACTACTCCATATATGATCTCTTTGCAATTATTAAGATTAATTCACTTTTTTAGTAGGAACAGACCAAAATTCCAAGCCAAATGGTCATATTTATAAGCATAGTTTCAAATGTCCTCGAACTTAAAAAGTGGGGAGAGAAATGGATTTAAGTCTTGGTTTGAAATCTTTTGTATTAAGTCACAGGCTGTCGAGTTCCTAAGTTTCGTTAAATGCA
>NW_006289416.1:8329844-8338116 GCF_000327345.1 Myotis davidii | reverse complement strand
ATATATATATATATGATTAAAATAGGAGTGTCTCTCTATTGACCATCAACAGCAGCACAGTGGAAAGGGACGATTTAATTAGAACATTCTTTGTTCACAAATCTGTAGCTTTCTATAAATAAGTTGCTGCATAAATATGCTAAATGCAGAAATGGATGTGTGACAGCTCCACCTTCGGTGTCCTGTGGATTCCAAACGCCTCCGGATGCTGGGTAAGGAGCATTATTGCAAAATCAGCTTAATGTAGAAGTGTCACGGCTCGCTCACAAAACAGCAAAACCCAACCAGAGCCAAACCTGGAGAGCACACCTTTACTTCAAGACGTTTCATATTCCATTTGTTTCTAGTGCTAGATCTGCTATGCCTGGCGTCTTTGTCTCAGAAAAAGCATTGGGTTCTCCCGTCAGCCTTCATTCCTAGCCCCTGGATGTCACTTCCAGTTCTGACCAGCAGAGGAGCCCAGGAAAGGAATGCAGTGCTGTCTAGTTTTATCATCTTCCTGGATTTAAGCGTGGCTTTTTGGAAAGCATCATGGTGGTAAGTGGGAGTTCATTGCCAAGGGGACTGGTGTGGGTTTGAGGGACTCCAGCTAACAGTCGGTCTAAAGAGAACATTCCTTTAAAACTTGAATTCTTTGCCCAACTTGTTGGCACTGGGTTTGTTCATTGTTCCCAACCTTCCTAATGCCACGACCCTTTAATACAGCTCCTCATGTTGTGGTGACACCCAACCATAAAATTATTTTCGTTGCTACTTCATAACTGTAATTTTGCTACTGTTATGAATCGTAATATAAATATCTGATATGCAAGATGTATTTTCATTGTTACAAATTGAACATAATTAAAGCATAGTTATTAATCACAAAAACAATATGTAATTATATATGTGTTTTCTGATGATCTTAGGTGACCCCTGTGAAAGGGTCGTTCGACCCCCAAAGGGGTCACGACCCACAGGTTGAGAACTGCTGGTTTGGAGAGACTCAGAAAAACATAGGAGAAAGATTATTGATTAAATCTATTTATACTTCTATCTGTCTATTCATCCATCTCTCTCTCTCCTTCTCTCTCTTTATCTCTTTGTCAATTATTCTCATATTGAAAATGGGCAGAAAAAGGAGCTTATCTTTATGTGGGAAGAGCTCAGGAGATTTATCTCAGTGCAGTGGCAGATGCAATGGCGTGAGCATACTAGGCCTATACAAGCTTCCTCGGCACACCGGGAAGTGGCAGTGTCCACCTGAGTAAGCCCCCTAGAGCCCCTACATAGTACCCTATCTTTCCTACCATTGGTTGCCCTAAGGATGTTGTAAACTTCTGATTGGTCTGGAATGTTATATATGTCACTGTACTTAAACTATAAACTCAGATCCGCATCTTGAACCGATCTCCGGAGTCAGGCATGCTTTGTTAGGACTCTGTCGGCCTCACCCCCGTGGGACCCCCCTGCCTCATCTTTATCTGTGGAGTTTGTTCTGGTTTTCACCACTTTCTTCAAATGGAATTAAACAATCTGATCAGCCACTGCATTTTGCTCATTTCATGACCCTGTCCACAGAAAAATGAATTTAGAGAAACTATGGCTAAGGAACACCCTCCTGATATTGCCTCACAAGCCCATTCAGAGACCTCAGTGGAAAAATACCAGGATAGCAGTTGGGATGGTGGATGCCAGACCCAGAATGCCCCCTAAAGTACTGCTGGAGATCTGAGCCAAGAACTGGACGTCATGGTTAGATGAGGAAAACAGACCCCACCTCACAGTTTACTGTAAGCAGTGCCTGGCACACTGTAAGCTCCATATAAGTATTAGCTACTGTTGTTATTGAGTGAAATGAAAATATAGGAGCGTTAGCATATGCAGGAGTCAGATTTCTGAAGATACCCCAAAGGT
This sequence comes from Myotis davidii, assembly GCF_000327345.1. Taxonomy (NCBI): domain Eukaryota; kingdom Metazoa; phylum Chordata; class Mammalia; order Chiroptera; family Vespertilionidae; genus Myotis; species Myotis davidii. Next base: position 8,336,220 of record NW_006289416.1, on the reverse strand, counting down.
TCTCGACCTCTGGTTATCCAAACACACACTGATCTAGGCACCGCAGAGAGGGAGGCCAGGGAGATGACCTACATGGGCTTGGTCCCATCCAGTGAGCCATTTATGAGCTGAGAGTTTTCTCCACTTGGTGGCAGGCAGAAAAGTTACAGCGATTTAGAGCATAAAAAGCACTCGACATGCCACTGCTGGCTCGAAAGACAGAGGCAGCCACTTGGGAAGAAATGAGGGTGGTCTCTGGAAGCAGAGGACAGGCCTGGCCCACAGCCAGCCAGAAAATGGGCCTCAGTCCTACAACCAAGAGAAACTGGACTCTGCCAACAACCTGGGAGAGTTTGGAAGAGACATCTCCCATGAGCCTCCAGACAGGAGCCCCGCTGATGCCTTAAGTCTGGCCTGTGACACCCGAGGAGAGAAGTCAGAGGAGCCCACCTGGATTTGTGACCTGAAGAACTGGGAGCTAATGGATGGGTGTTGTTTTAAGCTAGGTTTGAGGTAATTTGTTATGTGGTCACAGAAACTAACACAACATATCACTTGGCACTCCTATGGGGTAAGAGAATGCAAACTATATTCCCTTTATGCTATTTTTCACTAACTCTTACAGTGCTGGTGTCATGAAGGAGGGTTAAGTGGCAGAGAAGAAAACTGGCAGTGAGAAGGGATATGAGGGCAATCTATTAGAACCTAATCTCGCATCTCCCAGCACCGGGGTTGCTTATCCATCCACCCTCTGTACATTCTGCAATGGCTCCCAAGAGGGGAGAGATTAGGGGTGTCCTGTGTAACCCAGAGGAAAACCCTGTGGATCCATGTGGCATAGAAGCAGGCCGACCTGCCATTCAGAACTATTAATGACAAAATGGGTCAATTCAGAAAATTGTGGAACAAAGTGCTGAATCTCTATTGTAACAGAGACTATTACATGTGTCTACTGAATCCAGGCCACTTTCTCCTCCCTGGAAGTTCAGAAGGGACCTTTCCAGTGCCCTGTGGTTAGGTGGCCCTATGGCAAGTCCTAGGCCATCTAAGCAGAAATGGTGGCTGTTACTTCCAGGTGGTAATCCTGGTGATTGTCCACCCTTCTGCCCCTGTGCAGGTGACCAAGGGGGCCTGGTTGAGTAGGACAGCAGACTGGATCCCTGTGTCACTGCATGGAAGACAGCTGTCCTGGATCCTCGTGTTATTGCATGGAGGACAGCTGTCCTGGAACGTTGCCTGTACCCCACTGGCTGTTTGAGAAAGAAATCAATTTTTCCAGTATTTTGTGCCTGTCTCCTTGCTATTAGCAGCCTACCCAATTACTTGATAAGACCATGGTAAGGGTGGGTTTACTAGTAACTATCAGATGGACTAAAGTATGTGAATTTTAAGATCATTTCATCTAAGATCCTTAATTTTCTGACTTAACAAGTTTTGTCCCTAGTCAATAGCAGTACCAGGACCATTGACTGTTAAAAAATAAATGTTGCTAGTACGAATCGTGGACCTATTATGTGCCGAGCACCATGCTGGACACCGTACACACGCTGACTCATTTTATCCTCACAACAACCCCATCAGGTGGGCATTATTGTTATTCCTATTATAGGGAGGAGAAAGCTGAAGCTGAGATCAGACTGCTAGCCAATGGCAGATCTGGCAGATCTGGGGAAGAGAGTGTGGACTCTTAATATAACACTTTGTGCTGCAAGTTGAGAAATGGAGCAAATTGCATAGTTTACTGAGTGAATTTGTAAAAGAGAAGATGGCATTTATATTTTTATTTCTGACGCTTCCTCTGCTATAGCCACTGAGTTGTTTGTACTAGTTCTGTTTCCTGCCTTCAGAGAGCTGTCACGTGTCTCCAGGGTCTTAATTAGTATCTCAGCACCTACAATGATAAAAAAAAGGGGGGAATAAAAGTGAGGTAGGTTGTAAAAGGGCACAAATTATTTGAACCTCCTCCTATAAAAGGTGGAGTCTATTTATCCATCCCTTGAATGTGAGTTGGCCCTTTGACTGGCTTTGACCAGTAGTACATAGTAGAAATGACATGATGGGGAGGGCAGAAATTCTGAGTCACAGCCTCCAAGAGATCCTGCAATTTCTGCTGTTGAGAAGCCCCTACCTTGCTGTGTAGCAGCTGTGACAACAGACCACCTGAGGGAGAGAAATTCAGCCAGGCCATCGAGTTGAGGCCATGACACAGGAGTGTGGCCATATTCAACCATCCAGCCCACACCGAGCCACTCACTGACCAGAGCCAGCCCAGGAAGCATGGCAAGAAATGTCATCGTTGCTTTAAGGTATTATTTGGTGTGCCTTCTTACTTAGCAATACTAATAAAACAAAGACAAAGACTTTTACTAAACCAAATGAAACCCTAGAAAATTCAGTTTAGGGAGTTCTCCTAGATGAACTATAGGAAATAGCCCTGGTGACCTCAAAGAGATTTTTTTTAAAAATCCCATTTGCTAAATCTAATTATCCCATCATTGATTTTAGAAATAATAAAAGGTAATTTTTCCATCAATTGGTCAGAACTCGATTTCATTTATCACTGGGAGATAAAAAGGAGTCTATTCTCTTACTTGACTCTATTTTGTTCATTTTCTGAATAGTCAAATAGCATTACATGCAAAGGACCTATGGGGAAATAATTCTGTGCTTAATGTTAGAGCCTGTTAGACCTCACATGCTTAGGCAGGTCACACTGGGTCAATTATTGGTCATTTCTGAGAACTCTCTTCTTATGTGCTGCTGGAAGTGTCACCGGAGATTTACTGTTGTCATATTGAGCCAATAACCTGGTGTGGAGGAGCTCTGTCTTTTGGAAAGGATATAAAAGTAAAGAACGGAGCATTCAGGGACGTGCAAGAGCTCATGGCACTTTGAGTTGATTCTAGCATCCTGGATGAATTCCAATCACGGTGATGGCATTCACTTCTGCTTTTGTTACGAGCATTAAGGCATCTACGTTTTGTTCCACTTCATTCCTTTTTAACTAATCTCCTCTGTCCAGTCAACTGATTCTTGCACTGCTGAGTGACCAGACGCCACGTCGACCAGGGGTCTGCAAACTTTGTTCTGGAGAGACACAGGGAATAAACACTTTAGGCATTGTTGTTGCTGAATCAGAAAAAATGGGAGACGTTATCTTGGTATTTATACAATGAAAGAGAAAACAAATACCCACTAATCTTTTCATGAAATGCAAGATATAGTAACAAAAATTGAGTATAATGTTTTAGATCTGCAGCTAAAGAAACACACGGTATTCTTTTGCTGCACAATATTTCACATAGTTGGGCTCAAAGTCAGTGCTCCCTGGGATCAATGTGTTTATCTGCGAAACCATTCTCATCTTATAGGACATCCAGCCTGGAGACTGGATTGGATCCCCAGCATATTGTTACCCTGAGCCTGGCTTAAGCAATGGCTCAGTCTATGCCCGGGAGGGAAATTGGCTTCCTCCCATGCCCAGTGGGATCAATGGGTGGTGAATGCCACAATATGGTGTCGAGCAGGCCTATGAGGCAGAGTTGGGTACAAGGAGGGTAAATGGGTCAATGGTCCCCATTGGCTGCTGAGGGCAATGACAGCCTCAGTGCCTTTGCTCTTTAGACCGGATCTATACATGGGTTTTTCTGGTTGGGTGGAGAATCATCTTAGGAAAGTTCTGCAGGTCTATGGCACTGTGGGGACAAGAAGATTTTTCTTATAGGACAGCTTACTCCCCACCATGCTGAGTGCATCAGACTCACGTGGTATTTCTTCGCCCTCCTGTGAGGCCTGGTTCGGGACTGCCCAGAACACTCCTCAGTTAGGCACCATTGTTCTGGTCTTGATTTTCAATAGCCTTGTGAGATTTACCCTGAGCCAGTTTTTTGAAGATCAGTTTTCATTGATAATATGAGTATTAGGGATTGATATTTTAGTCTACCTGAAACTAATTTAAATTAATTTATAGTTAAACATGCCTCAGTTCTTTATATTGCAATTCATGGAAGCCACTACTCAAGGGTAACTTCATTGTGTTGAAACTGGTGCTCTGAATGCTGGATCATGACAAAGTTTACATTGTGCCAACCTGTGGGAAGCTAGAATGATTTGTCCCTGGAAGTTAGAAATTCATTCTCACGGGAGAACCCAGGCATACATAGTCCAGCAACCTAGACAATAGTTGGTGTGCATTCTGTGGGGGTAAGTATTGGGACTTTCCCACCTTCAGTCTTTTTATCCCTGTGATTCAATAAATCTGAGTTCAAAATCATAAATTTGAGCATCACATGAGCACAGATTGCATCGCCCTTCTGAACCTGGTAGCTAAAAATATGTGTATTCTAGAGGCCCGGTGCATGAAATTCATGCATGGGTAGGGTCCCTAGGCCTGGTTGGCGATCAGGGCCAATCAGGGCCTTCTAGATGCTGGATGGGGCCTTCCTTCATTCCACACCACCCCCTGGTGGTCAGCACACGTCATAGAGAGTAATCAGTCTCCTGGTCAAACTCCAGCAGGGACAATTTGCATATTAGACTTTTATATATAGATAGATATAGGGGATGAGAGATTATGTACAAATTCACGCTATTACCAGAAAACACCATGCAGCACATTTATAATACAGTGTGAGGATTGATGTTAAATCTCTCCAATGCATTTAACTCTTCTCAATCACCTAAATATTACATGCATACATGTGTGTCAGTAACATGTGCATTTGCTCAGACCATGCAGTTACCAGCTATAAAATATTTTCATCAGCACAATCAATTTTTAAATGCTACCACAGTGTCTTCTAACAGCTAGATAAACTCTAAGACCTGACTTACAAGAAGATAGAAATTTGCCAATATTTTCAATAGAGCTCCTAGCATGGGATAGAATTTAGAGCATCTCTTAGGAACTCTTTATTTGTATAAAATATTTCTTTAGCACAGGCATCTACCATCACAGGGTAGATAACACTGGAAGCCCTCCAGGTGCACAATGTCTGGCTTGAAAGCCAGATGCATTGAAAAATGGGTTCTGTCGGTCCCAATGTCTTCAAGCACAAAGAACTCCTGAGGGAGCTGCCCTGAACCAAGCCTGTGCCTGCAGGCAGATGGTTGCAGGTGCATGCCTCCGGGGCCTTGCCTGGAGGAAGTCGTTGGAAGTCAGTGCAAATGAGAACTGCTTCCTGGGAGCAGAAAGGAAGCTTCAGGAACCAGGGAGGCAGATGTGGATTTGAGGACAGCACGTATGCCTGGTCACAGCATCATCACGCCACAACATTTCAATACCCTGACTGAGAATGGCACAGCCATGTTTCACCTGTGTGCTGCAATGAGAAGAAGAAAAGAAACAACTGCCTCCACATTTGTGTTGTGTGCTTTTTAAAAAGATTTAAAATTTTTAGAATTTAGGTTTGAGGAAAAGTCAGCTTAGTAATATGCCTCAGAGCCATGCTGTTGATTTTTTAAATTGAAGTATAATTTACAGAGTAAAATTTACTCTTTTAAGTATAAACCTATGTCTTAAAAAATGTGCAGTCATATAACCACTATCCCAACCATGATATTTTAGACATTTCTATACCTGCCTTTATGGCCACCCCTCTCCCCACCGTGGCCTAGTAACCATGCCTCTGCTCTGTCCTATAGCTGTACCTTGTCCAGATACCACATCAATAACATCATATGGCATGCTGTCCTTAGAGTCTGGCTTCTTTCACTTAGCACATAATTCACTTCAGACTCATTTATGGTGTTGTATGTGTTCCTTCTTTTTAAGGAAAATGATGTCTTTATTTATGTATTTTTATTGTGATGAGAACAGATAACATGAGCTCTACTCTGTAAAGGTTTTTAATGCATAGTGCAGCATTCGTAACTGCAGGCACATTGCTGTCCAGCAGAACTCCACTCCCAATAGTCAGCTTGGATAAGGGAAACTTTATACCATTGAAGAGCACTTCCTGCTTCCCTTCCTCCGATCCCTGGCAACCACCATTCTACTTCCTGGCTTGATGATTCTGACAACTGTAAGTATCTCATATAAGTGGAATCATACAGTATGGCTCTTCTGTGACTGCTGATGTCATTTAGAATAATGTCCTCCAGGTTTATCCATGTCGTTGCATATGACAAGATTTCCTTCTGTTTCAAGGCTGAAGAATATTCTATATATATAAACTAGAGGCCCAGTGCACAAAATCGTGCACCGGTGGGATCCCTCAGCCTGGCCTGCGGGGATCAGGCCATAACCGGCTCTCCGACATCCCCTGAGGGGTCCCAGAATGGCAGAGTTGCAGGCTGGGCTGAGGGACCCTCCTCCACCCGCCCCCTGTGCAAGAATTTCAGGCACCGGACTCTAAAATATATATATATATATGCCTAATATGAAAAGTGCCCCCAG
>NW_006289416.1:8309484-8329432 GCF_000327345.1 Myotis davidii | reverse complement strand
CCCAGCCTCTCCTGTTTATCTTTATCTTTTTTTTTTTATTCTGAGATTTATTTACCTTCTATAATTGAAACTTTGTTGCTGCTCCAGCTCCAAGGCCACAGCCTGCTGAAAGCAGGTATCTGGGGTTTATTTTCCTTCTATAATTGCAACTTTGTTTCTTTTGAGTGGAGCTGAGAACTGGCGGCAGGCTGGCTTCCTCCATCACTGGAGCAAGCAAGCCTCCTGCTCACTTCATCTCCATGACTTCTGGCCACCATCTTGGTTGGGTTAATTTGCATAGAGTTGCTCTGATTGGCTGGTGGGCGTGGTTTAAGGCATAGTGAAGATACGGTCAATTTGCATGTTTGTCTTTTATTAGATTAGATATACCAATTTGTCTACTGATGAACACAGGTTGATTTCACATCTTAGCTATTACAAGTAATACTGTGATGAACATGAGGGATATATCTTCAGGATCCTGATTTCAATTATTTTGGATAAACACCCTAAATGGGGTTTCTGGATCTTATGATAGTTCTATTTTTAATTTTTGAGGCACTTCCAAATAATTTTCCTTAGTTCCTGCACCATTTTACATTCTCACCAACATTTTAAAAAAATTAATAGCCATTTTAACAGGTATAAAATTATATGTCATTGTGGTTTTCATTTAATTTGCAGCATCTTTTCATGTAACCACTGGCTTTTTTTTTTTAATCCTCACTGGAGGATATATTTTTTCCATTGATTTTTTTTTTTAGAGAGAGTGGAGGGGAGTGAGGAGGAGGAAAGAGAGAGTAAGAGAGAGAAACATCTACATGAGAGAGACACATGGATTGGTTGCCTTCTGCACACGTCCCGACCCAACAAGGCCAGGGATCGAACCTGCAACCAAGATATGCACCCTTGACCTATAATTGAACCTGCGACCCTTTGGTGGTGGGCCAACACTCTAACCACTGAGAAAAACTGGCTAGGGCTGTACATCTTCTATAGAGAATTATCTATTCAAGTCTTTTACCCATTTTAATAGAATTAGTTGGGTTTTTTTGCTGTTGAGTTGCAGAAGTTCTTTATGTATTTTGGATACTAACCCCTTATCATATGTATAATTTGCAAATATTTCCTCCATTTTATCCATGTTGTTGTGGTGCTGTCGTTCTTTCCCTTGTGTCACTGTATTCCCTTGTGTGGCTGTATCATTGCTAAATCCATTTGTCAATTGAAAGATGTTTGGGTTGTTCTTCATTTGGGTGATTATGAATAAAGCAGTTACAAATATTTGAGTGCAGTTTTTTGTAAGAACACACATTTTCTTTTCTCGCGGACCAGTATCTGGGGGGAGGGGGGATAGCTGGTTAATGTAAGTGCATGTTTAACTTTTAGAGAAACCACACAGTCAACACACACTTGTCTTACCTTTAAGAGCAAAGAGTAGTTCTTTCTATGAGGACATTCCTCTTCTCTCTGTGAAGAGAAGTGACAGCAAACAGAGCATAGAGAGTAGAGTCAGAAGAATGTTGGGTGTTATTTGGTCAGATCTCTGCACTTTTCAGAACAGGGAAACTGAAGCCCAGAGAGACAGTACGTCCCTGCCCCAGTGGTGAGGAAGCATCAGGCTGGACAAGGCTGGGCTTCTGGGTTCTGCCCCTGCTGGCCACCGCCCTGCTGCCGGCTCTGTGTCAATCGGAGGGAGTGGAGGGGAATCCATTTAAGGAAAACATGCCCTACATTTTAAGGAATAAATAGGGTGCAGGAGTGGAAGAATCCAGATAAATTATTTCCATTAATCAAATTCATTGAGAAATGATTCAACTCCCCATTTCCTTTGGCCTAGTTACATATATATCTAAACTACTGTCATTTAGTTCATCCCCCTTTCTTGAGGACAGCAAATATAAGGATTAACACATTTGTGTTTATCCTAATTACTATTAAATTTCTACATATAAAAATATGAAATTTATAGCTGTCAAGACTCATTTCAATAGTCCCTGACTCAGAGCTGTCACCAAAGTCTTAATTTTGTTCAGAGTCCATTCACTTGATTCAAGTGCCTTTTGCTAGCTAAATTCACGGTTAGTGCAGAGAGATTTTCTAATAAACATCTGAGATTAAAGCACCATTGCTGACAGCAAAATTACAATTTGTGGTCTAAAGATGCATTCAATTATGATCACTCCGGGAGAGAAAAAGTATGGGGGAAAGAACCAAACACAAAAACCACACACACCAAGGAAAAGCAAGTTCTTCCAAAGTAATTCAAATCTTAATCCAATAATCTATTTTTAATTACCCACATTACGGTCATTTACAGGGTGATCATTTCAGAGTCTCAAATATCCAATCTTTTGGCCCAAAGCCGTGGGGGTAATTGCTTTATAACTGGGTCAGAATATATCATCGATGTCTGGTCGAGACTCAGCGAGAGTATTTGTAACTGATATTTAAAGCTGTGTTTCTGGATGGGATTCAATCCGCCTGAAGACTTCCTACTAATATTGCCGGTTTTGTCTAATACCTTCACGGGGTGCTTAAAATATGCTTCTGCTTTGAACAAGTACTTCTATTTTCTAGCTCTAAAATCTGATCACGTGGTTTTGAGGGAGACTACCTAACAGCAGCTGATCAATGTGTCTGTTTGCCGCCAACGTCCTAGAAATTCTGAAGGTCAAACCCTGCTCACAGCAATACCCGCTCTGCTCAATGAACTGTGGCCTTCACCCCCAAACTTCTCCACACCCTGTGGATTCTACCTTCCTGCATCTCACCTTCATTGTTCTTCCCACCACGATTGCTCCAGGGACAGAGAAGAATGCACTAGTGTGTCCATGGTGGATGGCCTATAGTCTGTCCATAGCCAGCGTCCCTCCCAGGCCAGCAAGTTCTGTGTCACTTCACAGGGTTCCTCAACCATGAAGATGTGCCACCTCAGTCACTTCTGTGTCCTTTTCTCCCTTGAGCCCAGTGCCTATTATTTCTCTCAGGTTGTGTTTGCAATCTGAGACAATATACGTCGAACCCAGGCCCCAGATAGCAGGCACACCCGCTGCATTTAGATGAGTCTCTGCCCTCAATGGCTTTGTTTTATAATAGCACCTGAGCTTTACAACCGCAGGGGGATACACACGAAGGAAGTACACACGTTCAAAACAAGAGATCAGGTCACCAGAATGCAGCGGATCCAGCTTGAGAGGAAAGTCATGTGCTTTTCACCCAGGATAGGTGGAGAACACAGTCAGGCTGTGCCCTTTCTCTTGACCATGGCAGCTCCAAGTTATCTCCTCCAGGACAGGCACAGCAGAGGTGACCATGCGCAACCCGTTGCCAGAAGATACCCCTCTTTTTAGTGGAAGCCTTTGGAAGTCACACGTGCACATGGCAGGCAAGTTTGTTGGCTTCGTGTGCTTTCAGCCAGTTCCTGATGCTGCTGCTCGTCCTAGCCCCCCTGCCGCTTGCTGCCCTGTTCACCTGAGGAGGCCACTTTTAGACCCAATGGGCCCTTTTCTCAGACACGAACTGGTACATGTGGGGAGATGTTGGGAGGATGAAGCTCTCCCTGGCAATTGGTCCCAGGTCTGCATTCCTGGGATGGGACACTGATAGCAAAAGCGCCCAGGATCCATGAGCCCTGCCATGGTGTGGGACAGCCCTTCTTTCCAGAAGGTGCTCCATGGCTGTGGCCTTGGAAATGCCAAAAATGATCCTGGTGGCATGACTCTGAATAGTTTACAACCACGTGTTCTTTCTAATCATGGAGCTCAGAGTAAGTGGTTCCACACTGGGGTAAATGCAGCACCTGATACCCGTGGCCTGGCATCTGATAATCCAAGCCTGATCACGGGGCAGCACTTCCAATGGGAAACAGTGGCGTGGAACTCTCAACCAGGGAACTTTCCCCTCCATCTGGTTCCCAGCCCCTGGAAGGTACAATCCTACTGGGAGCGCCATCTACAGAAGATCCACACAGGCCAGGCCCGAAGCTCAGCTCTGCAAACCCAGCCACAGATTTGACCTCACAGAAAATACATTCAAAGAGCAAGACTCTCCTGCCGGTCTTTTCATTCACTCACGAGGGGAAAGGGCAGTTTACCTGCTGTGTCTCTTTTCTGGGTAATAAGCTATCCTTGCAAACCCCAAAAACATGGATGGAAGAATTCCCTTGCTCGTGGGGAACCACAACAGGCGATCATCTCTGCAGGCATGAGTGGTCTCATGGAGGGAATAATCACCATCACTTCACACTAAGGGTGAGTTGACCCATCTCACCTACCTGAGTGTGAACTCCTGAAACACCCAAGAAGGGTCTTGCTTTTCTCTAGGGTTCTTCAGTGTCCAGCACTGGGAAGTCATTAAGATTCTCAGTTGCTAACAAAAAGGTTAATGTGAGCAGGAAAAAATGTACTGAAAGGGAAATGTTGGAAAGGCTCAGGGACAAGGTGGAGGCGACATAGGAAGAAACGTCACCCAAATATGCATCCTGCTTGACAGGTGAGGAATCATGTCCACTAACACAGAGCCCTGGTTGCCACCTTTCTGCACCAGCAATAGCCACCAGAGGCTGTGGTGGGTCTTCCTACAGGTGGACAACTGGGACAACTGCATCCCCTTCCCTCCCATCTGAGTGTGTGTGTGTGTGTGTTTCAGAATATGTGTGAGTGTGTGTGTGTCTATGAGTGTGTGTTTGCCTCCATGTGTGTATATGTGTGAGTGAATGTGAGTGTATGTGTCTGTGAGTGTATATATGACAAGAAGACAGTGTGCTTCTAACTTAGAACTACCAAGAATCCAACTAAACCAAGACAAGTTACACAGAGCTTCTGTTTACTTGAATCACCTTTAGCTGAATTGAAATGTACCAGCTAATTTATGCAATCCTTTGCTCAGCTTTCACTGCATAGACCAGTGGTCGGCAAACTGCGACTCGCGAGCCACATGCGGCTCTTTGGCCCCTTGAGTGTGGCTCTTCCACAAAATACCACGTGTGGGCGCGTATGTACAGTGTGATTGAAACTTTGTGGCCCATGTGCAGAAGTCGGTATTTTGTGGAAGAGACACACTCAAGGGGCCAAAGAGCTGCATGTGGCTTGTGAGCCGCAGTTTGCCGACCACTGGCATAGACTAATCCTATGAAGATGCTGACAGAAGCCTGCCTGATTCTTTCTGACCAGAGCCAAAATGATATTAAATGTATGGCATGTTTTTGTAGTCATGAGAGCTACAAGATTTTAGAGAATTCCATTTTTTAAAATGTAAGACTTTTATGAATGTATACTATGTGCACAGAAATATTTTAGAGACTATGAAAAAGATTAAGACACATATTTTACACTAGAAGAACTCACTGCCTAGTAGAGAATTAAAATAGGGTGTCATATCAAGCATTGTTCACAAGTGGTGCTTTCACTACTCTGAGTAATATCATAAACAGAGTGGCAGCAATTTTGCAAATGGTCCAAACAAATGCTCCTGGAATTTATGTGTGTATTTTAAAAGACAAAAATTCCTAAACATATTACTTTTTCTACATTTATTTTATTGATAGATATTTGATATATCACATTATATTAAACATGTCGAAGAAAAGACTCATCCTAATGCCTAAAAGAAGTACAAAATAGCATAATGATAACCTGGAAGTAAACAGAAAGGCTATTTTTCAACTCTAGTGCTTTCTATTGTAATGCCCATTCTTACCCCATCCAGGATCCAATAGCTATTTTATTAATGAGAAATGGTCATAACAACTCTAGAGTAATAGCTTAAATATTCTTTCTTTTTAGAGTTTGAAATTATTTTGCTTCATTACTCCATCATTCAGAGATGTTAACGAGAGTATAGGAACTCTTACTTCGTATATTAAGGGTGTTCTAATAACATGATCAAGATACACAGGTAACTGAAACAAAGCAACTGTGATCCTGAAACTGGTCATATGACCTCAATTCTCAGTCAGATTTTGTGATGAGGTCCCCCACAGAGGGGGGTAGGGGACAGGGAGCAGTAAAGTTCAAGTAGAGAAATCTGTAGACCTTGTTGATCCAAGAACTTTCTAGTGTTCTGTTTAAAAGAAGTAGACTGGAAAGTGTTGGTTCCCACAGGAGCTGGTCTGACTGTTCAAGAGGTTCATTTCTAGACTCTTAATTGAATATTGAGAATTTTTAAATTGGCTCAAGGCTAGTCTCAGAAGGAACTCCAAGAAAAGAGAAGTCATAGTAGTATCACTATTAAAACACATATCAGATAGTCCCCTTCCAGTTGCAGGAAGTCTTTTCTGATTAAGAAATCAGCATTTCTGTATTTAGAATATAATTTCCTACATCTTTCCTCTCTTCTTCTCCTGGGTAATTCTTATGCATTCTTTGGGTTCACTGTCTTCTCAGCCCCCTGTGGACCATGTCTGTCACAGCACTGACATATGACTGCATCTTCCTCTGACCTGCCTTTTATCTCTGAGTTCCAGGTGCCCTGCACCGAGGAGCTACCCCAAACACCCATTTACTGAATGAATGTGTGAGTGGATGGATGAATGAATGAATGAATGAATGATAGTGAAGGCAATGGACATTGGCCATGTTCTTACCTTTAGACACTGAGAAGACACATGGAGTGTGGAAGACAGGTGGGGGTGGAAGGCAGCTATCATTGACTAAATCCTGAGAAATACCGGGCACATCTCTACAGTGTGTTTTCTCACCTATCCCTATAAAATCCCCAGTGAGATAAAAATGATGAGCCCTTTCTTACAGATGAGGAAACCAAAGCTAAGGAGGTCTACCTGAGTTCAGAGTCTCCTTCTGCTACAATGTATCTTGTCTCCAATCAATGGCTTAAATACCTATTCATTTCAAAATTAGGGTTTAGATGATGGCAAAGAAATTTTGCCAAGCATTCTGAGCGTTTATATTAATCACATTATTAAATTGGCAACCTCATACAGTGAGACTTTCTCCAATTGTAAATCATAGAGCTCAAAAGAAAAAAAAAGGGGGGGCTAGATGAAACTGATGCTCCAAGAGGACCCAAAGTTCCTTAAGTAAACTTGATCACTGCTCTTCCCCAGTACCAGGAAACCTGTTAGGTCAGGTGTTACTTTAATAGCAGTTCCTATGTAAATCTGATTTTTAAAAATTCCTTTGATTATTACTCCAGGTATAATTTGTATCATTTAACGTATAGTAGGAAAAAACACACCTTTGTTTATACTTTACAAGGAAATCTTCTTCTCTTGAAATTTTCCCAAATTTTCCACCTCTGTCCTGAATGACTGTCAATTCTCTCCTTAAGTTCATTTCTAGATGACTCAGTGAAATTACTGAAGATGACTTAGTGAAATCATCTGGAAGACTCATTGAAATCACTTATGATAACAGTGAAATCATTTAGATCAGTAGTCACCAACTAGTGATCTGTGGACCACTGGTTGTCCGTGAGGTCTGAAAGGTTAGCGACCGCTGACTTAGATGACTCAGCAAAATCACTTACAATGACTCAGCAAAATCACTTAGACGATGCAACAAAATTTTTATAGACACCTCTTACTGACACCAGAGGGGTGTTACTGGACAACCCCCAAGTTAGACCTCGATCTTTATCTTCTCATATAAGTGAATTTATACAGAGACCTTAACTGTGTTGTGAAAAGCCAATTTATTAAAGCATGTACCTTTATTGAAAAAGCAAAGCAAGCAAGCAAACCTATACATCTGGCTTATGAAGCAGAAATGGCTCTCAGCTAATCTGAAGAGCAGTTGGGTGAGGGTCCGAGGCATTATATACCCTCCTGTCTACAGGTCTCAAAATTCCTCTGCTGACTATTTTGGTACAGAGTAATTCTCAAGGTCCCATTTTTTATTTTTTTATTTTGTTATGGCCTTCCCAGAATTTATGAGAAGCACCTGGCAACTTTATCTTGCCAAGCCTTGAGACTGCTGGCTTCTCTGCTTAGGCAGTAAAACTGCCCTTTTTTCCTTTCCCCTTCCCCCCTCCCTTTCTGCATTCTCTCATTGGGGAGGTTTTTTTTAACCATTTGCTCTCATCTCCTTGGCTGAGGAAGATAATTGTTTGTTATAAGCTGGCTGCAAATTGCCCATTGTTTGGCTTTGTTTTAAATTTCCTGTCTCAGTTTCCCTATTCCTCCTGCCTTGGAATCCTGTAACAAAATCACTCATGATGACTCAGCGAAATCACTTCTAAGACTCAGCAAAATTACATAGATGACTCAGTGAAATTACCTGTATAACTCAGCAAAATCATGTAGATAACCCAGCGAAATCATTTAGAAGACAGTGAAATCATTATACTTAAAGACTTGGACAGAATTGGTTTGACTTCTGTTCTACAACTTTACATTTTAAATTAGTCAGAACACGAACTCTCTCAGCCTCAACTGTTTTTGTTGCTTAAAATTGGAATGAGAACTCTTATTTTATAAGGTCATAATAAGGTTTAAATAAAATGCTGACCATAAATCAGTGTCTGTTGCAAAGCTTGATACTGAGAAAGGACTCGTTACAAGGCAAGTATTAATTCAGTCTCTTCCAGTTCACTTTACGCACAGCTGATATATGTAAACTTCTGAGTGCATAAAAACAATCACATTCTATCTTGGGTCAGAAACATTGTTGGCTTCATGCTGAATAAATTACAAACATGTTAGTCTAAAATTTAAGATTTGATTCCTTTCATTATCTTTTATATGGCTTATATTCCAGTTCAAATGAACAAAGATTTACTCCAGTACAAAATTTAGTTTTTTGCATCTCTGTTTTTATGTTCTTGCTGCTTAAAATATTCAAATTTTTCCTTTTCAAGTGTGCATGAAAGGGGCCACATGCTAACCTGACAAGCTCAGGGAAGGCCTGCGTGGCAGTCTTGCAAATTCAGAGACCTAAAGTAACCACAAAGGATGATCTGAAATTAAACTTTAACTAAAAACAGTTATGGTGGGTAGTTACATTCTAGGCCGGTATCTTCACTGACAAGGTCAACCTTTACCTTAATTGAGCCTCTCTGTCTTTTTGCATCTATAATAACATACCCTTGAAATGTTTGGGTAACTTGTAACTTCCCTTTTTCTGGACCCCTTGGGGCACAACTTACTGTGCCTGGGCCCCAGGACAGATACCACAAATTCCTTCATTTTTATCATGTTAATTGTTCCTGTACCCACCTAAGTACATGTCTATCATTTTGCTTTTTATCCATTGCCAGGGTTTTCCCCACTTTGCATTCTCCTGCCTCTCTGGCCTATCACCAGTGGATTTCATGTAACCCACCTACGTCCCTTCCTCTGATTGCAATGTATGAATATAGATGCAACCTGCTATTCTCCAGAGTATTATCCGAACCCTTTGAGACTCTGCTTCCTGGCAATTATCAACAGATTGGCTCAAATAAACTCACAAATTTTTTACAGGTTTGAGTGTTTTTATGTTATCACAAGGTTCAGTTTAAGAACAATTTTTTATATTGTATTTTTTGTGTTCATATATTATTTCTGTTAAGGGGACAAGATATTTCTTCAGAGACAGGTGACTATAAAGGATGCTTGAAATTTCATATGATTAAATCACCTTCCATCTCCAGAAAAGAATGAAGAATTCTTCTATAAGGAAGGACTAGATTTCTTCCTAGATCAATTCATGGCTATTGTTCTCCTCTGCTTCTTGGGAAGGGTCTATTAGGATGGAATTCCAGGAGATACTCCATGATTATCATAAAAGAAAACTAAATCCAAGTCTCTTAATTAGAAGACACATTAAATAATCTGGAAAATATTTTTTAAGATGCATGTGCCTGACCCTTCCATGGACACATCAAGTCAGAATTTCTGGGGTTCAGACACTGGCCAGAGGGAGCCAAGAAAATTCCTCCATAGGTTATTTGAGGTCACCACAGTCCTAGAGCCAAACCACTCTCCCATCATTTGTCAGGCTTCATTTGTCAGGCTGTAGTCACATGGGATTGCATATTATAGCAATTTCTAATCATTTAATTGACACTTATCCTAGTATATATTCACTCCTGATGCTGGGCAAATATTGACTAGCTTTTAAGGAGTAGTGACAGAATCCAGAATAAATAGAACCATCTCACTTTATTTTACTCCAAGATGAAGTATTTCCCCAGTCAGTTAAACTCTCCAGATCTTTATAATCACTATGGATTCTCAACATGCCAGAACATTTACAACTCGTATGAATGATACTGCATTTAAACTCCTGGAAAGATTTCAGATTAGGGTTTATCTGCAAACCTGTCGACTTCAGATTTGGTGAACTGGCAACTTTGCAAATCTCCTTCTCTTCCCACACTGCTGCATTTATCTCTTCTGGCATGTTCTGTGCATTGCTCAAAAGATAAAGGTTAGCGAATGTATAGAATGCATATATTGTTGCAGATATCCTTTTTTGTCTTTAAAAAACTGTTTGTGGATAAGAATGTCTGCCTTTGGAAGAAGGAGGGGAGGTTTCTTACAATCTTTAACAATTCTTAATCTTTTCTCCTCCCAATTCATTGTGGTCCAAAGAGAGAGCATGCTCAGTGGTACTTTGAGACTTTTTGTGCCACCTGGTGGAATTTTCTTGAAAGAGAATTATCAGGGGGTTGAATTACCGCTCAGCTTGATCATCACCTGAGGCATTTTCTCAGTGCTTAATATTACCAAGCTAAGTGTAGACTCCCTACTGCGTCAGGCAATTTAACCACACTAGGCCCATAATCAAGATTTTTTTTTTAATGTGAAAATTAGTCTTTAGTGAAAGAGACCTCTTTTGCTGGTTGCTGGGTAAATTCAGGTAACGCAATGACATCCACACTTTGGGTCATTCTATTCTACCCTGGTTAACACACAGAGATTATTGCCAACCTCCTAGCAGGCAGCACCCAGATTGTAACACTGCTTTCCATTAGTTAGAGACAAAAGTAACTGTAATTAACCTTTTTTTCTTACCCTTAGCCCCAGGAAGTCAAAACAATCTGATAATGTCATATTTAGCAATTAGTGATGTAATTGTTTACTCAAGCAGAGGTTTTTACCAAACATAAAGGGATTTTAAAAACACATGTCCTGAAGCGATAACTGATGTGGGTAGTCTCTTCCTGAGATGCTCAAAGTGATGCCAGTGAAAGCCAGCTGGGTGGAGGCGCCATGGCAATGCCTGGCTCACAGTGGGCTGTCGTGGGAGCTGTGGGCCACGTATCCATAATGCTGGCCTAACGTAGCAGCTTTGCTCTTCCACACTGTAGTCATGAGCCCATTGGCATGTTCTGTAATGCAGTGACTCACCACCGACCCAACTCGCCATTTCAACTCTCAGACCAATTCCTGTGGTCTCTTTATGTACCAGATCTATGAAAAGGTGAACTATTCTCTTCAACGACAGACTGGATGAAGCCAAGGTCACTGTCTATTTTGCATGGAGCAAAAAGGTCAATTCATAAAAGACTGCAATAATCCAGAAAAATTTCCAAACATCCCAACTGAATAGAAAAGAAAGAATACCTTTGAAACTAGTGATGGATGACTAAGCAAAGGGCCATATTTTTGGAAATACTGATACAGAATTCCAGGGAGCATGGATGAATGTCCTGCCTCCTGACCTAGATGGCGAATTTGGGGGGAGGATTCAGTCTAATGACACTAATTCAAGTATGGAGATGAAATCATTGTCCTGCATGTCCCATTCCCATGATGCATTGCAAATGCTTTCCTGTTGCTGACCTGGTTCAAGTTTGTCATAATTTGTTGGTTTAATCCACGTCTGCATATTGGTTGCCAGGAATTCTTTGCACTTTTACTCAAGTACAGACTTTTCCTCCAGCCCACAACCATAGCCACTATTTGAGCTCTTGTAACTTTTGACATTTCTATCTCTTAGATTCATGTGCTGGCCTCTCCCACACTGAAGGAAGCTCCCGCTCTGATTGCTCTGTGCCGGTGGGTCCCAGTGGTGCCCAATCATACCACCTTCTGCTGGGGCTCCCCCCCACCCCCAGTCCCAGGGGGAGTCCTCCACTCCACCCTGTTCACAGCAGCTGCCCCATTAGAGCTCATCACACAGCAGCTGCTCAGGTGTCCTTTTGTCATCGAGTATCTGTTTTCCATAAATATCCATGGCAGCAACAGCACTTCGGTATTTACAGATGGGCTGCATTCCATGGCTCGACATTATAGACATGGAAAATGAGGAGCAAGAACTGGGGATCTTAGCCCGCAATCGCTGCTCCAGCTTAATGTGAAAAGGGAGATGCAATAGTATCACCGACAGGACTGAAATGCAGGCTATTAGATCAGGAGTATTTAATCAATGGGCATGAAAAAAGGTAAAAAGAAGTTACAGTGAAAAATCTGAGTGATTTGAGGCTGGTACATGAAGTTCTCTAAACATCAGTATTCCTACCTAAAGAAAAAAAACAAAACAAAACACAACTAATTGTACCCATTTTGTAGAATCAGAAGAATTGAAAGCAACTTAAGATTAAGTGGCCCAACACCAGATACAAAATGGCAGCTCAAATCAAACATAACAGGTGTTAATATTATTAGAGAGCACAGTACTGTCCTTAGAAATGAAGCGGCTAAAGAAATTCCAATGCTCATGACATGTTCATTCAAACAGTACAGAAATGTTCATAAAAGGTACCTGAAATGTCAACTGTCCTTTTTCCTGAGTGGTGGAATTTAGTTGATTTTTTCCATAATTTGCATTTTTTTCTAAAGGACTTGTGCTGTTTTCATTGCTAAGAACATGTGATAGATCCTATGAGTGCTTCATGCATTCTCCTGGCTCAGTGCAGCCAGTGAACTTGGGGGACACCCATTTGGAGGTTCTCCAGAGCAGGGACATTTCCTGTGTTTGGGGGCAGTGTTGCCCTAGGGAATTCTGACAACCCCACAACAGACCCAGAACTCCCCTGTCATGGGCACATTATACAAAGACCCTCATAGAGATGGGGCTTTAGTTAAGTCACATCTCTGCCATTGATTCCTCCTTAGGGACCATTCAACATCTCCCCTACCAGTAACTCTAATGACTCAGAAATCATCATGGTATCAATGCACTTTTGAAGAATGTTTGATTATCTTTATCTGGAGATGTGTTAGTCATCTAACATGAGTGTGAACTTGGCCAGGGAACTCTGCTAAGAAACAGGGTGTGCACTTCACTTCTAATATCATGGAATGTTTAGCAAGGCCGATGAAACTATGGCTGTGGTCCCAAATGGTTAATCATCCCAGAAAAGCCATTTGGGGGAAATAGCTCTTTAAATAAGATGACTATCTGGTGATATATGGGCTGGTGATAACTTACTTGGTGGCCATATTAAGATGTACCCGACGCTTCCTTTTTAATTGTTTGGTGGGTCACTTGAGCTTATTACCTCCCATTGTACATCTCTCCTAGTCTACTTCCCTAACTTCTTGGAGCAGCTTCTCGGGTTTTTTGATTTAGACACACTCTCCTGACCAGTAAATCTTTCCTAAAAAATTTCTCCAGCCGTGTTGTTTTCTAGCCTTCTCTGCACCAGCCATATCTGCATAAATGGAATTTTTACTGCTGGCTGCCACCTCCTTAATGTCTACCGTAGGTTGAAAACTCTCCGGGGCCTTGTGTTTTTATGTCCCATGAGAGCATATGCACAGATGCAGTAGTCGTGAAGTAAAGAGTGGGAGAGCTCATGCACCTTATGCCACCTGCCTCACCCCAGAGAAGAAGCCATATCAGTTGATGTCCTAAACCCGAAGTCAAAGATACCACTTGAAGAAACAAGGAAATTCACCATTTCTGTAGATTATTTGGGATTTTTGCTTGTGTTCTTTTTAAAAAAAATGTTTTTAAATTGATTTTAGAGAGAAAGGTAGGGAGAGGGAGAGAGAGCAAGACATCGATGTGAGAGAGAAACCTTGAAACATTGATTAGTTTCCTCCCAATCACAATCTTACTGGGAATTAACAAGAGATGAAAAACTCCCAAGGAGGTTATGAATAAACTAATTGCCTAAAAGTATAGAATGAAATCGAAAGACTGGTTTATATGTGGAGTATATTGTCTGGTACTGTTCCCTGCACAGTTGTGAGCTGCACTTTTTGGGGAGAATCCCACAACTGATCGCCGGTCATCTGGTTATGACCTTGGGCTTCCTTTCCATAGTTAGACTGGTTCTTGCTGATTATAACCTTGGAGGCCAGGTTCTATCATGTTCCCCTGTGTAGGCTTGGTCGAAGTACCTGCTTTAAGGGCTCACTGAAGAAAATGGAGGAGACAGTGGGCTCCACAAGCAACTGGCCCTATGTTCATACTCAATAAACAACCCCTATTATTTTCTACTCATGCTCCTCTTGAAAGAGAGACCTGCCATGTAGAATTGTGTTATAGCAACTCTAATGCTTATACGTACGCACATACCATACACTACGTGTTATTATCTTATTCCCTAATTGTAAATATGGTTTACCTCCCAACAACATTTTAAGCTCCTCGTCAGTAGAGAGTCTTATATTACTGTTTTTGATTGATTGAATATATCTGGAATAGCTTTCCCCCCCTATTCTTTGACTTAATAATAGCATTCTTTGATGTATAAATTGGGCTGCTATGTATCTGAAAATGATATTCTTTCAGCTTTGGCAGTTATGATAGTTTATTTTGCAATCCATCAAGTAATTTTGAATATCTAGCTGTGTGCTATAACCTAACACACAACAGAAAAAATAGAAAACAGTGAGCAGAGCAAGCTAGCGGAGGGAGCACACAGATTCCAGATCCTCTCTGCTTCTCCAGTTATCCCAGGATCACCCATGGCCATGGCCATTCTCACTGTTTCCTGCCACTAGGCCAGTAGAAGAAACACATAAGCACTCCTGATTTCCTTGGTGGAGTTTCATGGGGACGAGAGATATTCTTGGTAACCCACATTGGAATTCAAAGTGAGAAATACAAATATTTATTAAGGTGCTTCATGTGCTATCAGGCTAGAGTCAGGGCCATGGGGGTGATGGGCCAGGAAGGAGCAGGAGAAGCCAGGAGACTGACCAATGAGGAGGCAGAGCAGAGGCCAAGCATCTCCAGGTTCAGAGCAAGAAGCTCAATAGCCCCAGAGAAGGCAGAAAGCTCAGTAGCCCCAGAGAAGGGTGGGTGAAAGGTGAGGCATCCTCAGCATCAATGTGAAAGTATGGGTATCAGCTCAAACCAGAGCTGAGGCAGGATTAATATTGGAGAAATTTGTGTAGAGTCCACATTGAGTGACCATAGGCAGAGTCATGGTCTTGAAGTTTATTGGTTTGGTTGGCCTGGGGCTGACCACCTCAGTGTTGATTCTGATGACCAGCGAGGGTGGACCTCTGCTGGAGGGTCTTGGCACAAACAGTGGTCTGTATCCAGCAGTATCAGCACACCTGCGAGCTTGGTGGACAGGCAGCATCGCAAGCCCCACCAAGGACTTGCTAAAACAGAATGTACATTTGCACAAGGTAGTCAGGTCATCCACATGCACATTGACTGAAGCTTGAGATACACTGATTCTCGTTCTCAAAGCTGCAACATCACTGCCTGGGATTTGTTAGAAGTACAGATATTCAGGTCACACCCAGATCTACTGAATGAGAAGCTCTGTTGGTGGGGCCCAATAAGTTTTGAGTTTTCATAAGCCCTTTGGATGATTAAAGTTCAAGGACAAGTACAAGATCTATCCCTCCAGAGGAACCCCAGAGACAGCTGCTGTAGATCTTCACACAAATGAAGGCCTGCTGAAATGGTGACATTCTGCTGGGTGGTCACCTCTGAGAAGTCTTAGCACAGGAGCTCTGGGGTCTTGTGGAAACATCTTTGGTTTCATAAAAGTGCCAGGTGCTATCCTAAGGCACTTGAGATAAATAAGAAGATGTTCTTGCCCTCAAGATGATCAAAGTAAATGAACCTATTGGATCTCTGTCTGGGCCCTATGCAGCAATCTTGGAATGAAACCTCCTCTGGAGTTTGCTCCGATAACTTTTATATTTCTCAGAGCAGAGCTTTGCATGTTTAAGGGACAATGTTAAACCTTGGGTTGCATGATGAACCATAAGAATCAAAGAAGACCAGATCAGTTCCTACAGGTAATATGATTTCCCAAAGAATTCTTTGATCACTAAATATTACTGGATTCAGTTGTTACTACTTTATTGGGAGTAAGAGTCAAAAGCATAGCCAGAGGAGAGGAGGAAGGCTGTGATCCCCAAACTTGCCACCTCTGTCACCAATCAGCTTATCTGGGATCAAAGAGGAAGGTGCTGGACTCATGCCAAAGTGAATAGGACTTAGAACCAGTTGAATGATGAAGACTGAAAATAGAAGATATGGGGAAGACTCTTAAAATAGCACATTCAGATCATAAATGATGAGGTCTGTTTGAAGAATTTTTTTTTAAATATATTTTATTGATTTTTCACAGAGAGGAAGGGAGAGAGATAGAGAGTTAGAAACATCGATGAGAGAGATACATCGATCAGCTGCCTCCTGCACATCTCCCACTGGGGATGTGCCCGCAACCCAGGTACATGCCCTTGATCGGAATCGAACCTGGGACCTTTCAGTCCGCAGGCTGATGCTCTATCCACTGAGCCAAACCGGTTTCGGCTGTTTGAAGAATTTTAATTTCCAACCATTCAAAGGTATAACACACACATTCCTCATGATTTTAATGCAATTCTAGTTTTGCTACGTGGATGTGCTTGCACTTTTATAATGAGAAAAAAACCTCAAAAGTGTATCAAGATCATGATCACCTTTAATTCTGAAGTACTGGCAGTTGCCCTAACATAGTGATGACTAAACAGCATCACCTGACCTTCTTATGGAACACAGCATGTTGAGTGTAGTCTTCTACTCGTTTTTTACCATATGCATATAAGACATAAGAATTTATATCATCCAAGTTCCTGTGGAGCTACTTGAAATGATAAGAAGTAAAATGTTTATTGAACAACTATACTGTATGAGGTCCAGTGTCACATGCTCTAGAAGACACAGAGATGAAAAGACAACATGTCTTGCCTACCAGGCAGGTCATATCCCACAAGGGAGCCCACCACATAAGGAATTTCATTAACAGGATAGGACTGAAACAGCACCATGGAGGGTGTATAGATCAGTCCTAGGGAGAGGAAAACAGCCCATCAATTAATGGCTTTGAAGAACAGGTAGGTTTTTGATGGGTAACATTGAGGGAAGGTCAAATCATAGCTACCATGCATAACTTCTGTGTGAGAGAGAACATGGCACGCTGGGGAAAATTCAATGTTCCCATTGTTTTTTTACCATAAGTATGGCTTAGCTTCATGGAGGATGTTTTCCCCAGAAACAGCAAAGTTTCCTCCTTTTTTCCCAAATTCAGAATACAGTGGGGCCTTGACTTACGAGTGTCCCAACTAACGAGTTTTTTGAGATGCCAGCTGTCTCTCGGCCGATTTTTTTGCATTGAGTTGATAGAGTAATTTGAGTTAATGAGCCCCTTAACGAGCTCGGTCTCAGAACGAATTAAACTCCTAAGTCAAGGCCCCACTGTAATCCTGTTTCATTCCTATTCAATAGCATATGCAGTACCTTGCACAATGCATACATATGGAAGATTTTCCTTGATTCATAAGTATGTATTTCTAAATTTAATTCAACAGTATGTATGCTGTTTGGCAGGGAATTATTGATAGCTTTTATAATCATTTTTCTTTCAATGATACTATTAAAATTATTATAAAATAGACCTTTTTAGTGATATCATTTGATAGAAATGCACAAAATAAAGACAAAAATGTAAATTATAGAAATTAACATATGTTTGATACAGCTTAGGAAGGAGAAAAACATACTGTTACCTATGAAAGTATTTGCTTTTAACATAAATTAATCTTTTGTTTTTCATTCAAGAAAACAGAAATAGGGTGGTACAAAGGATCCATGCCTGCTTTTTGAAGTGGAGTATGCCCGTCCAACTGCATCAGGAGACTGCAGCAGAGACTCACCCTGTAGTTACATCATCCACATACCCTTTCCAGCCATGAGTTCCTGGAGGATCTGGACCAGAGGCACTCAGGGCACTTTGGGAGACCATTAATCAATGTACCTAAAAATGACTAAATGTTAATACTGAGCTGTTAAGAAGAGAATAAATACAATATGGAGAGCTTTCAGAATCTAAGTATAATGTATTCACGTTTTTGGTGAATGCTCCTATATCACCCTCTGTCTGACATCCCCCACATTATAAGAAAGTTGTTTATTGTTTGACTTCCCTGCTCAGCTGCAAGCTAACAGCAAAAGCAAAGATTGTGCCCTATGTTTTATAACTTGTTCACAATGCCTCGCACGTAATACACATTTTGCTACCTGATGTTGAATTCCTGAGGCCTCCCAGGTGGAGTGCTTAAAAGCAAGGCATGACATGCCCTGTGTGACTCTTGTGACCTCGTGTTACCTAATTCAACACTGGGGATACCATTCCACCCACAGCCCTCAGGGCTTGTCCAAGAATCTGCCAAAGGGGACTGTCATAATCTTACCACAATGCCGCATACTTTGTATAATTTCACACAGGAACAGAGATGGGGGAAAGTGAAGACAAAACGGCCAGATAATGAAATTTCTTTTTGCATTTTATTTCTAAATTCCTTGGTTTTGGTAAGTATTTCAGAATCAAAGTGGGAGCAACCAATTAAAACATTCTCACTTATGATTAAATTTCTCCTGATAGAACACAAAGCTGATCACCAAAGGTCACTATTTCAGCATCTCATCGGTGCCTGTCTTTTCTTATCCTTCTCTACTGACTTGATTTTATCATTTTCAATACCTATTAAGTAATTCAGCCCACTCAATTATTCTTTAACCAATTTTTATCTGTGACCTCTCTCAAGTGTGGTATGTGGGTTACCTGCTATTAGCTTAATGTCGCACAATTAATATGTTCTCGGTATTCCTTCTTTATTCAACAAGTAGCGCTAGTAAGGGCCGACCTATCTTTTAAAGGTAAACCTTGTCCAGTTAAACACAAGAATGAAAGCACTATAGATCTATTATTTCTCGGAATAGAATATTTCCATTTGCATAAAATATTCCTCCTTTGACAAGTTGCCAGGAAGGAACACCTCATGCCCATTCTTCACAGTGCTCTTTCCACGGCATTAGGGAGCGGAAAAATTACCACAGTGGCCTTAAAATGATTCTTTTCTCCCCTTGCACCTCCTGGCCCCTCCTGATTTACAATACTGTGCCTCTCTGAGAGCTCTGTCACTGAAATGCCCAGATAATGGACAAAGGGGAGCCTCTTACATAATGTAATTTCACACTAAGGAAACGAGTTCACAGGTTGGAATATTAGGGTCAAACACAGAGCCTATAACCCTTAAGTTGGTTTGGAAATAATGGCTAGAGTCAAAATTTAAATAAAATTTAAATCTCAGCAAGTCAAATGATCTATAAGCCTCAGGGACAAGTGGTCTAGCAGACCAATAACATGCTTAAATACCAAGGGAAAAAATAGTTGCTACTCTCAGGGGAGTACTATAATATTAAAAAACAATATAGCTGGTTAAAGCGCAAATGTATTTCTTTAAAATATAAATGTGCAAGATAATGTTTCTATATATGAGTCCTGGTACACGAGAAATTGGGAGAGTGGACCATTTAGGAATGAAGTCTTTATCTAGCAATAGGCCAGTGTGAGGGCTGATTTTGGTTGACTTGATTGGGCCACAGGATGCCCAGCCATTCCATCAGCTGTTATTCCGAGTGTGTCTGTGAGGGTGTTTCGGGATGAGATTAGCATTAGAGATATAGACTGCATCAAATCCAGTTAGTAGTTAGCAAGGGATAAGTAAATAAATGAACAAATAAACAAAAGAAAGGGGGTTTGAGAAATAGGTAGACTTGCCAAGAGCATGGCCAATCTAAGATTCGGATCCAGGTTCTCTAACAGCGGAGCTCACGCT
>NW_006289416.1:8305543-8309400 GCF_000327345.1 Myotis davidii | reverse complement strand
GCCCAGCTGTCTCTCAGTCACTCCTCCCAAAGCTCTGGAAGTGAGAACATGGAAGGTTGACCCCAGAATGGACGAGGCCTCAGGACTAGGCTTTCCTTTCTCTTTACTTACCTATGCCCCCCAAATCCTGCTGTAGATAAAACCATTACTTTCCTAGGAACAACATTTCTAGGTTGAAAAAAACACCTTATTACCTGTGACAGCTGATGTTGTTTTTCCAAACACTTTGTGAAATGTCAGAAAACATACGTAGCATCCAATGTCAGAGCTGGAAAAGATCAGCAAGATTATTTTAGTCCAAAACCCTCATTTAGCTGATGTGATGTGGGGTCCTCCCTCCCAGCCAGTTGAAACACAGGAGATTGTTAGATGCACACTTTAGCTTCATAAGAATTTTTTTTTTAGTCTTCTGAAAGAACTAGGAGGCTCTTCTGTATTGGAGAATCATCTGCTTTGCTCCGAATTTCCCAAATCAGTTATCGCAACAAAATGCTGGGTGACTTCTTGGTCATTCATCGTCCAGGAAAAAGCTATTCCATGTTGCATAATTTCTTTACATTCTCTTTAGGTTCAGGAAATATGGAATTTCGTTACTTTGCTAGTTGACCAATTTTTCATTTTGTGAAGACAATATTAGGGATAATTTTACATAAGCACCTGCCTTACTGAAGAAAGAACTCTTTCAAGAAGTATGACTGACAAGCACGTCTGCAGACAGAGGTGCCAGAGTGGATTGGTGCGGGACACACCATTGCTTAGAAGGTTTTAGAAATTGATCAGAAATGTCTCCTTGGAAGAAAAGAATGTGAGTCACTCAGAAATGCAGCGAGTACAGTGGGTGTTTGAGGTCCATCTCTCTTCCCAAGAGCAGCATCCTTCCCGCAGTAGAGGGAGGCGCACACATCCTGCCTTTGCCTGTGTCCTTAGGGGAGGATGAGGAACAGTTACCTACATACAGTCAGGGAATGCAGATGCAGACCAAGGGTGCCCTCTGGGGTGCCTGCCTGTGAGCCCACAAAACCTGCTCTGATGTCTAAGGAGTAACAGTGAGAAAAGCTGCGCCTGGGGCCCTGCTTGGCTCCTGGCAGCTGGCAGCAGGGGATGCCATGCAATTCTGTGTGAGATCTGGGGCTGTCAACACAAGCTGGGCAGGCCAGTTAGGCCATACGGCATTGCCAAATTTGCTGTTAGAAACATTTAGAGTCTGCATTGAATATGTGGAGCTCACCATCCTGGCCCTCTCGAGCATGGTGAGAAGTCGAGATTCCAACAGACGGGAGGGTGGGACAGTCCCTTTTAAAAGCTGGCTGGCTTGGCTGTCAATGCCTGGCCAGTGGGAGCATTCCTCGGAGCCAGGCCCCTGTCCAAGGCACATCCACCCACGCCGCTGCCGCCAGCGAGTTAGCAGCCTCTGCAGGAGACAGTAGTTCAAGTGCAGTCTGTCTACCTGTGTGGAGTCCCGGATCCCATACTGCAGCCAGGCTTCGTGCAGACAATTAAATTACCTGCTAACCAT
This sequence comes from Myotis davidii, assembly GCF_000327345.1. Lineage (NCBI taxonomy): Eukaryota > Metazoa > Chordata > Mammalia > Chiroptera > Vespertilionidae > Myotis > Myotis davidii. Next base: position 8,307,884 of record NW_006289416.1, on the reverse strand, counting down.
CTAAAATGCTCCTATGAGAACAGGGTCCCTGCTTTCATTTCCACAGGATGAGAGGGGCAGAGGTAACAGAAAGGGTGGGAGAGGGCAATGAAGGGCAAAGAGGCCTGGAGAGCGGGGATCTACTTGGCCCTGGGCCTGGCCTCCTTTTCCCAGCAGCCTGCCCAGTCCTGGCATGAGATCCTTCCAGGGGGTGGGCAGAGTGAACCTGTCTATGTTACTATGGCAACTAGTTTCCCTGGTTACCTAAGGGGAGGAGTCCTCAGAGAGAGGAGCAAGAGCAGCTGGAGAAATGTCTGAACCAGGATTTGGGCCGGGAGAGAAGCGAGGCTTTGAGGACAGCCGCTCCGCAAAGCCCTTGGTTTGGATACCTGGAGGGACAGGGACACAGGGAAGCACAGACCTCAGATGTCCAGCACCCTTGTCCTTCAGGGCGCTGTGTAACTGGGCGCCGGCAGCATGATGGCTCCCAGACCTGTAGACATACACCCTCCATGGCTTGCTTCCAAATCAGAAACTTGCCGGCAGGGGTTGGTCTGGGGACCAACTCCGACTCTGTGAGGCGTGTTTCCTGAGACAGAAGGAGGCTTTGCAAGGACATTTCCTTGGAATCCCACACTGAGGCTACATTAAAGATGATTCAGAGAGATGCAGAGAAAGGGACATTATTAAATCTCAGAGAACCCGTTTTCTGGAAAAGCTGGAATGTCTAAGGGAGATGATGAACCTCACAGGTACTTACCTAAAGCTTCATCCTTCCCTGCCTCCCTTGCATTTTCTCCCATAGTCTCAATTTCCTCTTACAGTGACTGCATAAGGAGCCAGGGAGCCAGGTAGGCGCAGCTGGGGTTGCCGCCCATGTTTTCTGGAGGGATAGCTTCCCTGCTGTTGGGATCATAACAAGGGAGATTCCAGGAGGCACTTTTTTGCTGGAGGAACATCCTTTAACACTGATGGAAACATTACTTCAGACTTTCACACCACATCATGACCCTCCAACTGCCCACAGAACAGCCTGTGGTCCCCATGGCTCTGAGTCCAGGTGCATCGAGTACAGTGGTCCCTACAGCAGCAGGCAAGCAGCCCACAGGCCCACAGGCACAAGGACCACAAGAACTGAGTCCCTGAGAAGCTCTACACACCAATGCCATTTGGGGAAGATGCATCACCAGACCCCTTTTGCCGCATGTGCCATGGGAGACAGCTGGATTCTGATGCCTGGGTTGTATTTCAAGGCTTTAAGTCTGGAATTCAGCTCACAGGCAGGTAACAAATACACCCTTTGGAAAATGAAGAAAGTGATGTTGAACTTGTGCACCTTTTCTTTCATAGACTTAGGAGGAAACTTGAACTTGCCTCAGGGGCCAAATCCTCTGGATGGGCAAAGTCAAAATAGCAGGGATTAACCTGCCTCTCTCTATATATAACTCAGAGACCTCCCACACATCCAATCACAGAGGGCAACTAGGATTCATCACCCATGTTTATAAAAAAATCTGGAGAAAGAAATCATTACTCATAAATGCTGAACACTGTTAGGGATTTGGATAACAATACCAGGATAAATATGAAATAATGATGCCAGGTATTTGCTGCATGTATCAGTGACAAGTGCTAGGCTGTCCATCTGCTGGACAGCAAGACTCCCACAATTATAACAGTTATCAATGTTACTTTAGAGTTGCTTGAAGGCCTGATGTGATGGAGTTAGAAAGCTGTTCAAGATTCCTTGTCATCCCAGGAGATGAAATTACACATGCTCAGATGGCTGCCATGATGTTGGCTTTAAGGGGACCTTCTAGACACTCACATAAGCTGTTCAGAACAGTGTTCAACTTGCACAGTCCTCACATTCACACTGGGATGCTCAGCCTTCTTTAGACCTAATACTTTTCATCTCAATCAATGCACATGGACTGAGTTAAACAAAACACTGACCATTTTTAGTTGCAATGTAAACAAATGGAAAATTCATGAAATTTCTGATTATTGTCTTTACAGAACACAAGCCCCAGCATTTTGCTAAGTTTTAGAGCCAGTTTTTATCAAAGACTGACACATAGGAAGATGTTACTATAGAATTTTTTAGGGACATTACTGTAGACTTTATTAAATCCAAACATATCACCCAAAATTGAAGTGAGTTTACAACCTGTTAAATTATCAATGGCAAGTAATTGTCATATATCCCATGGGTGTTGTTAGTCATATATATACACACATATATAAAGAGCCAGGGACTGTCACATCCAAAACAACCAAATGGACGACCAAACAGGCTGAGTGGGGCGACAAGGCCAGCAGGGGGGTTAGTGAGGGACAACCAAAGAATTGAGCAGCAGGC
>NW_006289416.1:8292819-8305273 GCF_000327345.1 Myotis davidii | reverse complement strand
AGCTGGGGGCAACCAGGCTGTCAGGGGGCAGTTAGGGGCAACCAGGCTGGAGGGAGGTCAGTTGGGGGTGACCAGGTTAGCACAGTTAGGGGTTAGGGGTGATCAGGCTGGCAGGAGGGCCAGTTAGGGGCAATCAAGCAGTTAGGCAGTCAGTCAGGTGAGCAGTTAGGAACCAGCAGTCCTAGATTGTGAGAGGGATGTCCGACTGCCGGCAGTCGGACATCCCTGAGGGGTCCCAGATTGGAGAGGGTGCAGGCAGGGCTAAGGGGACTCCTCCCCCTACACACATGAATTTCATGTACTGGGCCTCTAGTTTTATTGATAAAGAACCAAAAGATTGGAATGCCATGTCACTGGTCAGAGTTCCCTAGGGCTACCCAGTTCTCTGGGAGGCCTACATGAACCAAAGTTAGGGTCTCATTGGGAACAAATTTCTTCAAACAGTTGCAAAGTAAAATCATGAGAAAAGAAAAGTGATTAAAAAAAAAGTGAGTTTATCTGCAAACCTCTATGGATGTGCATAGAAACAATTTCTAATCCTAATTCAAAAGCTTGTTTGGTTTTGCTTTATTTTTACCAAATGCATGTGCACCAAACCGAGAACCCAGCAGTAAAATGCCACACATGGATGCAGAAATATCTCCTTATAGGAAGGCAGGAAAGCAAATGTCACCACCTCTGAATCATATGCCTCCAGGAGACAGTGCCAAGGGTCATGGGCAGCTGGTGCAGACTTAAAATCAGGTCCACTCAACATGTGTGTATCACAGGGAGCCAGCCAGCAGAAACAACACTGATGCCTAGTCTTCTAAATGGACCCCTTGAAAAACGGATCTATCCCCTAAGAACTCATAGGCCTAATTAAGATTTTTTTGAACCTGATCAAAACATTAATTACTTTGCAGAAACTGAGCAAATGTATAGCTGTCACATCCTATGATTGTTTCTTTCCATTGCTGTCCTGGGAAGATAGATAGCAATTAAAATAACACATAATTAAGTAGATCACGCATTGTCTATCTCCCCGCCCCCTTCCCATGCCTCCCACCACCCCTACCCTCCGCTCTCCTGGGTATTCAATCTTTCTGGCCATTTTGTTGTTCCTTATAGTTGACCAGGTAAGATATTATGATACCAATTGCTAAGGTTTATGGGACACCTCTTGTCAGGAATGTTAATCTGTTGATTAAATTACAAGATAGATTTTAGTATTTGCCCTTAGTTCCACAGCTAAGAAATGGTAGACCTCAAGGCAGAGCCAGTCTGTCTGGCTCTAAGGCCACATGAGCCCTCTGCTGGGACCATCCCACTTTGTTGATGAAGGAGGTACATGAGGCGGCTCTGGTGTCCCAGGTGACGAATGGCCATGCTATCACGTAGAGGACCAAAGGAAATGCTGAAAAGATCATGATTAGGCTGATTCAAATCCATGATTATCTGTGAGAATGACGCCTGAAGAGTTAAAATTAGACCAACAGACAGATGCTCACATTCTGAAAGAAAACTTGAACATAAGGAAAGTTTCTGTGAAGATTGTGCCAACTGCTTTGAGTGATGAACAGGAAAAGCAAAGTCTTGACATTTGTTCTGATCTTTCAGAGGGAGCTGGATAAAATAATGCTTTATGAAGAAAAGAGAAACCAGAAGTGAGACAAGGAGCAAGAGAACTTAGACTCAGAGCTGAGTCTGCAGTGGAGGTATTCACAACCCAATATTTGGCCCCCAAGCCTCTTTCTTAAATCACACTTTATTTAATCAGTACACATTTGTGGGACACACACTAGGTATACAGAATTATGTTGAACATAGAGACAGTTATAATTATGAAGAAGATGTTGTTCCTGTCCTCCAGCTCTTTATGACATAACAAAGGAAATAAGACAAGCATAAGAATTACAATAAAAATATCACAGTATGACCCAGTAAGTGACGAGTGCTTGAGAGAAGCATGAACCAGCAGTTGTATAATATACCTACATCACTTTCCAGAGAAAATATTCATGTTTTTCCACTATGTTTCTGGTATACTCAATTTCTCTTCTAAAGTATAACGATATATCAATGTATTTGGAAGAAGGTCTTGTGTGAACTTCTGTGTTATAGAAAATGGAAAATTGTGATGAACATGTTCGCCATCGAGTTTACTTTAGAGTACACTTTTCATTAAATTGATTTTTATCTGTTTTGTTGTGCTGACGTGGTAGATCACACAGACATTAGACAAGAATTCAAATATACTCTTAGAAGGACAAACTGTTTCACCACTGAAAAGAGTTCAGAAGACCTAATGTAGGCTTTGAAGGAATTCCCGAAAATGAGTCCATCTATAACTTCTTCAATTGATGCCCCTAAATAGAGTGATATCCATTTTGTCATTTGAAAATGTGGTATATTTGTTATGGAAATCTTATGACCTCATCACTTAAGATCATATATCATATACATTTACTCATCAGATAACTCCCTTCGAGTTCCCACAGTGCGCTTGAGATTTGGTGGAACTGGATTTGTGCATCCATCACATCTGAAGTGTATCGACTGCTTAATTCTCATCAACAATCAGCAAATTAGTGGATTCCATGTTGACACTTACATTTTAACTGAAAGGTTTATTTATTTTACCACCCACATTAAGGAAACATTATAGAGAGCTTTTAAAAGAAAAACAAATAGCTTCAGGGACAAGGGAGTAGAAAGAACCCCAATTTATCACTTGGTGAGATTCAACCCGCATTGCATCATGAACCAATAGCCCTAATGAGGACAGCTATGAAACACTAAAAACATCCACCATTACACTTAATTGACTTCCATAGAAATCTTCTAATTTCTTGATTGTTTGTGGATGTTAGCCCATTTTGGATAACGACTGTAGAGTATGAGTGTGTTTGTGACAAACATGAAGGGCCATCTTGGGTATTAATGGTAAAATGAATAAATGTCTCTGTGTGCACCAAAGTGGGGAGAAAGACCCATTGTGCTGCCTTAACATTCATTTCAGGTCAGATCAGAGCATCACTAAGAATGATGTTCTTGCGTGTGCGCAGCCTGTATGTATTTAGGGATTTTTATAAATGCAGAATGCACCGAGTATGTAGTCATATGAATGAAAAATTACCAGAGGTAGCCAAGAGGAAAGTAAAAATGAGGAAAGAGAAGAGCAACCATATAATTTACTGTGCTGGATACTTTCAAATAAACTAATGTGAACGCAATCGTCATGGTGATGAGAATCCACAAAGTCAAGCATCTGATTTATGGTTTGTGAAGGATCTCTCCTCATTACCCTCTGTTCAAATGACTACTTGAGGGGCAAATGACTTTGGAAGGGGAAAAAGAAAGCACTTAAATTTTAAAATCCCATCAAACCAATAACCTATCTGGCATTCTGGATAAATACTTTTTCTTCTGTTGAGCATTTCCATGAGTTATGATATTGATGACCAGTGATACTAAAAGGCCTTTGTTGTATTTGTCTTCAAGAATCTAGCCATGGTCATGTTAATACAATAAAAATGCTATCTTGCTTTGGAGTGTGTTACACTGGAGCTCAAACATGCAAAGAAGGGAGTGTATCAAACCTAAACCCTAAGGCTGCCTCTGGAGTTTGCTTTTCTTAATTATTGAGTGTCTGAGGTTGCTTAAATATTTGAGTTTAGTGTTGTCATTTTTCTAAGATAAAATAAAGAAAATTTGACTTACCTAGAGATAAAAAAATTCATCTATAATAAATAGCTCTAAGGATCCTAACATGCTGCAATTCAGCAAAATGATTGGTAGCAGCTACTCAACAAGCTCATATTTTGGCTAAGGGGGTAATGGAGTCTTTTTATTTCTTTTGCTGAAAAATGCTGGTTCATGGTTGTCATGAGTTATTTAAACAAAACTGCCAACCAAATGCCCACAGTTCAGTGCCAGAAAGTCGTGAGGTATTTTAAATTAGCAATGACCTTGGTAAATCCAAATGGAGAAGTAACTTTTGGAAATGAAGTGTTCACTATATACAAAGCTGATATTTCTCCCCCAAATAATGTGTTGGTGGTACTTTGGGGAGTGAGTGGGAGGTGGGTTATGACTACACTAGAATTATTTTAAGCCATCCATTCAGGTGGCTGGGGAAGATGAAAAATAGAGGGGGAAATGTATGAAAGGAAACACAAAGAGACAATTTGTGACAAAATGTTAGCTTAATTTAAGGAACCTTAAATTAGGTTCACTTACTCCATCTTGGAGGCTATGCAATCCAAATATAAATAATATATAGAGCTAGATAAAAACTAATATGTCCTCCTACCAATAAAGGGATTTTTTGGTCTTAAATAAAATAACAATTAGTGTTACAAAAATTCCCTGCTAAATGCCACCATTGAGATCTTTCACATGCTTTTAGAAGGCAGAGGATCATAGATTAGCCCTGAAAACTCCCATAATCGTCGTCGTATTGGGAGGACGCTGACAAATTCTTATTGCACCATCTGTTCTGATTTCTATAAGCGCAATTCCACCCTTCTGTTTACAGAAAATATGCTTTTATAACAGGCAGAGGGATAAAAAAAAAAACACGTCCTTTCAGGCTCCTAGGAGATTGGTTGTTCGAAAAAGACAAATATCTCTAGCCACTACCATGAGGTAGGGAAGTCTCCTCTCAATAGACTTTGGAGAATGAAATTGTCAGTTTATTCTGCAAAGCACAGTTACTTTTCATTCATTGTTATTCTTAACTCCATGTACATAATCTCCTCATTGGAATAGGTGATAAATGTGTCTGTAGATGATGTATATTTCAGGATAACAGTATATAAGCCAGGGTTTCTATACTGTAATATGTAGAATTTTATCTTGTTTGCTCAAGAAACACATCTGTTGACAGCACCTACATATTTTTACCCACGTTTGCCCATCCTGACTACAGCTGTCTTGAAGTTAGCACAAGAGCTTCCCGTGCAATATGCTGATACCTGCCACATCGAAGGCTCTGCAGAATGCATTTTCTCTGTGCTGGGAAGCTGGCAGCGACGTGCCAGCCACCTGCGAAGTCACTCCCCTTTCCATCGGTACAGATATTCAAGGAAGCTTAGAATAAGCTACATTGGGCTGCAGGGTAGTAATTCATGTGCAGATATAAGATTAAACAATATAAATAAAAAGCCAGAAATCGTGATTAGCATTCAGAAGCTGGATGAGCAAATTTCAGAGGAGATAAGCCAATGTGGGTAATTTAACAACTGTTTAAAATACATTACAAATATCTAGTTTCATCTCAGGGTAATTTGTTGGACATTTGATATTGGAGTCTCTTGGAGGAAATCGAAATAAATTACTATAAAATAGGACCAACAGAAATAAAGTGATATAAACATAGCAAGCCCGAGTGTACACATGCTTTTAAAAAACATGTTCATTGAGAAGACATGTTTTTATTTTAATGTCTGTTGGTATGGGAAGGGCTATAGAAATGAATAGCCTTTCTTGTTTTTAAAGAATGTTAACTTTAACCTATATACACAATATGAAGAGACACTAATTATGTCTCTTTGTGAATTATTTCTATTAATAAGGAAATCTTTTCAAGTAAGCTAACTTTTTCACCAAAGCTTTCACAAGACCCAATCAGTCCATCAGGAAGATCTCTGTGGTTCTGGATCATATTCATGACTTGGTTCTTCCCTGGTTATGAAAGGATGCAACTGAGCAACAGAATTGAACCAGGAGCTCTGAGCTGTATTACCCACGTGTAGCACATCTTCTACTCATTAGAAGAACAATTAACATGTGTGTGTGTGTGTGTGTGTGTGTGTGTGTGTGTAGGATTCCAATAATGAAATAATCCTGGCAGAGGACATACTGAGCACACACCTGAAGGTTAATGCCTTAGAAGATTAAGTCATTGTACTTAGGGACTTGTACCTCCATTTCACTATAAGGGAGTAAGGATATTACTCTGAAAGTTACATCTAACATCTTTTCTCATGCATTTTTCATTAATACAATGTTTAATTTACACACTCGGGAATTAAGTAAAATACATTTGGTAACAAATTTTGAAATTTTAAAATTACCCCTGAAGAGAGAAGAGAGCTGAAGCCTATAGAATGCCAGCATGAGAGACTTCTGCCCCTGGGATCAGTGTGGCTCAGGACTCCATCAAGCAGCGGCCCAGCTGACAGGGAAGGAAACTGGTCCTCGGAGGAGCTGGGTGACTTTGGCCAAGTCATAGTAACTAATTCTTTCCAATGTGCCACGTTGCCACCGAAAGTCGGAAAATGCTATGAGGGCAAGTGAGAGCAGGAAACAAAGTAGTGTTTCTCTTGAAGGATCTTCCCATAGAAGGTCAACCTGATGTGATGATCTTCACAGCTGAAAATTAGGAACTTTGAATCATAATCTCAATTTGCCAAGGAATTGCAGTGGGGTGTTTAGACAACTAGCTACCATTATGAAATCCCAGTGCCTTTTAGGGGCACTGTTTTCCATTTCTTTTGCCATTAAAGAAAATCTTGGTGTTTGTAAGGAGCATAGTATCTGGAAGCAAAAAATCCCCCCCTTTTTAGAAAGGAAGTAGGGGGTCAGGTGTTGTGAATATGCAAATCTTCAACAGGAAGACAATGTCCTAGCTAGTTAAGTATATTTTTATTGGTTAGGGGAGAGTTTTTAAGTGTTTTTTATGTACTGTGTACACTTTATTGCTTTTTTTCTTTACAATAAGACAAAAATCAATGAATGCTGTTTGAGTTTTATGAACTCTCATAAAGGCAAGAGTGGATGTGTGCGCAAATATTTATACATTCCGTTTGCATGCATTAAGTTTGTGGCATCTCTCCATAACAGTAAAGAATAACACACATTCTCATTGTTCCAATCTCTGAGGACTTCTGATTTTCACAGACATCGTTTCATTCATTTCCACATGTTCTGGAAACAAGGAATGAAGAGGATACATTTTCCTGTTGCGCCATAGCTTAAGAATTAACACGTATTTAAAAGCTTATTATGTGTGTGTCTGTGTGTCTGTGTGACTGTCCCTGTGTGAAATGAGTTACTGATGTGAATATAGTAAATGAGGTTAAATGATACATCAGTAAGAACACTAGAAAGTAGAAGTTTGGCTTATGTTCTGTATAATTAAACCAACGTGTATTTCTGAGTTCATGGGGGGTTGCCCATGGAAAGACATTAAAAGGAAATACAATGTGATAAAACTGTACATCCAGAAGGTTCAAATCTCTGTGTGATTTAATTTTTGAAAGTTTTTATAGCTAATCTATATTCTTCTACTCTGGAACACTTTTACATTATTTTATAGTAATTTATTACATTGTTTAAGAAAACAGCAAATGAGCTTTTCTTCTGTCATCATTAATGACGATTTTCTATCTTGAAGCACAGTGCAAGGCTCAGCTCAGTGTCCATTCTTTCTGTGCTGCAGATGATGTAAACAAGAGCAGAACGACGCGTTTTCACACAGCTCTCCTCCTCCGTCAGCGGTAGCCCAGCTTCAGCAGAGCCAGGCCCCCGCCTGCCTGCCTGTGAGGCGCTTTCAGAATGGACTGCACTCATGCCCCCACAGCTGGGAAATTCCTCTGGTCCTCGGTAGCTCCTTGGTGGGGAGCAATGAGTGCACCTCCCCACGTGGCAAGAAGGGCTACAAGCCCACCTCAGAGCAGAGCAGTAACAAATGAGCCCATGACGCCGCCGTATCCTGTACCTTCCTGTCACCTCCCCTCGCTCTCTCTGGGATGAGCGCTTTATTCTGAAGCCATCAGTCAATGATTTTGACCTTTGGGTGGATGCTAGACCATTTTCATCCTGGGATAGATGTCGTTTTCTTCCAAAGAAGTGATCAGTGTTTTGTGACTGAGAAACAAATAAAAAGTTTACTTTAAGAAAATCACACACTGTTTACTGCTAGGAGGTGGGCTTGGGGAGACCTCCTCCTTGACCTGCCTGGCTCCTGCCTCAGCCAATGAGCACCCCTCACAGGGACAGCACTGAGTGATAGATGGAACCACCTGTACACATATTTTAACTTCTCAAATGTTTACTTCTAAAACGTAAGGTCTGCATACATTCAACTCTCAGGGACCTTTCCCGCTGAAATTTAAATTACAACTAGAAGATGGGATTGTTTACATTGGACTATAGAATATTGATGACAGAATAATAATATAAGACACCTCTGCTCTTAAATTGTCAAAAAAATTACCCATCTTCTGTATGTTTAGTAAATTCATGTGAGACTTTTTACCATAGGAAAAAAAATGAATGCTAAATGGCATGGTGATTCCTGTCATCATGGAGAGGTCAGAGGTCAAAGTTGAGCCTCTCTGGAGAGTGGGCATGACTCAGGTAGGTTTTAAGTGGGTTTGATAAAGGCTTATAGAAAGGCTGAAGGAGATGCTGCCATCTCAATGCTAAGTGGCTTCACACTGGAAAATGCCCAAGGGCCGTGTCTAGCACGGTCACTTACTAATGAGTGATGGGAGATCAATGGGGACAGAGTGCAGAAGCTTTGTCAACGGCACTCAGCCAGCGTGTGACCAGCCTTCAGTAGTATCGCCAGAGAGCAGATGTGAGGCGCAGGCTGGCCCTCTCAGTGCTGCCTCCAGTTGCCCATATGCCCGGCAATGCTGGGGGCCTGGTCACCGTGGAGGCTCACTGTCAGCAGAGGCCACCTTCCTGAGTTTGAAGGAACAGAGCAGCGTGAACAGGTTTTACTTTGCCTTCATTTCAACACTCTGCTCTGAGGTCATTGCAAAATAAATCGTGTTCCTGAACACCTATGTGCGAGGCACCATGAAATTCAGGAATACAAAGGGACCAGGAGGTACTCCTGCAGGAGAGGCTCACAGCTCTTCCTGAACATGGTGAGGGGACACGAGGGGGCAGCCGGTCTTCCCTTGCCCACTGAGTGGTGAAACAGAAAAGGAAAGCTTGATCTCCTGGCACTAGGAAGCAGCAAGGAAGCTTGCCACCTGCTGGAACCTTGAACAGAAAGGGAAATCACCCAGGAGAAATGAAACTCTCAAGTGGGGTTTGGCTTTGCATGAGCAGAGGGAACTCTGAAGGAACAAGTGACGTATGTGTGGCCAGGACCATAGAAACCCTTAGGGGCAGGGCATGAGCAGAAAAACAAAACAAAATCTGAAAGTAAACAGGACAGTCACAAAACAAATTAATCCCTTGGAAGGTGAAGTCACAATGAAACATTTTAAATCACATGAGGAAGGAAGCAGGATGAAGGAGAGTCAACAGATTTGATTATGAGAGTTAGGAAATCTCAAGGATCAGAAATCATGCAGACCCATGAGCAAATATGAAATGCATTGAAGTTTAAGTTGGTTATAGATTAAAAAATAGAAACCATAATAAAATAATTAGGATAATATAAAAACCTAGGAATAAGCTTAATTCTCCCTCCCCAACTATCACTTAGTGATTGGCTTCCTGAGACTGGTATAGGCAGGGGAAGTAATCCAACAGTGGGGTAAATCTGGCTGGCGCCTCCATGGACACATGGTCAAGGTTAAGGTCATTGATAACAAGCGAGGCTGACATGAAGGCCCCTTGATCTGATGGGACGTAAGTGGCACTTCCCTTCTCCAAAGGAGAAAATCATCATGAGAAAAACATTAGAAAAGCCCAATTGAGGGACATCCTTCAAAACATCTGACCAGTCCTCCTCAAAATTGTCAGGGTCAACAACAAGGGAGATATGCGGGAATGACATAACCAGGAGGAACATAAGGAACCACGATGCTTCAGTGCAGTGTGGTCTCCTGGGTGGTATCCTGGAACAAAAAAGGACTGTTAGGAAACACTAATGAAATCCAATTAAGATGTGCAGTTCAGTTACTGCGGAGTTTGTACGTTTGATAATGGTGTCTAGTTGTGACAAATGAACCAAGCTTAATGGAAGATATGACAACAAGGAAAACAGGACTTTGCACTAACTTTTTAACTTTCTGTCAATCTGAATCTTAAAAACATGATTCTTAAAAACATGATTTTAAAGAATAGGCAGCTCTGGTAGAAATCAAAGTCCTTCTGTAAAGATTATTGGTAAAATAAACACAATTGATAAGAGAACATTTCTTAACACCATAGCTGCCAGGACAATTAAATGATACATTGAAACACTGAGGGAAAATAAAAATGCAAAAATCTATATGTTTCCAAATAATCTTGTGAAGGTGAACAAAAACTAAGGTCATTTGCATACAAACAACCATCAACATGTTGTCATTTATAGACACTCATTAGAGCTGCTGTGAAATGGTAAATTGACCTCAGAAGGAAGGAGTGGCGTGCAGGAAGTAATGAGTAAAGAAGTGAGGATATCTAAATGAGCAGTTAATGTAAATAACAATGATGGACTTGGAAAGTGGTGGTTAAAAAGAAGATATAACAAAATTAGTAGATACCAATACTTAGAAAAAAGAAAAAGGGGAGATCAGTGAAAAAGTTTTTTTCAACCCTTGGATTGCTTAGTAGAAACACATACATTTTTATTAATTATTAAGTTAAAAATGCTTGTAAAAATATAAGCCAATCACTAAAGAATTTGAAATATAGCATTTAACTTGTGAATTAGTATTACAAGGTTGTTAGACTATAGCCTCTCAATCAGTCTTTATGCAACATTAAACCAAGTTACTTAGTCACCTTGTAGTGTTGCAGTGAAGGCTACACAAATTATGAAGTTCTTAGAACACAATAGATTATTATCAAACATTAACTCTTGTTATCACAACACCCAAACATGTATGGGGAAAAGAAGATAGAAGATGACCTAAATGTAAGAGAACACAGGAAAAGAAGGAAAAGGAAGCCAAAAAATAGTGTGATGGAAGTTTTTCCAAATACGTATCAGTTTAACAATAAATGTAAATAGATTATATTCCTACATTAGAAGATTCATATTTTCAGATTGGATAATAAACAAAATTTAGCTATAAGAGATTTTAAGATAGCAACACCATTTAATATGACCAAAAAAGTTGGACAGTAAAGAATGGAAAAAGAACCAAATGCAAGTTGGTGTAGCACCATCAATATTAGGCAAAACTGATGTTAGGGCAAAATTATTATTAGAAATAAAGTACTCTAGAACAATTGTATTAGTCAGGGCTCTCCAAGAAACAGGTTGTGCATATACTAGTGTGTATAAATATATAGAAAGATATTTATTTTTTAAATTGACTCCCAAGATTAAGGAGGCTAGGAGGTCCAAAATCTTCAAAGCTCGAGTCCCAGTGAAGTCTAAGGGTTGACAACCTGCTGTAGATCCAGGAGATCTGATGTCCTAGTTCAAAGGCAGTCAGGCTAGAGAATTCTCTCTTACTCAGAGTAGGGCCAGCTCTTAGTTCTATTCAGGTCTTCAACTGATTAGATAAGGCTCACCATATTATGAAGGGCAATCTACTTTACTTAGTGGACTTATTTTATTACCCTCATTCAAAAATATCTTCAAAGAAACTCCCAGTATACTAGTAATGTTTGAACAAATTTTGGGGTACCCATGGCCCAGTCAAGTTGAGACATAAAATTAACCATCACAATAATAGTAGAAGCAACAAACCAGGAAGATAAATAGATCCTAAATGTATATTCTCCTCATGAAAGAACCATAAAATTTATAAAGAAAAAATTGAGAGTACTGCAGGAGACATGAAGTGAAAAAACCCACAAATACTGTGGGAAATTGTAGCACACCTTTTAAAGAAGCTTATATAGAAAACATTGGTTAGAGTTTTGTAGATCTGTACATCATTTTGAATAAGTGATCAAATCGATCTAATATAGAGAGAGCCCTACACTCAACATATAGAGACTGCAAATCCTTTACATGTGTACCTAAAACAATTTTTTAATTGAGCACATAGTCTGCTAAAGAAGAATTTTCCACTTAAGTTTTATACAGAGATATTATTTGACCCTAAAGCAATATAATTAGAAATTACTTATATGTAGAGGACCAAACCCCTCCCAATTCCCTGCATTTTTGGAAGCTTATAAAGCCACATCCTAAACCAAAATGAAAACAATGAATTCACTGTTTTGTTTGTAAATCTGTAGAACACAACCAGACTCCATAATTTCATTGTATTATAACAACATCATAATGATGTTTATGTTCAGCTTATGGAATATTAGAGTGTAGCCTACCATTTTACCAATGTATACACATGTTGTAAACTGTCAAAACTAGGATTTTGACAACTGGTCCATATATGTAGGTAATACATATTTACTGTCTATTGTCCTGACATATCTACACTAATAAAAGAGAAAAATGGTAATTGGTGTACGACGCTACCCTTTTCATTGGCTAATCAGGGCTATATGCAAATTCACTGCCAACTAAGATTGGCAGTTAACTGCCAACAAGATGGCAGTTAATTTGCATGTGTAGGCACAATGCAGGGAGGTGAAAGGGAAAGCAGGAAGAAGCCCC
>NW_006289416.1:8276673-8292166 GCF_000327345.1 Myotis davidii | reverse complement strand
CGCCTCTGTCAGAGGCGTCAGGCCTGGGCAAGGGGCCAATCCTGCGATTAGAGGGTGATGGGGTTCAATGCCTGAGGGCTCCCAGTATGTGAGAGGGGGCTGGCTGGGCTGAGGGACACTCCCGCCCCCTCCACACACACACCCAGTGCACGAATTTCGTGCACCGGGCCCCTAGTTTGCGAATATTATTGAATGATGTCTAATATTAAATTTCATTTTTAAACAAGCTGGTTAAAGCCAGTATTAATAATTCAATATATAACACAGAGAATTTTCATGATAAACAGACTGAGGGACTACCATGGACTGAAGCAAACTAGGGACACAAGACAAGTAAATAAAACACAGGATGTTGGATTAGAACTTGGACCAGAAAAAGGACATTAGTGAGAAAACTGGCAAAATTTGAATTGAGTATTTACATTAGTTAAGAACATTGCATTAGTGTTCATTATCTGTTTTAATTACTGTGCTGGGGTTTGTAAGTTGTTCATAGTAGGGGGACTTAGGTGAAAGGTATATGGGAACTAGATGTGTTGTTTTTTGCAACTTCTCTGTAAGTCTAAGTCTAAAACTATATCAAACTAAAATGTTTTTAGGTTAACTTTACAATTCAAACTTCTGTCTCCCCAAGTCCTCTTAGATAAATAAAAAAAAATTTTCTCTAACATTGGGTAAATTTTACCAAACTCAAAAAGAGGAGAGAGATAGGGAGAGCTGCTTACTATAATATTTCTACCTTTATGGCCACAAAGTCACAAGGACATAGTCATTGAATTCAGCAAAGGAGAATCAATCAATTCTGAAAACAGTGTGACCTTCGGAAAAGAGGAGTTATTTTGCCAGATCTCTGACTTTTTGTTTTATTTACTCTTTATCTACCATCAACCAACCGTCTCCAAATTAATATGGATAGCTCACCATTAAAAATCATAAACAGAGAGTACAAGTGTATAAAACAGATCAAAGAAAAGGTGTTCTCATCAAAGATAGGGTGGAGGCTTAAGCGTCTTCCATGTAGCATTCCCACAAGCAATTGCCTATCCATACTTTAGACCTCTGAGATTGGTTCCAGAACATTCCAGAACAGCTTGAAAAGAACCATCACAGAACACGGGACATTTGATTGACACCTTACAAATTATGAGTACAGTTGAACCCAAATAATGACATTAAATCTACTACTTAACCAGGGCACTGCTTCTCATATAGGGATGAAATTGTTCTGCTTGTCTCTTGAAAGGAGCAGCTCCAAAAGGACCCTCCTGTGTGAAAGGTGCAGAGGTCAATCCTCCGAACATCCTCATTGCCACCTTTGTGTCCTCCAGGCATTGAATACTAACAATGCATGTGTGTGACCCATGTGCACTTCAGTTACATAAGTTAAATCTAGGAACATATTTTGTGGGATTTTTTTCGTTCTTCAGAAGGAAAAGAGTTGTGCAGCTGGAATTAAATGCTAAGGACCAGGCAGGCACTGTGGAATCACTGCCCGCTCTTCTAGCCCCCAAATTATTCTCCTGCAGAGGGTGCCACTGGCAGCACCCTCCCGTGATAGAGCCATCAAGTCTGAGATTTATTATGAGTTTTCTTTTCAGGTATTTAATAGGAAGCGTCCCATAGGTGTGTTCACATTACAGAGATGGATGAAGATTAATTGTGTGCCCAGGTGCTGAAATGCATTGACGTATGTTGTAAGATTTAAGTTGTGCTAATGCTTTACCAGAATTCTCAAGGACTAAAAGAAAAAGCAAAGCAACCATCATTTCCCTCTAGGAAATAGCAACTCTTCCTTCACCTTGAAGCCTAAGATTTTATGTCTGTACTGGAGGCCTGGTGCACGAAATTCATGCATGGGGGGTGGGGGATCCCTCAGCCCAGCCTGCACCCTCTCCAATCCAGGACCCCTTGGGGGATGTCCGACTACCGGTTTAGGCCCAATCCTGGGGATAGGGCCTAGACCGGCAGTTTGACATCCCTCTCACAATCCTGGTTAATCAGCTCATGTTAACATGCTGATGATCATGAAATGAAGACGCCGTTTCAAGGGGAGACTCGGGGCCGAGGGACTGAAGTGAAATCACTGGGACTTTACCGAGGTCACGGTTGAATTATCACAAAACTTCCTTTACTCGAAGCAGATGCTCACGAAGATGAACTTAGCTGCCCCCTCCCTGCTGGCCTGGTCACTCCTAACTGCCACCCCCACACCAGCCTGGTCACCCCCAACTGTCCCTCTCTGCCGGCCTGGTTGCCCCTAACTTTCCCTCCCCACCAGACTAGTCATCCTCTGGCTCCTAATTGCTCACCTGCCTGCCTTCCTGCCTAGTCATCTCTAACTGCCCCCCCCCTCACCGGCCTGATTGCCCCTCACTGCTTCTGTGTGCCGACCTGATTGCCCCTAACAGCCCCCCACTGCCTGCCAGGTCACACCCCCTGCCAGCCTAATTGCCCCTAACTGCCCCCTACTGGCCTGGTAGCCCCTCACAGACCTTCCACCAGCCTGGCTGCCCCAGGCAGCCTGCTGTTCAGTCATTTGGTCAACCCTCACTAACCCCGCTGCCGGCCTGGTCACTCTACACAGCCTGCTTGTTCAATCATTTAGTCCTCCCTCACTAACCCCCCTGCTGGCGTGGTCATAGCAGCCATCTTGTGAGGGTGTGAGGGTTACTTTGCATATTGCCTCTTTATTATATAGGATACCTGGATGATCCCAATGGGAGACCTTGGAGGTTGACCAGATGCCCCATGATCCCTTAGTCTCCCTACCCAATGTAATATACTTACTCCTGAATTGTACGTCATTCAGAGCCTAAGACTCAGGAAAATACGGGGCCAGCTATCATTTCAGTACAAGTGGCCTTGGCCAAAAACAAAGTTAAATCAAACTCCTGGATGTTCATCTTACTGCATTTGCTTACTTTAGCAAGGACACTGGAGCTCCAGCTCATATGTTTTCCCTTACACATGTCTAAGACTCCACATGTGGGTGACAACATTCTCTTACATTGTGGGAGACTTACCTCTAGTCACTCTCATTAAGCTCTGGAAGGAGAAATGAGTCCATCTCTGTTTTTGTGATTTGGGAGAAGAGTGATGCCATTAGCAAGTGAGGTTGCTGTGGAAGTCCAACAGTTAGCCCACTTGTGATTAAGAGAAAGAAGGCATTTCAAACCTTGTCTTGTCTTTGTACACTATGAAATCACTTATTCAGCCTGGGGGGCGGGTCCAAAACAGGATGCCTATTACCAGGGGCTGCAAAACACAGCCTTGGGAGAACAGGAGATACCTAGTTCAGTCAATAAAAAGCAGATAAATGTCCCTAGCACTCACTGCCCCCATCAGATGGCTCTGAGACACATGCAGCACACAGCTGTCCTAGGGGCAGACAGGACCTCTGCAAACAGAAGCTGCAAAGATTGTCAAATGGAATCCCCATGACATTATCTCGCATTGCCAGCTGACCTTCACAAAGCGGACAAGCTTCAAGAACTTCAGATTTGAAATGATACAAATAGGCAGATTAAACATGAAGAAGTAGCAGAAGTGACCTTTCTCCTGCTTCTATTGTGAGCTTTTTCTTAGACAGATTAAAAGGAAAAGATTTCATTTCCACAATAATTGGAAAATAATCAAGAAGATAAATACTTCTCCCCCTTACCATGTTCCTATCTGTTCAGGATGCTCATGTGAAGGAGTACAGGATTACTGGAGCAACAGCAATCATTTTGTAACCATGGGGTATCAGCATGAGGACAAAGCTAAGCATGCTAACAAGGGAAGAAAGGAAAGAAAGAACATAGGTCCTTGATGACATCACAGAGCTGCTATTCCGTCTTGCAAAGACTTATTACATGGTTTGTTTAATACCTTCATGACTTTAGGCACTGTGAGTCAAGTTTTCTGTCATTTACAGTCAAATGCATACTAAATGATAGCATTTTCTATTAATAAAATGGTAGAAATCGCAGCTTTTTTGGGGAAAAAACATGTTTGTAAATGTTTGGAAAGACACAGATGACTGTGTTTCCTTAATCTGTAATTTGTAGTTAAAAATGATGTAAAACCATTATCCCTAAAAAAATAAAAATCTACAGCTGCAAACTTGAGGAACTTAGAAACAGACTCTTCTGATCTGCTTAAAAGTCTTTCCCCCAAACATGACTGAGAGTGAACAGAAAAGACACATCTTCTATTAGTGTGCCGTTGCTACTGAGTGACAAAGGAAGAAGGAAGGCAAATAGCCAGAGTTCAACAAAGTCTTTGCATAACAGTTTGAAAAACAAATGGCAGGGGTTTGGAAAACAAATATTACAGCCTGATTGGGTAAAGCTCACAAGGCCTTTCTCCCCCTTGGAATTATGCATCTCTGTGAAGGGTTTTTCATTCTTTAGCTTTGACAGCTATTGAAATCAAGCAGTAAAACAGACAGAATTTATAAATTGACATTTGAATCACTGTGTTTTAAAACTTTAGCCAATTTTTTCAAAAATAATAAAGTATTTATTACTCTTAGTATATTATGTTATTATTAATGATTTGTTATTAATATATGTAATTTAAAATTACTTAAAATATTATTTCTAAAAGTATCTCATCTTTTAAATGCCTTTTTTGTGAATGTTTTATGATCATGATTTATAATTGATTCATACAGTGATTAAATCCTCTGAAATTTTACTGAAAAAGGTCACATGGCAAATTTTGGAAACTGTGTTTTGTTTACCACTGAGATCTATGATGTTGACTGTGACTGCCTGTCCCCACCCCGACCCTCACTGGGTCGGGCACAGAGGTAGGTACCAGGGAAGGCTGCCTTTTCACTCACCTACTCTAACGTGGCTGTCCTTTGGGACTTGCTACATTTTTACTCTCCTGTTAGCATTCACATGCATTAGTTCAGGGATGATTTAAAAAAAAGCCCTTAATAATGTGTTTTCCCCTTTCCCATTGGTCTCCATCAAAAGGGATAATTATTTAAGAAACAGCAGCATTTGAAGAGCAGCAAGAGAACTTACCAGGCACTTGGGTTTGGCCAGGATGAATGCTATTTCACCTCACAGTTGGCCAACTTGTATAAGACTGAAGACCAGGCTCTCTAGAAGATAAAAGTGAAACTAAAACTTCCACTTTTCAAAAACTGATGACTTCCAGGTGATAAGCAGCCTGGCATTTAGGGGAGGAAAGGAATCCATCCAGGTCCCCCAAAGCCACCAGCAGCTAAAGGACTGAGAAATGCCTTGGACAGCATTCTTTTTGAAAGGATGGAAAACTGCGAATGGAGCCTTGGGTTTTCCTGGCAGGAGGAACGGTGTGAACAGAGGAAACAGAGGCCGGGGTGGCTTGGTCAGTCTGAGGGTAGGCATCCAGCACACTCCAGCTCTGACATCACTGTCCAGAGAGGTCAACTGCCCTGTCCACAACCTGTGTCCACTGAGGGGCTGGGGTTGGTGGGACGCTAATGAACGAATACTCACTACCTCATCTCTCTTCTGCTGAAACTTACTTCTTGATGGGAGTGAATTGTCAAATTGTCAAATGACTACAAAGGCTCCTGGCAAACTCCAATTTTCAGTTCACTCAATTATTAAAGAAGAAGCAGGTCGCTCTCTTCCTCAAAATGACCTTTCTACCAGGAAGCTGGTTTAATTTTCTAATTGTTCTGAAATTACTATAATTTTACAAAATGAGCCACAGTTTCCTTATAAAAGCTCTAAGATAGGGGTAGGGAAAAAAATGTCAACTTTAAATATTTACTGCTTTGTCATTGAGCAGCTAAAAACCTATTTCAATTTATTCTTGTCGACTATAGTTTAGTCTATTAAATATTGAGCTCCTGAGTTCTGTGATCTGCAGGAAATATCAGAAATCAAACTCCAAGTTCAAGTATAACTTCTATGTTTGGGTCCTCGGGCGAGCCACTTAACCTCCGGGTCTAATGAGAATAAAGGGTGTGCTGACCTACCTCATAGGGTGAGTGGAAAGATTAACTAATTAATAATGGTTGAGTACTTTGAAAGTAGAGGTGCTATGCAAATGTAAGTAGCATTATTATTAATGTTTCACTTAAAATTAGAGCTTGCAGGGATAACAATTTTGATGTAAGAACATAGTGAATATTCCAAAATGAATCCTTTATTCTAATTTCACTTAAATCATAAAGAGAAATGTGTAACTAAATATTTTATATTATTGTGAAATAGATAAAATAGTCACTTGCTATTTTATTTAAGGAAAGATTAGGTAAGAAAATAAGATAATATTTTTAGGGACTTTTCAAGTCTAGAAAGCAAGGGAGAGAGGGGAATTCAATTCTAAACCTTATCATTTTATTTGGGTTAATCAAATTCTAGGCAAAAGAAATTAACCTTTTATCATGGATGTCTTTCAATGTAAAAACTGAAACCATAAAAGTCCTAAAAAAAAAACTTAGTGGAAAAGCCCTTTGGCTTGGCAATTATTATTATTTTTTGTATACGATACCAAAAGTACAAGTAACATAAACACAAATCAGTTAGTGGGACTACATTAAACTAGAAAGCTCTACACACCAAGCAAAACAACATACAGAATGAAAAAGCAACCTATGAAACAGAAGAAAATGTTTGTAAAGCATATATAGGAAAAAGGATTAATATCCAAAATATATAAGAAACTAGTACAACTCATAGCAAATAAAATAATAATCAAATTAAAATGGACAAAGCATCTGGATAGATGCTTTTCCAAAGACATACAAAAGGCCAACAAGTATGTGGAAAGATGTTCAACATTGCTAGTCATTAGGGAAATGCAAGTCCACACTTCAATGAACTGTTGCCTCACACCTGTTAGAATAGCTATTATCAAAAAGGCAAGAGATAACAAGTGTTGGTGAGGATGTGGAAAAAAGGGAACCCTCGTGCGCTACTGGTGGGAATGCAGATCAGTGCAGCCACTTTGGAAAACAGTATGGAAGTTACTCAAAATACTAAAAGTATAAATAGAATATGATCAGCAATTCCACTTCTGAGCATTTATCGAAAGGAAAACAAATCACTATCTTGAAGAGATATCTGCACTCTCTGTTCAAGCATTATTTACAACTAGAGGCCAGGTGCAGGCCTTCAGTGTACTGGTGGGGTCCCTCAGCCAGGCCTGCTCCCTCTTGCAATCCGGGACCCCACAGGGATGTCGGACTGCTGGTTTCCGCTGAAACCAGCAGTCCAACATCCCCCAAGGGATGTAGTAGTGGGGCCTGGGGCCACACCACTCCTGCTCATCCCCACCCCGCTGCACCGCCCGGTAGCGTGCTGCCGTGGAGGCCAAGAGGCTCGAGCCACTGCAGCTGCACTTGCCAGCCATGAGCCCTGGCATCTGGTGCCTGTCAGAGCGTCTGCCCCCTGGAGGTCTGTGTATGTCATAGCAACCAATTGACCAGTCATTCAGTCTTTTGGTCACTTAGGCTTTTATATATATAGATAGCCAAGGCATGGAAACAACCTGCATGTCCACTGATGGATGAATGGATTACAAAAATCTTATATAATAAAAGTCTAATATGCTAAGTGTCCAGTTGTGTGGTCATCCGTTCAACCAATCAAAGTGTAATATGCTAATAATATGCTAAGGCCGCTCAACCACTTGTTATAACATGCACTGACCACCAAGGGGCAGATAGCCGACCGGTCAACCAGCTGCTATGATGTGCACTGACCACTGGGGGGCAGATACTCAATGTAGGAGCTGCCCCCTGGTGGTCAGTGCATGCCCTCAGGGGGAGCGCTGCTCAGCCAGAAGTGACAGCGCTAAGGATGTCTGACTGCCAGTTTAGGAGCAGACCTAAGCCATCAGTCAGACATCCCCCGAGGGCTCCCAGACTGCAAGAGGATGAAGGCTGGGCTGATGGACCCCCCTTAAGTGCACAAATTTCATGCACCAGGCCTCTACTGTGAATATATTTGGTTATGAGAAAGAAGGAAACTTTTCATTTGCAACAACATGGGTAGACGTTGAGGGCATTATGTTAAATGAAAAATGTCAGACAGAGAAAGACAAATATGGTATGATCCTACTTATATGTGGAATCTAAGAAAACTGAATTCATATAAATAGAGTGGAATAGTGCTGCCATGTGGGCAGGGAGGAGAGATATTGGTGAAAGAGTATAGCCTTTTAGTTATGAGATGAATGATTTTCAGGGACTAAGGTGCATCGTGGTGATTACAGTCAATAGTACTATGTTGTACATTTGAAGTGGCTATGAGAGATCTTAAACTCACCATGGCAACAACCATGGTAATTATATGTTAACTAATTTTATTGTGGTAAATTTTTTGCTATATTCATCACATTGTACACCTTTAACTTAATTTATATCAATTATATCTCAAAAAAGGTGGAAAGAAAACTAATGAAAATAAAAAGAGACTTCCTAGATGGTAACTGTCATTTTTATTGACACATGAATGTGCTAACGTTATTTTATATATCATCTATATATATAAAACTCTAAGCGACCGTTCAACTGTTTGACCGGTGGCTATGATGTGCACTGACCACCGGAGGCAGACATTCAACACAGAAGCTGCTCCTTGGTGGTCAGTGAGCTCCCACAGCAGGAGTGCCGCTCAGCTGACCAATGGGTGCCAGATTCCGGGGTCACGGCTGGCAAATGCAGTTGTGACTGCACAAGCCTCTCTCGCCCTCCCCCCGCAGCACTACTGAGCGGTGGTGGCAGCAGGCACAGTGGGGCCAGGATATGCAAGAACAGCACAGTGCCCAGCCTGGACTTGGGCTCCTCCCCGGCCGTCTGCCACTTCACGTACTACTACATCCCCAAGGGGTCCCGGATTGCAAGAGGGCACAGGCCAAGCTGAGGGACCCCACCAGTGCACGAATCCGTGCACCGGGCCTCCAGTTTACATAAAAACTGTACTATACTTCAAAAATATTTCTCAGAGCTTACAGTCTTGAAACATAAAAATAATATTTAAAATTTTAAATATGTGAACATAGGAAAATAGAGATAAATTTAACAATGAAAGGGTTCTGTTAATTATTGCAGCAAACAATACTTGTAGTAGCCCTTGTATGTCCATTTATATTTTACAAATTATATTTCTTTTTATTAATTTTATTGGGGTGACATTAATTAATAAGATTATATAGGCTTCAAGTGTACATTTCTATGATACATCATCTGCATATTGCATTCTGTGCCCACCACCCAAAGTTAAATCATCTTCCATCAGCATATATTTAGCCCACTTTACCCTCTACTACCCCACACTCCCTTTCCCTCTGGTAATCACGATACCGTTGTCTGAGTCTATGAGTTTTTGTTTGTTTCTTTTTTTTTGTTTGTTCATTTGTTGCTTTTGGTTTTAGATCTCACATATGAATGAAATAATATGGTTCTTGACTTTTTCTGACTGACATATTTTGCTTAGCATGATATTCTTAAGGTCCATCCATGTTGTTGCAAATGGCAGTGTCTCATAATTTCTTATGGCTGAAAGGATTCCATTATATACGTGTACCACATCTTCTTTAAACAATCATCTATCTAAGGACACGTTGGTTATTTCCATGTCTTGGCCACCATGAATAATGCTGTGATGAACATAGGAGTGCATATATCTTTGCAAATGAATGCTTTTAAGTTTTTTTGGTAGATACCCAGAAGAGGGATTGCTGGGTCATATAATAGCTACATTGTTAATTTGTTGAGGGACCTCCGTACTGTTTTTCCATAGTGGCTATACCAGTTTACATTCCCACCAGCAGTGAAAGTGGGTTCCTTTTTCTCCACACCCTCTCTGACATTTATTATTTGTCTTGTTGATAATAGCCATTACATTCAAAGAAAATTTGATACTATCATTCTCAAACTCTTCCAAAAAATTGAAGAAGAGACAATATTTCCTAACACATTTTATAAGGCCAACATAACCTTGCTACCAAAACCTGGCAGGGATACCAAAAATTACATTTTCAAAAAAAAATCTCATTTAATTATGCATTGTTTTCATCTGTGAGCCTCTTAGCAACCACAGTGGGGGGAAAAAAGTAGTTTACACAGTCTACATTAAAAAAAAAAATCTTACACATTTTCTTGGACTATTTCCTGAAAATATATATTACTTGAACCTTTCATTAATGACTTCGGGGAGCAACTAGTTTTCATCTTTCTCAATATTTTGCAAACTGACAAAAGTTGTCTTCATAGGGACTTTTGCCACATCATTTCTCAACATATGCAGAGCTTCTATCTCCAAATCCTATTTCAGTGCTGACAGGTCTTCAAGAACATAAGTGAATATGGTACAAATAAAATTAAGAGCATCCCTCAAACTATTCTTGCTGTGTTGAACACTAACATTAAGAGTAAACAAAACTTGTGTGTGTGCGTGCGTGTGTGTGTTCCAGTCAATTAAATCAGGAACTTTATATTTAGGATCATCAGAATTCAGGCTCTAAACATGTAAGTAAATTGCAGCTATTAAATACATTTAAAACCACAGGAAAGTGAGCCTGCGTTTTGCATCCCTCCTTGAGCGGAGTGTGAAGTACAGGAGAAAAGAAGCTATGTTTCCAGAAATCTCCACGTGCCAGGTGCTTGACAGACACTTTCTCAAGCAGCTCAACAACAGACTGATGGAGAGGTTGGAACCGTTTCTCCAATGAGGAAACCGGGGCGTGGAAAGGTTAAACGGCCTGGTGTCTGGATGTGGACCCTTCACCGGGCTGCAGGTCACATCCGGAGCTCTTTTGTTTCTGTGTAAAATAAAAGCACGGTCATTCGATACAAAGGTCACCCTTGTCTGATGTGTGGGTCTCAGCCTCTGACTTTGTTCAAACCAAACTGGTGGCTCCATTTGTGAGATACCCTTCCGTTATTGGTACCTGCTCCTTTTTCTTCATATGAAAAAAACTCTAGATATTCTCTGCTGGCTGGTGATGCTGCCTTCATAGACAAGCAAATAGTCTTAACTTCAATTACATTTACTACATCAGGAAGCAGAATACGCTTGATTTTGTCCTTTAGACATAACCTAATGACAGACCAATATTGAAAGTAAGCAATTGCCTCAAGTCCATTTCAATTCACAGCATCCAATATGTCTAGTATAAAATAATAAAGTGTTCCTAGAAATATTAGAAGAAACACCATTATTTAATTACCATAAGGCCTTCCGGGACAGAAATAAAACATGATTTAGGTGGATGAGCAAGAGGGGGTGGGGGAGGGGTAAGGACCGAAAAGACATTATACAGATGAAACATGAAATGCTCGTAGAAAAGAAAGCAAATTGTGGATCAGCCAGCAAAATGATAGATGAAATGCTAAATAAAATAAAATAATAAAAAAGGAGAAATAAATTCCACAATGCTATTTTGTATTATTGAGGCTGAAACAAATAGTTGAAGCTAGAAGGGGCAATGACACTTCAGAGATTAAATAAAGTAATGTGTTTTCAGAGCCAACAGGAAGAGAAGTCCTGAGATAAACTTTTCCGTTTCTGTTTCTTACAAGATGGCCTATTCCTTTAAAGGCAGCAGGCAGACAAATGTGTTCTGACCTTGGTGGCTAGAAACAAAATAACAGGCATCTAACAAAAGTGTATTCAATGAGAAGTTGGTTAAGAAAATACTAAATAAAACTATACCTAATATCCATAGTAAGAAAGAAATCTAAAGTTGTAAGGAAACCAACTTACTATAAAACATCAGTTATTTTACTGAATACTTTTGAGATTCATTCCTCAGAAATACAGATGCCCCGTGGTTAGATGGGCAGGATCGATTGAAAAAGTATAGAATATAGCTCAACAGATGGTACAATTCAACATGGGAACTGAATTCAGTCAATTCACTTTATAAAGTGCCTCGGAACCCCAGGCTATAGTTTATGTCATGATTTTGGTCATCCCCTCTCTGTGAACATGGGGGTTTCTCCCCTTAGATAAGCCTGAGTCCCAGCACCCACACTGTCTGAAGGGATTTTTAAATTCATTGCAAAGTTTAGGCTTCAGACTAGCTGATATCTTAGTTATTTTCCCTGGGTCAAAAAAAATAATAAGAAGGCATATTTCATTTTAATTTCTATAAAATATTAAAATAAAATAAATTTCAAATAATTTTAAATTTATATGGAGGCTCTCAGAAATATTAAATAATTTTTTAAAAATAGAAATAGAGAAAAATGACAGTGCATGCACCAGAAGATATTATTTTAAGACCTTAGAATGACTCAGGTTTACTTCTTGCTCCCACTCCATGCCCTGTGTTGTCCCCGCTCTGGGACCTGGATGACCACAGCAGTGGGAACATGGCTGGACACTGGCACAGAGGAAAAAGACCCCCACCCTGCTCGACAACGCAATGACATCCGTAACAGATGACGTGAGGTCCTGCTATGTAATGATGTAGGGCACCGCTGTGCAACCTTTTCATCTCATGGTGTATGTACACTAATGACTAAAATTCATTGACAAAAAAAAAATAGGTATAATTTTGATTCATTCACACAGGACAGCTATTGTTGTATTTCTGTTGTCATTGTTTTTATTTGACAATCTAAGGGAAAAGAGGTCAGTGCCCCTGACTAAATAGTCAAGTATTACATGTTATAAAAATTCTTGCAGTACATGGGTCAAAAGTCGCTGATGTAAAAAATGCTCACAAGTGATGTTAAGTGAATACAAGTAGAAATAAAAGTTGTACATAAAGTTCCATTGCAGAGAGGGAGGCCGGAAGGTGATCCTGCAGACCATTCGCAATATTCTTCCTTGGGGTCATGGGTGGAGTAGGAATTGGTGAAACCCTTCCAGACAACAAAATATTGCAACATCCTCAAAATGCATTATGCCCATTGAATTGATGATTATATTTTAGAAAGATAACCAAAGCATATAATAAAAATGCTATTGATTGAAAAATAAACTTCAATACCTAAAAATTAAGAAGCCACAAAGAAATTATAACTAAATCCATCAAAGTCATATATAAAATTTTAGGTTTTCTTTCACAGCCAAATAAAAAGTGAGAAAATTATTATAAATATACTACATTGTATATTTTATAAGTTTAGATCCATATATTTATGTAAATATATTTTATAAGCATAAATTTATATATGAATATGAATATATATACCATACAAATGATATATACATTTTTGCAGTTATATTTATTACCACAAAAATTTAAAAATAACCTGAATATACATAAATAGGAATTAGTTATATAAGCTTTGACCACCGATAAAAAAGAATGTACTTATGAAATGTTAATTGGGATACAAAATTCCCCAGACAAGAAAGCCCCTATTATGTACAGTAAAAAAAGAAAATGTAGGAATATTTTAGCAGGTTCATATTATGAAAGCTTTTCATTTATACTCATATTTTGTGTACTTCCAGTTTTCTTCAAAGTTCACTTTTATAACAGATAAAATATGTTTAAGTTTTTATTTAAATGTCAAAAAATATTGGTTTGAGTTGAAAAGAATTATCAAATAATTTTAACATTGAATCTTAAGATTCCAATGCAGTCCCAAATGACAATCTTTTTTAAATATTAACTTTTAATTTTTGTAGGAGGAATATTTTAATATCGTTTCTGGTCTCATTTCTTAATTGGTATGATATTCAGGTACCAATTCATATATACCTAGATAAAAACAAACCAATGCAGGCTGTTTCAATGGGCATTTTGTGCTGAGAGGGAAATCTTGCCCCTACAAGCGTGCACTATTTCCTTGGAATAAGAAAATTGTTTGGGTGACTCATCTACACCAATGTGCTAGTTTGCTATGGGCAATTCCCCTAAAAAGCTATTTGAAGGAAAGAGTGCTTAGGACATCAACTCACTGAATGACACTCTTCATAGAATCTGGCAGGAGGGACATAAAAGTGACACTTTGTGGTCCAGCTGCAGAGTCTGGTCGTGAGTGACTTGGGCAGATCAGATCCTTTTAGGGATCCACTGTGATTGAGTTGAATGATGCCCACGGGCTCACAAAGTCCAGCTGCAGTCCAAATTGCTCCCCTGTTCCTTAAGATCTCAGTGAGATAAGAGAAAGCAGCCCCAACCAACCGCTGTCCCAGGCAACCGCAGTGACAACAAATACCACTTTCTTCAGGTCATGATTCTCACATTAGGGACAAAACTGAGGAATCCGAGGTTAATGAGAAGCTTGAGTCATGTGAAAATGCAACACCGGATCTGTAAACACAGATAATCCCATTTGTATTGAATGATGAGGCACATTGAAAAGCACAATCGTGGATTAGATTACCTGATTTGTCACCCTTGGTCTGTGATCAACTAAAGTCTTTGCACAGGTCCCCAGATCTCCTCCCATTCCTCATCTATAAGATGGGGGAATGATAACCACCCCACACTGTGATTTTTGAAGCTCAATTTCAGAAAAAGAAAGAAAAAGCCCTATGTAAATTGAAGAAAGCCCTTTGTAAACTGTGAAGTGTTTTACAAAGAAAGCGAGATTGTACTAGTTCCCCATACACCGAGCTTTGTGACTCGTTGGGCATCGTGTACTGGAGATGCCAGATGATGACTTCAGAGTACCAGCCACACCTGGAATCATCACACATGTCCAGCAAGAAGACTGGTGGCTTCATCCGGGGTAGCCCGCCATAAACAAGCTCCCCTGTGTCACCTTGTCATCGTGGAGCCTCCTGCTCGCGGAAGGTCCGGTTGATCCTGGAAGGAGATGTGTCAAGCACACTTCTAATCATTCTGCAGCCACCGTGGTCCTGACCCGGAGAATCTAATCTGAAATTAGTGGGCATCTAATTGCTTTTTAATTTAAAGCAATTAGAGAGAAGGATGCCACCAAACACCATTTGTGAAGAAAGTAGCTCGATGGCAAGTGAAGAAATGCAGGTTGGACATCTGTGAATTGAAAATGTACTTCTGTGCACAGCCAGCCCTCAAATGCCTGAAATCAATGGGATGGAAAGGAAAGTTATTATATCTGCCCACAGTAGTGTGTGGCCATAATTGTAATAGTTTCATTTTAAAATATGGATCCTTTGAGCTTCCTCTTTAGTAACTTATCTTGTAACTTCTTGATAACCCTTATACTTGCACTGAAACTCAGAATATAAAGCCATTTGCTGAGCCTTGAACCTAAGAGGAGGAACTCTCAGCCTGGTCAGCAATTAAAGGAAAACGGAAAGGATGCCCTATTTCTTTCCCCTCCTTCCTTCCCTCCCTCCCCCCATTCTTTCCTTTCCCTCCCTCCCTCCTTCTCTCCCTTCCTCCTTCTCTCCCTCCCTTCCTTCCTTCCTTCCTTCCTTCCTTCCTTCCTTCCTTTCTCCTTCTTGCATTCAATAAGTACTTACCCACTATTTACATGCCATTCTTATGGGAATGTAAAAATGAAACAGAAGTATCATATTTCTAAATATAACACAAAACCATAAGAAAGGGAGAAGCACCAAATTTATTATGTGTTTCTCAGAAGCTTTCAGAAATCCTTTCC
>NW_006289416.1:8222103-8276597 GCF_000327345.1 Myotis davidii | reverse complement strand
AAACAGGCAAAGAGAGGGACTTAATTCAGGGCAAGTATATATTTAAATTCTGCAATTTGAAAAACATGTGCTTCCCTAGATAATAGCAAACAAGATGAAAACTGATGTCTGAGTTCAGGGTTTGCTGCACAGGATATGGGAGCAGATACGCTGAGAAGAATAGGACATCACCTATGTCCTCTCTGGAAATTTGAGTGCGGTAACTGTTGTAATATGCACCCATACTCAAGGATGGGCTTTGAGTCAGACTCCTTCTTTCCTACATAAAAAGCTGTCTACCAGGCGGTCGCAAACACTGTGCCAACCCTGCTGGGAGATCCGCATGTGAGTAAGACCTGGGCCCCCCTTCCAGAGGCTGGTAGGCTGGGGAGGGAGAGAGACACTGTCTTCTCCCCCTAAAATATGACAGAATAATGGGAAACACAATGCGGTACAAGCCAAACGATGCCTGGAGGAGAGGGACCGAGGCCTGGGAGACAACCAGAATTTCTTACTGGCTGGTGGAATGAATGTGGAGATAACTGCGATTTCATAAGGGTGGGAAGAAAAGCCAGAGGAGCTGAGTGTGAGGAAGGGCAGCAGCAGAGACGAGATCTGCTCCTCTAGGGCTGTGGGAACGAAGATGGTGTGGACACTGGAGGTGAGTCCGCAGTTAGGGATTCACTGGATGGAGGAGAAGGAGAGTCTGGGAAGACTGGCAGGAGGAATCCAGTCCAATCTGCCAGCCACAGAGGCCCTTTCTCCCTACTGATGGCCAAAGGTGCTTGGCCTCTGGTCTAGATGACCCCCCGATGTCAGTGCCCTTAGGGACCCTCCCCCCAGCGGCCTAGGGGAGCAGCCCTGGGCTTCCTGTGCACACTCTGAGGTCATTCCTGCAAGGTCGAGTTTACTGTGACAAGGCTGTGCCACGGGTACAGTCACCAGCGGAAGGAGTAGTGCGTATCCCTCATGAAAGCACGAGCACCCGTAACATCTGTTTTCCTGGTCTGTGATGCTACTGGCAGGACATGATTTTATGATAATCCTCGATTTCCAGCTCTCCGGCAGCCAGTCACTGAGAACAATGGCATTTGCCAAAGACTTTCGTATTTTGAATTTGGCCAGGCTGCTCTTCCCTGGGATGCAAGACCGTGCCCAGCCCAGCCTTCCTGCCCCTGCGTGGGCATCCCTCGGTCTGGGCGACCTGCCATGCGGTCCCTCTCTCTGGAAACTGTGCACTGCACGCTCATTTCTCAGCGAACAATGAAGACATTGCGGTTGTTTCCACCCATGCGCAGTTTATGAGGAGCTGATGGTACCGGCAGCAGTTGCAGGAAAATCTCAAACTGCAGTTACAGGAAAAGCTCCCACATGTGGGTAATTATGTCCCGATTCAGAGAGTTTCCAGAAGAATGGAACAGCACAGACACAGTTTTATTTTTTGTTTTTCCTCCTGGATCATGGGGGACTAATGAAGAAAAAAAGGGGAAAAATAATATGCTAGCTAGGTATGAAAAACTAAGGGATTCTGATGGTAATAGACGATTACATCATGCATTACCATGGCAACTAAACTTATAAAATAACAATTATGTTAGCAGAAGTTATTTGAAATAGCTTCCTTGATAGTTGATATACAACCCCGGTGAAAAGATGAGACAGATAAATAGAAAGATTTGTTCTTTCAATTGAGGTTTGATTCACTATTTGTCTCTGCTCTTGATTTTTCCCCATTATCCTCTGAACTCCTTTAGAGGAGAGAAATATTCTTTTGTCTCTTTGATGGAATAAAAGCAATGCTTAAACCCTTTTCTCTACCTTTTTCTGTTTGGGAAGAGCTGTGCCATTATTTACTTTACTCAAAAGGAAGCCGTGCACACGATCAGCAGGTACAACACATGTAACAATAAGAAAAAGACCGTGGGGAAGTGTTTCCCCAGAACAAAAAATAAAATGAAAAGAAAGCGTCAGTGAAACCAGCTACAAAGTTCACTCCGGTTTTGAAGGCACAAAGTGGAAGTGGTTTGAATCTACTGCTTCTGTAAGTTTGGGTTCATTTTTGTTGAAATCCAAGGTATGAAAGAAACATAATAGGCTAAATTTATCTAGTGGAATTGAAAATTTTTAATTCAAATACACCTTATAAGTACCTTGCTACAAAGTCCTTTTAATTTTTAAAAAGGTATTCGAAGTTCTTCAGAGTCAAAATGTTCCGAATAATTTAGTGACCTAATAGACTTATTTTACAGCCAATATTTCCTTTCTCTTTCTTCCTTTCTTTCTTTCTTCTCTCTCTCACTCTCTCACTCTTTCTTTTTTTTTTCATTTCACAAAATGTGGAAAACATTAGCTAAAATTGTGTTGGTCTGCACAATTTTATTCGGTTAAAGACAGGTTTTATGATACATTTAGCCCTTTAAATGACACTAATAGTCTCTGGAGACACGTGGGTTTTCCTCTCGTGCAACAATTAAGTCCATTTCAATGCTATTTGGATAAGTTGAAACAATTCAGTTACTGTATGTCTGCTGCTAGGTCTGCACTGTAAGCCCAGAGGAGGGGACCAAAAGTTACCTAAATAACATAGTTCTACCCAGCTTTAGACATGCACCGAACTATTGGCTTTTCCCACGTTTCACTCCCTTATTTTTCTCTCATTTCTTATACGAGGGGAATGCTGAGACCTGAGTATAAGGGGAGTGACTGGGTAATGAGCATTATTAATCACAATTGGGTTCTCTCCTCCTCCCTCCCTGGAGTTGGGAGTGTGATTCCACCAGAACCGAGGCCGGTTTATTTGACTTATTTATCGCATTTTTCTAATCAAGTGAGTTGGAATAAATATGTGGCATAATCACACATACACATTCTGCTGTTCAGGTGAAAGCATATTTTCGTAGGTACAAATCTGCTCAGAAGATATATTTGTATGCCACTCAATTATAAAAGCTCAATTATCATCAAATTATTACTGACGGAGAAGTAAGGAAGTCAGAGGAAGTAATTTAGCGAATTCCAGATCTACACATTTGGCTGAGCTCATACTTTTAAGTTTAATCGCTGGGAGAAAAGTCAAAGTCTAGGAATGCCTCCACTCAACCAAGGTCCCCAGGTAATATTATTCACTCCTGTCAGACATCTGATCTGGTGAAATTACCTTATTAGAGAAATTGCTGGCAAAAGTTCTTTTTTCTTTAATATGGGCACACGTTCTTTTGTCGTTCTATGGGGGAAGAAATAGAGATTCTTAATGAAGCTGGAGACATGATTTCAAGATTCTGGAGACGTGGAGGCATTGCGGATGCCTTTCTCTCTCCCTGGGTTCTCATCTCCGAGTCCAGAAGGAACTTCAAGAAGCAGCAAAGGCCATGGACACAGACTGTTGTGCAGTGAGGGCCTAGGGGTGGGAGAAGGGGGGCAATGCAGGGTGGATGGGGTCAATGGAGGGAAAAGGGGACATCTGTAATACTTTCAACAATAAAAATAAACTTAAAAAAAAATCCTGCAAAACAACCACCAAAACAAATGAACCAAACAGGACCCCTCTTTGGAAGCCTGGTTTCAATTGCTCATGAGCATATTTTCACAGGTCCTGCTTTTTTCACAATTTCCTCTTAAATTCAGTAATATCAAGACACTCAGGAGATAATAGAGTCTTGTCACCAGCCCTCATGCATTTGAGGATGAAGAAGAAGCATGAGTCCCTGTCTGCATCACTTTGCCGCAGACAGGAAGGGCGCCCAGTGAGGGAAGTCTGTGCAGCCCGGGGCCACGTTCATTCTTCAGAGGCTGTAGTTCTTCCCACAACTGCCCTCTTCCAGCCATCCAGCCTCCAAGCACAGGGCACCTCCCGCCCTGGCCTCACAGGGTCATGCAGCGCTCCATGGTGCCATTGTCTGTGCATCATCTTGTCCTCTCTCCCCAGGGAGATGAGAACCGCCTTAAGTCGTGAAGCCATGTTTTGGCCTGTGTGGATACCCAATAAACCTAATGTGGTGTTTAAAACTCTGTGGGCCAACATCAGGTCCTCCAGGCCTTGTGGGTTAATAGTCACAGTAAAGAGGCTTTTCCATTGAGTGCATACATAATGAAAAGAAAGAAAGAAAGGACTAGAGAAACAAGGTAGCTTATGTCTCACCATGAAAGCATGAGAAGGAAATAATTTTTGCAAATCCAAAAGAAAAATGGAGTACTTACAAATTTATTATCTTTTTATATATATTTTGTTGCAGTGAATAAGGGTTTTTCTCAGTATTGGGATTAAACAAGTTGAAGATATGATACGCATGTTTGTATAAAAATTTAAGAAATGTATATAGCTCTTGTCAAATAAAGTTATGTCTTCAGAAAGCTTTCTGGTTCAAAACTGTATAAAACACCATTTTATTGTTTTAAACAAGAAAGTTGTAAAGATAAATGAAAATGTCTTTAAAATAGACAGAGAAGGCAATAGATTTTTAAATGCAATGCGTTTTTAAGTAATTTTTGTAACATGCTCTCAAATTGTCCCTGGGAATGCAGTTTCTATGGTGAATATAAGGCAGTAGGTGTGAAGCTCATACCAGAACTTCAATATTGAACGTCTCACTGTACACTTTCACTTTCCTTCTTTCTGTAATTGGACAAAGAAACGTTAGTTCTGTGCTCAAATAATATATTATAAGAGGAGATAGGGATCAATACAATTTCAAACTAAATAAGCTCTCTCTGTTTTTATTTCTCATCATTTATGAAACAAAGTACCTCCATGTTTCTGTCCACATTTTTAATACAGCAAAGAATCTCTAAGCCAGTTAGTGTTTTAATATAATGGTAACAGTTCCCTAAATTTCTCCTGGGTATTAGAATGTTAAAGCATCATTTCATATTGTTAATTTCCCATCAGATCCAGGTGCCTCATCTCCGATACCTTAAAATTAAAAGAATTGTGATTAAATTCACCAAATATTTAAATATAAATGAAAAGTCAGGAACCATGTAAACTACTGAGAATAAAGAATAAATAAAACACAGTTTCTATGATTAAGGAGCCAGAGGGTTTGGTTAACGCTGAGTTCAGGTTATTTAGGATTCCTAACAAAGAAAACTGAGCCCGTTTGAACAACTTTATACTTGCAAAAAAAAGAGAAGCTTTTACTATTTGTAATTTTATTTGATTATTTATTATTTAACTCAAAATTAAAGTTTCACCATAAAGCATGATGAAAAATCCACAATTCAGAGGATACTGTTGGACCAAAGTCCTTCTAACAGTAGAGATGAGCGCATCATGTCAACAATCATCTTTTTCCCCCCATTTCTTACAAACTGAAGGTAATGGTTTCTCGTTCTAATCAGAAGAGTATAGGCTTTAGAATAAACACACACGGGATTCAAATCCCAACTATGTTTCTTATGAGCTCAGTGGCTTCCAGAAGATTCCTTCGCCCGCGTGAGCACCCAGTTCTCTGTGCTAACAATGGAGTCAGGTTCTCCGGCAGGACCAAAGAAAGCAGAGCTGGTGAGGCCCTTGGCACCTATGAGTCAGCCCTTCAGTGGCAATTAACGTTCATTACCTGATGCAACAGACCTCATCCTTGACATTATGAAAATGTGGTAGTTATCAATAAAAAAGTGGGCATCTTTGGGTATTTTAAATTTAAAATGTTTGCCAGAAGAACTTAAACTTCATGCCCCTGGAGGAGCCAGCTAGCCAATGGTGATATCAACCTTAAGCACTTGCTTTCAAATGTAAACAGTTGTAAGAAGCTTGTTGATTTCTGTCTTCTATCTTTCCCAAATAATCAGGACAAGTTTGTTTGGAGGTAGGTCAGGGAAGGACTGTGCTTGTTACAATTACAACAGGCAGACCTGCTGGGTGGATGTTAAGACTAAGGAATCAGACATTTTAGACTCAAACCTCAGCTCCCTCCTTCCCCAAGGGTGTAACTTTGGATAATTTACTTATTCTGAGTCTCAGCATACTCACTTAAAAACAGGTGCCAGTCAGGTTAGTAAAATCTATTAAGACAATGCATGCAAAGTGCTTGGCACAGTGCTTGACACCGATAAATGCCCACAAACGGCAGCTGTTTCAATATTGAAGATGATGATTGTGATGATGATGCAAAGTAGACTTCCTACGGGTGGTGTGGCAAACATCTTATCTTTCTTTTAAATTATGGAAGCATTGCTCTTAAAGAATTTGGTTAGACCACAACTTTAGTATGTCAAGAGGTTCTCAGCTCTATGTGGCATTGAAATGGATGCAACATTGAGGAAGTCCAAAACTGGAATTATTTATTTCCACTTTGGGTGACATTCACAATTATAACCTGAAACTCCATGCAGGCAAGCTGTGGCCCAGTACATACTTTAGCTTAATTATTTGGATATAGGTCATATTGTAAGAGAAGAAATTGTGTTTAATATTTGATTCTCAATTCATAAAGAAGACATAAGATTCTAAATATTTTTTCAAAGTCAAAATAAGCCAAGCAAAGTACTCTCATATAATTCAAAAGACAACAAAGAAGAATTCAAAAAACGCTTAAATCTACTTTAATTTATGTTTAAACATTTGATTGGGGTAGCTGAAAGAAAGCTTCTCAGAATACACATCAATGGATTTCATATCCGTTATCCCTGTGATAGTTAGTGGAACTATTTAGAAACACAAGTACTCAGAATCGGTAAGCCACAGGTCCAGTGGCCTTCCGCAGAAGAAAACGTGAGCATAACTAACTTACATGCAGTATCTGTTCCCTGGTGTGAATATTGCATACATTGTGGAATCACCACTTCATGTCTGGCTCAAATGTTATCACTACCACCTTACACAGTTTGGGCTTGAATATTGATGAAAATGCTGCCTTGTAGTCAGATTCAAACTCTTCTTGCTTCAGATTACCAGCAAGCACATAAGGATGTCAAGTGAAAGAACTTTTCCAGCTGCCCACCACCCCCTAACTCCTCCCTGGCCTGGGGGATGAGGGCGGGGGACCTGAGTGGGCTCAGAGTGCTAGGGTTCTTCATTGTATTGTGATTTCTTGAAGGTTATTCCAGAGTAGGAGCACTCACGTCCCCTTATGTTCTGACTTGCTTGATCAAGAGTGATGAAAAGATTAGAATAATAGAATCCAGCCTCATAGCTCCATGCACAGCCTAAATGACACCGTTACTGACACACCATTGACATCTGTGGCAATTATAAGTAGCCTTATGCTTCATTTACAGGCAAACTTGGGGCATGGGGAGGGGACTGGGTCCCTACACAACATCATCAATGTTGTCTTTCATGTGTGCTTCTAGAAAAAAAGGCTCAAATCACTGTTCTAGATAAGGGCTAGGCAAACGTGTCCTATGAAGGGACATACAATAAATATTTCAGGCTCTGTGTTCCCAGAGTCTCCACTGCAGCTAATGAACTCTGCTGCATAGTGTGGAAGCAGTCTTCAACAGTATAGTGCAGTACAGTACAATGCAGTGCAATGCAATACATTACAATACAATACAGTACAGTACAGTATGATGCAACACAACACAATGCAGTACAATGCAATGCAATACATTACGATACAGTACAGTACAATACAACACAATGCAATGCAATATGTTATAATACAATAGAGTACAATGCAGTGCAATATGGTACAGTACAATATATACATTACAATATAGCACAATGCAATACAATAAAGTACAAGACAATACAATGCAATACACTACAACACAACATGACACAACAGGATAGGACACAGCACAACACAACACATATATGACTGAACAATGCTTTGTGCCAACAAAACTTTTTGAAAAGGAAAGAACTCCTACCATTTGCAACAGCATGGATGGAGCTGGAGAGCATTATGCTAAGCGAAATAAGTCAATCAGAGAAAGATAAATATCACATGATCTCATTCATTTGTGGATTATAATGAATAACATAAACTGATGAACAAAAACAGATCCAGAGACGGAGAAGCATCAATCAGACCGTCAAACCTCAGAGGGAAGGTAGGGGAGGGTGGAGATAAGGGGAAGAGATCAACCAAAGGACTTGTATGCATGCATATAAGCCTAACCAATGGACACAGACACCAGCAGGGTGAGGGCATGAACTAGGGGAGGGAAGGGGGGCAATGGGTGGATAGGGAAACATATGTAATACCTTAATCAATAAAAAAAACGTTATTTTTGAAAAGTAAAATTTGAATATAAGATTTTCATATGCCATGAAATATTATTCATCTTCTGATTTTTGAAAAATCATATAAAAATATAAAACTATTCCTAGCTCAGGATCCAACACAACCAGGTGGCAGCTGGATTTGACTCATAGACCCCAATTTGAGGAACTTGTCTGTGAATCATCAAGAAAATCAAGAGCCCAATAGTGAGTTCATGATGGGTCAGGATTTGTAACCAACATTAAAATGATCAAGCATGTACAAATATCCAAGTATTTTCTGCAAATATTAAGGATAGATAAACTGCACTAGAAGATATATGTAAAATCACAGGATATTAACAGGTTAACCCACCTAGAAATGCAGCAGAAAGTTAAAAAAAATCCTCACATTTCATAAAGGAAGAAGATGTCTTCCATTTAAAATCTTAATTAGCCTAATGCAATATTTATTTTTAAAGTTATAGCTAACTGCTGGTGAAATTTAAAACATGGCATCTATGTCCCAAATCACAAAAGAAGAAAATGAAGTCTACATTTCAAAAATCAGGAAACAAATAGTCATGAAAATAATTCTTTAAAAATACAGTGTTAGAAAAGACAACTAAGGCCTGACAGTCTCTTGTATTTATTAAGCAAGAGCTGACCCAGGGCCTCACAGCTACAATTCACTTAGACCACATTCTAAAACAGGAAACTAATAAAAATGTATGGAAAAAAATCTTTTTATGTATTTAAAAATACTCTTGCAAATTACTATTTGGTGAAAGAGGAAATTAAAAGTGCAATAATAGAAAAAAATAATTCATAAGTATTACAGATTAAAATCTGTGTAACTAAAGCTGTACCCATAGTAAATTTATTTCCTCATCTGCATTATATATGAAAAGAAGACTAGTGAAGGTTTCCAATCACGATTTTAGAATATAATTACAAACCTTCCTAATTCAAAGAAAGCAGAAGGAAAAAAAAACATAAAGAAAAAAAGAAATAAACTATCAATTTTGTTAACATATATTGTTTTCTTCCTTTCTTCAGAAAAAAATGTCCTATAATCCATTTTTTTCCAAATATCTATGTTTTATTATTATACTTTTATACTTTTAGTGTCTCTTTTCAGCTTTAACTATCCTCTCCAACAGATTTTTCCCCAAAAAACATTGTATTGTTAAGTTGATCATGAACTCCTTGGAGATAAGAGATTTGTATTCACCTTTGGGTGCCCAGAATTCCCCAAAGTGCCTATCACTGGTGAGCACTTGATTGAATGAATGAGTTAGTATGGCCACAATAACTAGTACGTGTATACTACACATCTAAGTAAATATACACCTTATCCTCCATGAAATAGTCATGTCAACAGTAATCCACTCTCTATTACAAGCCAACGTGTGACCTTCTGTTTAAATTCTATTAATGTGATGGTGAACAAGCGGTCTGATGAGGTAGTTCACCACTTCAATTAAATTAGTTGTGGATGCCAGTTCCAGCCCAGAGTACACCACTTTCCACAGGAGTGGGGAGAACAGGGTAAGGAGGCTGCATATTGAAATCTGCAGTCTGTGTGGCCTCATCAGAGTGAAATTCAGAATCATAACGTGACTCCTTCCATTCTAATCATCTATTTTCCTTAGGCCACTTGTCATTTGTTGGCCACAGAGTGAATTCTAAGCTTTCCATCCTTGTGTTGGCTCATGACATACTGGATTTAATTCCCATACGAGGGCATCTCTATCTGGGTTGAGATGAAAGAAAAGGTTGAATTAAAAGGTTGCACGTTTTTCTTTGTAAAGATCACTAAATAGTAGCACCTGAATATCCCATATGTCTGAAATACAATGCAGAGAAGTAGAAAGATTAATTTATTTCCTGTTCAAACTTGGTTTCCATTTGATTTAACTGAAATAATTGCCATTGAATATCTTCCCACAGGTCAACTCCATTCGCTCAGAAATGAACAACCAGGGGACAAAACCTTAGCACAGTATTCAGACTGACGCCAAGGGAGGCCAATCCTAATGCATGATAACATCTATCACCAATTTCAAAGCTCTTCTGTCCTGTTTTCCTCTTTCAAACCCACTCTGCCTTAATTTATTGTTACTAGTCTCTTCCCCCAAAGCCACCTGTCAACCAATGTACGTAATACTACGCCACTCAACATTCTCTGCATAAGGTAATGCTGGCCTTAAACGACATTGCAGGCCATTTCTTTGTATGAAAAACCCTGGGCTAATGTTAACATCGTGAATATTTACCTGGAGATCTCTGTCTGTGTATGTTGTGTATCTGCACAAGCACATATTTGCCAGACTCGGATAGCCACAGTGAAATGATCCCTAACCAAAGTGTGCGAAGGAACGAGGGATGTGAATTCCAGACACCATGGGAAACTCCATGTCAGGGCTTTGGGAGGTGATTACTAGTACCTTCCGAGCTGTGGAACTCTGAACTCTGAAATCAAGGGATATCCGTGGAACTTCACATGGGGCCAAGGGGGCAGCGAGGAGGTGGGCGTGAAGGAGGGAGATAAAAGTAGAAAGGAAAAAAGAGAGTCAAAATGAAATGATGGACAAATAAATACGAGCTGAACATCATTAGTGTCAATTAGCCTTGTGCTGCTCATATGTGACCAAATGTAAAAATGGTTTGGAGACTGAGTTGCTGAAAAATTCAACAGATAGAATTGGGGCATAGTCATGTCCTTCTGGAAGGCTTAATTTGGGGCGTGGGGAAATAGAGTTTTATGTTTCATATTCTTCATCACTCTGATGAGCAGCATGTTCTAGTGAGAGAGAGAAATGACAACTAATGGAGTCTGTAGGCAAGAGGACAATGGAAGGACATGAATCCTTTCTATTTAAAAGCAGAAAAAAAGCTGCTCTTATCCGATGAAAAGGACAGTGTAAATACTTTGTAAACACAAAAAACGTAGTTTTTTTAAATAGGGCTGTTAAAAGAAGGCAGAATTTTTTATGGCACAAACTGCATGTTGGAAGGTGTGAAGGATGAGTTGCCAGGTTACATAAACCCCAGCCCTGTGCTCAATAGTGTGTTTCTACTACATCACATCCCAATCCCACCCCACCCCACCCCACTCCAACACACACTGAAAGGAATAAGGACCGGGAAACATGTATCCATTCAGCAAATTACTAAACATTTAAGTATATGAGGTGGTCAAACGAGAGTACAGAGTGGGTTGTTTATAACTGCCGGCTGGGAAATTGGAAACCTGATGAGAATTTCTGGAGATGGGACCGAGAATCAAGACATATGTCGCCTAGTCCTGGTTCCCAAACACCCTGGGGAAGCTGTAACTCATAGCTTTTGACCTGGTTACCTCCATCTTTAAACTGAAAGCATGGGATTTAGTGACCGCAAGGACATTTCTGGTATAGTATTTAAGGAAAATAAGATGGCAGCAAAATCGGATACATACATTCAGTACAGATATGTTTAGACTAAACCTATCTTTACTTTGCGTGCCTTCTAATCTTATCTGTCCATGTTTAGTTCTTTGATTTCTTTCACCAGTATTTTGTAGTTTTCAGCATACATGTTCTATGTGTTTTGTTAGATTTACACCTAAGATTTTCACCTTACATATACAACAAAATTTCACTCGCTGACAAATATAAGAATTACTGTAATTGATAAAGTCCAAAAGTAGTGATACGCTTCCAAGAGAAGGCCTCCTGAATGTATCCTGGGCATTGCCATCATGCTCAGCAATGGCTGTGGGTTGGGGGTGTGGAGGGGGGGTTGGGGGCTACTGTATTTTCTCCTGGAGACAAACAGCTTTGGGAGGCTCTGAGCTTCCCAGGGACCAGATTTTGAGATATAGTGACATTAGGAACTGGAGAGAGAGACTTCATCAAGCCATTGGGTCACCATGCCCAGGCAGTGGCAACAAGACACCATAATGAGGAGCTAGCACGTGAAATACTCAATTGCACCATACAATATCAGTGGCAAATGTGCCCACTTACACCCCATCCGCCCTGCCCTCGTGAGTCCCATGATGACAGAGTTTAAGTCCTTGTTATCCCTTCTCATTGGAAGGGCTCCCGGGACCCTGCTATTCTCCAGCCTCCTGTGCACAATGAATAGTTACACAGAATCTCCACTGAGCAGTGAAACTTCATCTCCTGCTCTTTGGATCCACTTAATTCATAACCATGTCGTGTTTTTAAGCATTTCGGTTCCATAAATACGTGCCAAACAATATCTTGTCCCTTTAGCATCGCATATTTGTTTTACTTTAAAAAATGGGAAATAAATAGTAATTCATTCTCCTGTAGATATGAGTGTCTTCTAGCTTTTATTTTAAATTGTGAGAATAAAACAAGCAGAATTTACTGATCAGGCAATTGTACATTTCGGCTAACACTGCTGAGTACTAGACATTTTCTTCATACGACTCCTGCTTCGTGTGCCTTCCCTCCCCTTCCTGTCCTTTTCTTTCACTTTCCATGCCTCTTAGAAATAACACAGGAGATGTCTGCCTACGACACTGCTCCATTTCCTGGTGTCCCTAGATTGTGAGCTCTCAGAAAAGCCCTGGCCCAATCCACTCTTTCTGGAAAGGCTGGCTGATGGCATGTCAGCCATGAGAGGTACAGGTGTGGCTGGTACTCCCCTCTCATTAACTGCCAGGCCGGCCCGCAGCTGGCATTACATGGGGGAGAGGACACAGACTTAGCTGTCAGCTCAATGGTGTAGAAACACACTCCCCAAAAAGAAAAAGAAAGAACTGCAAACTTTTAGCAGGAAATGAAATGCTGATTTCTTGATGAAAAACTGGCAGCTAAGAAAAATAGAAGAATTAAAATTTTGCAAGGTGTCCCCATTTAATCTGCTTCCCACCTCCACAACCTTTTCCCCTAGTAACAGACCTTTGAGAGCCACTTTTGCAGGAGATAATAGACATATTCTTATAACTAATCAGTCAGCTCCTTTATGCTCTTGAAGGATATTAGGAAACTCCAACCGGTCTCCTACCTGCTTTGCTCACCAGCAGAGCCTTGGCCTAGTCAACCAGGGCAGTCCCTATCCCTTTAACAGTCACTGCACTGAATGACTG
Source organism: Myotis davidii (assembly GCF_000327345.1). Lineage (NCBI taxonomy): Eukaryota > Metazoa > Chordata > Mammalia > Chiroptera > Vespertilionidae > Myotis > Myotis davidii. Next base: position 8,263,365 of record NW_006289416.1, on the reverse strand, counting down.
AACTCGGCTGGTGGCCCTGTCAGTCTGACCTTCTCATGCAGGACGGGCCTCCCACAAATGAGAGGTTGCAGGACACAGACAGCGTCGAGGGGAGGGGGGTGGTGTTCTCTGTTTGTAGCAAGGCTGGAGATCTTCGAGAGCAACAGAAAAAACTAGAAAAAGCAGGAAAGCAGGCAAATTACTGGAATCTAGCAGAGACAAGTACAAATCAATTATCCTCAAAAGTAGATGTAAAATGAAGCTGCACAAATACATAAGGCACTTACATTGTATTAAAATAATGCTGAAATTATAGAGCTGTCTGTCATCGGGAGGCCGCTAGGTGCCTCTCCCTGCGTGCTGCAGTTTTGTGTCTTCAGGAAAGGATGGAAGAACAGACATGAGAGTCACTGGGCAGAGGCCGTCAGAAACCACGTGGGAAGTCCTCCCCCACTACGTGCAGAAGTCAGGGTGAAGCGCCCCAATGCGGGCTGTGCTTCCATTTACAGGTAACACTATGCTCCAGGAACCAGACTAGCTGGCGTGAGCTGAAACCCCACCTCCATTAAGAAGCAAAAATAAACAAAAAATTCACAGCTGGGCCATGGAGTGTGAGCAGGTAACATTGTAGATGGGCTATTTTCTTATGGGATTGCAGGATTATTGTGAAAAGGGTGACATAGTTTTCTTTCTCAGACACGAAGAGCAAACAATAGGAAGCAGCAAGGCCTTCGGAGGACAAGGCAAAGCTTCGTAGGTTCCCTTCTCAACCACCCAAAGCAGGACTCAAAGTTTTCAGACTGCCCAGACGTGACTTTCCTAAAGTTTTATTTTCCAGCTGTCACTCTTGCTAACCTTTAAAACAATACCAGTAGATCATTGCTAAAGCAAAATACTTTATACTCTTTTCATCACTGAAAAAGAGACCATAACCCTGGGACTCTTCCAATTTGTAATTTTTAGTATTTTTTTTAAATGTAATAATTGAGATTAAAGAAAATGATGTTTCTCTCATTAAGGAATTGGTCTGTGCCGTCCTCACATGGCCCCTGCAATCCCTGGGTTCAGCGGGGCTGGGGGGGGGGCGGGAGGGGGGCAGGAGAAGAGAGAATAGCAAGAGAATTCCACAGCCAGGAAAGCTCTCTTCTCTACCCCAGGATGCTCCTCCCGCTTTGTGCTGCGGAGTGTCTCCTGATGGCTGTGCGTTATTGTTCAATGAAGAGCTGGTTTACAGACAAAGGTGGCCTGTCAGAAGTTCTGAATAGCTCAAAGCTAATTGCTGACCCTAACAGGCCCAATTAGCTGTTTCAGGCTCAGCAAGGCAGCCCCTGGGACCCATCCTTTCTCGCACACATATTGTGAAACTCTCCCTGCGCCGGTACCTTGGCTTTGTAGTCACCATTCAACAGATCAAAGGTTTATTAGAAAGAATGACGGCCATATCGGCCTCAGCAGGCCTGACACGGGCATCCCATAAAGCTAGACACACATCACAGGAAAACCCCAAGCACCCACAGGATGAGCAAGAACCCAAGGTGGTATTTTTAGCACAGGTCTCAAATGATGCCTTGATGGCTATAATTTGATAACATAATTACAAGCATTTAGTTCCAATAAACTCCCCAATAATCAACACCCACTGGTGTTGGGAACAAGCACATCCCTCCCATCTCCAGCCCTGCCTGAGCTCTCAAGCACACCCTCGCCCACATAAGCACACATGTTGAGCATCTGTTCCCTTTTCCTAAAATGTGAGCATGTTCTTCTTGTTCTAGAAGTCATACATGATCATGATAGAAAATGTGGAAACAGGCAATGAGAAAACAAATGAGAAAGAAGAGCAACCATAATTGCCCTATGCAAAATTTGGACTTTAAGTTCCTAAAATTTTCTCAAGTTACTTAAGATGCCTCATAAATTTCATGAGTAGTGACAACATGGCCATCATGGGCCGTGGTTTGCTCCCCATTCTTGAATACTCTTGGCCACTTAAATAGTTTTCAATGTTTTTGCTATTCTGAACACAGTATATAAAACTTGTTCCATATTTTTGGGTTGTTGTCTTAGGATTTATTTCTAAAGTCAAATTATTTGATCAAAGGATATTGACTCATGTTGTCAAATTGATGTCCAATGACACTGAAACAACTTTTCTCTGCCCAGTGTCATTTGATGGTGGTTTACCAAATGCTTGTCAGCATCGTTACCCTTTTTGGGGAAATATTATGAAATTTTATGCTAAGTGATTATTGTAATTAAACTTTTGCCATATGTGTATTAGAAGTTAGTGAGTTATTTGATGTCCTTCATCTATCTACTAGGATTTCAATGGCTTTTCTAATTGATCACATGATTTCTTTATGTAGCATAAACAGTCCTCCTTCACTGCTATTCAATATTCTATATTTTTCTTTCAATGTAGCAGCCATTTTTATCTAGTCAAATCTATCAGTTTTCCTACTTATTCCATTGCTTTTTGGCTTAGAAAATTTTTCCACATCAAGAATGAGATACATATTAATCCACATTTTAAAAAATCTCAAGTAAACAACCTAACTTTACACCTCAAGAAACTAGGAAAGAAAAAAGAACAACCTAAACCCAAAGTTTGCAGAAAGAAGGAAATAACAAAGATCAGAGCTAAAATATATGAAATAGAGGCCAGAAAAATAATAGAAAAAAATCAAGGAAATAAAAAGCTGTGTTTTTTAAAAGATAAGCAAAATTGACAAACCTTTAGTATACTAAGAAAATAAACAGAAGACAAAATAAAAATGAAAGAGAAAGAATTACAACTGATACCACAGAAATACAAAAGATCACAGAAGACTACTACAACCAATATATACCAAAAAAGTGCACAACCTAGAAGAAATACATAAGCTTCTAGAAAAAAATAACCTACCAAGGCTGAATCATAAAGAAATAAAAAAGCTGAACAGATCAAATGCCTAAGAAGATTTAATCCATAATCAACAATTTCCCAATAATAAAAAGCCCAGAACCAGATGGTTTCACTGGTCAATTTCTAGAAAGCATTTAAAGAATGCTTCTCAAAGTCTAGTTATCAAAGTCGTCTAAAAATTTGAAGAGGGAACATTCTCCAGCTCACCCTATGAGGCCAGCATTATCCTGATATGATACACCACATTAACAAAATGAAGGATAAAAATTGTAAGATCATTTTAACATATGCAGAAAACGCATTTGACAAAATAAAGTATCCTTTCGTGATTAAAAAGAACTCTTGACAAATTGGATATAAAAGGAACACACCTTAACATAATAAAGGCTACATATGACCACTCACATAGCATTTAGTGGTAAATAGCTGAAAGCTTTTCCTCTAAGATCAGGAACAAGACAAGGATCACTGTCATCACTCCTATTCAACATAGTACTAGGAGTCCTAACCAAAGCAATCAGTTAAGAGAAAGAAGTAAAAGATCTGAATTGGAACAGGAGAAGTAACATTTTCTTTATCTGTAGACAAGAGGCCCATTGCACAAAGAGATCCATGCAATAGGCTTTCCCTTCCCCTGGCTGCCAGCACGGGTTTTCCTCCAGCACCCGGGACCCAGGCCTTCACTCCAGCAGAGCCTTCAGTCTTTGTGGCTCCGGACAGAGCCTTCAGTCTTCGCTCCACCACATTGCTCCTATGTATGCAAATTAACCGTCATCTTTGTTGGGTTGATTTGCATACTCTCCTGATTGGCTGGTGAGCATAGCGAAGGGACAGTTAATTTACATGTTTGTCTATTATTAGGTAAGATGATATCATTTTATGGAGAGAAAATCCTAAAGACTCTACAAAAAAAAAAGCTGTTAAGAACTAATCAACACATTCAGTAAAGTTGCAGGCTATAAAATCAACAAAGAAATCAGTAGTATTTGTATGTACATATGACTGCAGATTATCTGGAGAAGAAATAAATAATCTCACTCACAATAGCATCAAAAACAATAAAACACTTAAATTTAACCAAGGAGGGGACACTGAGTTTAGTCATCTCTTCCTTTTGCATCCCATTGATCCTAAATTTGTCATATGGCCCCACTCCACTCGAGAGAGAGAGGTGGACCACACTTTCTCTACAGGGCAAAAGGCAGAGTAGTGGGGTGATCAGTTTAAAGGAAGTTGAGGATACCAGGACCTGGTGGACATCCAATTTTCTGTCAAGACACTGCCCTTCACTAAGTACATGCTAGAGCTGATTTTCCTGGGAAATCATGGCAATCTCCTTAAGTTGACTCCCAGACATCCCAAAGTCTTGAGAAAGGGTTTCTGCACATGAATAGCATGCACTCTCAGGAATTCCCTTGGACTTTCAGTTTAATAATCCCTTTAAAAGAGGAATTTAATTTAATCTGACATCTTTTGTTCCTTGAGAACTGCCTGCGGCTCATTGCAATGAAATCTTCTCCTATGTATTTACAGACCCTTTCAAATGCACTATGGAATTTGCTCAGGATTGAAACACAGTGTACCAATCTTTGTTTAATAAGCTCTGCCTTCTGCCTTACTCTCCTTGAAAACCAGAATATTTGCCTTGTTTCCAGCCCCCCTCCTCTTGCAGGTCCCTCCCAGGGCCGGACCAAACACTTCCTTCTCATTCAAGTCCCATGATGTCCAGTGATATGTAAGCTAGAAGCCAAAACTCTTCAATTGCGGGGTGATCTGTGTCAATCCTACCACAGGCTTGTTTTCTGCTACCTTGAAGCAAGATTTATTTTTACCCTTTTCAGTTTGAGAATTATTCTCCTTGACAGAGAAAATGGGGGCAAAATAGATACAGAGATCTTCTGCTTTATCTATGTCACTGGCTTCAAGCTAAAGACCTGTTTGGACCCCAGTCTTTTTTTTCTGAACCTATCTAAAATGTCTCTGATACTTCCTGGCATTCTTCATACAATTCTATATCACAGTCTCATCTAATTTTCTGTTGCTCTGGGTCTCTATTAGCTTACCTTTCCATGTGTCTCTATTTATTATTATGGGTTTATTTTATTGAAAATTATAAACAGAAACCCTTTAAACATGCAGATATTATTCTGCCATCCTCAGGTGTAAATCTTCCTAATGGTTTCCCATTGATCCCAGAATTCAGGCAGTATTTCCTAGAAATCTCCGAAAGCCCTGTCCACCTTTCATCTCATCGCATGTTTCACTCTGTTTACTCACTACCTGGAGTGGCCTTCCTTTAGCTTCCACTCACCATGCTTGTCCACCAAGCGTCTTTGCACATACAGTCCTTTCCAGATAAAATGTTTTCTGTTCCTCCTTTGCCACTTTGTATGGAATCTGGAGGAGCAACCTCCTGCATGGCTCCTTCCTGACCTCTCCACAGTTGCTAGTTCACCTTTGTTTATGCTATGATTGCATTAATTTCTATCTCTTCTAGCCACACACCACACCGTAAACTTCACAAGGGTAATGATGTAGCAAAGGGCATACTGTAGACACTAAATAAAAAGTTCAGAATATGTAGATTATTACAAACACATTTTGAGAGCTTTCTAATTATTTTAACATATGGAATTTCAAAGAACCTTTAATAATGTGCATCGAGCAACCCTCAGAAAAGGCCATAGAGTGTCTCACATAAATTACACCATTGAGTCACTTATTTCACGTGTGAATTAGTTCAGAGAAATAGTGTTTCAAGGGAAATATATTGGCAAAAGCAACTTTCTACTTTGTCAAAGCAGAGATCTCATAAAATGCTTCATGTTATTAGAAGAGGTGAACTTGATTCTCTGGAACATCTTAGGTGAACAATTATATTATTTAAAAATAAGGACACTTTTCTTTCCCTTTCTGATGGGTATTCTTATTTTATTTCTATTATCTTATTATAATGCCTAGAAGCTTCTGGAAGATATTTAATAGTAATAGTAATAAAATTCCTTTTGTTAATTTTCTGGAGAATTCTTCTCATGCTTGGCTTTTTAGTCAACTATACTATACATTGAATAAGATGATTTTTTGTAGTTTGAAATGAATATCCTTTGTCCCAGCATCTCTCTAATCTTAGGTTACATAGAGAATGTGTATTTTAATTGGCAAAGTTATTACATTTTACTAAATACCTTTTGGACATTTGTCAAAGTAATGTGGTTTTCCTCCTTTAACATAATAATCATAGCCAACATTTGTTTATCACTGGGAGACTAAGAGCCAAATGTGTTATGTCTATCTCATTTAATTTCTGAACAATAATATGATTTAAATACAGTTTTTCATGTTCCTTTGCCAAATGAGGAAAATCGTTTAACTAGATTCAGTATCCAGTGGGTGGTAAAACCAGAATATGAAGAAGTTATGTCTGAGCCCAGAACAAACGTGACTTTTGTAAGAATGTGATAAACCATATATTATTTATTTGCTAATAGTAACTCTATCTATATTCTTTGTGTGTTTAATTTGCTAGTGTTTCATTAAGGATTTCTATATTTATATTCCTGGATTTCTTTTCCTTTTTTTTTTTTTGGTCTTTCTTTTCTTATTCATGCTATAATTACCAGGTTTGGTATCATCAGAATGTAAAATCTTTATACACTACATTGGAAACATCCCCATTACATTATCCTTCGTGAAAGTTTATAACTCAGGAACCTTTCACCCTATTCTTATCCAAAATACAGCCGAATTACCCACCTTTTTGCCCTTCCTCTTTCCATTGCATATTTGCACCCAGATGTGAGTACAGAGACTTTCCTCATTCCTCTCAAATTGGCTAATCCTCCACTGTGGCCTAAATCACTATTTATTAATTTAACCATCTATTTCTGGACATTGGGGTTGCCTCTGATATTTTGTATTCACAAAATTGTATAGCCTTACATTTGAGTTCATTCATTTTGTGGAGATATCTATTCAGGTGAGATTCTTAGAGGAGTTTTTATTGGTCAAAGGGTCAAAGTATATATAATTTTGTTAAATATTGGCAAATTATCTTTATAAATTGCACATATGTAAAAATGTCTATTTTTCCACAGTCTCATCACCAATAGCTTCTCAAACTTTGGGTTATTTTGCAAATCAGATAAGAGAGAACTGAATTTCCATGGAGCTTTAATTTGGATTTCTCTTCTAATGGGTAAAGTTATCCACGTTTTCACATGAAGAAGGAAATTGATGATATTTTGCTCTGTAAACAATCTATTAATTATTTCTAGTATTTAATACAGGAAATGTTTGTTTACATCAGGGATGGGGAACCATTTTTTTGACAAGGGCCATGTGGATATTTAAACATAATTTGAGGACCATACAACATTATCAACTTAAAAATTAGCCTGCTATATTTGGTCAAACATTTAATTAACTCACCCTTAATGTCTTGGCAGGGCCAGATCAAATGATTTTGCAGGCCTTATACGGCTTCCGGGCCAGAAGTTCCCCGCCCCTAATTTACATCCACCAATATGTCTTCCATTTTCAATTTTTTTTTAATTTATTGAAATTTTATTTGTGATTTGATAACTTGACAATTTGAGTAAATTTTCCATGGGCTCCAGAGAGCCAGCCTGAGTCCTCAGAGCGAAGCCTGGACTCAGATTCACTAGACAGGTGGCTGTTGTCATCAGCCACTGGGTTGTGGGAGGTTTGCTGTGCAGTAGTAGACATTTGATACACCATCATCAACTGTGGTCATTACAGCCCCAGAGCTCAGCCCCTTAAATTCTCAGGAAGGTCATCAATTCACAAAGAAAAATGAGGCTTTGAATGAACTATTTTCTCTGTCGGTTTTTTGGCCCAAATTCTTCCCTCCCTTCCTCTTCCTAGGAGTACAGTGGCGTTTCTAGCTTTCACTACCTTCCTTTGACCCATTCCATTCCTCCGGGAACTGATTTTTGAGGCTCCATGGGCCACCCTTTATCACCTGTCCCCATCTGCATTACGTCCAGCAGAAATCGTAACACTTCAATAGCTGGTTTACCCTTTCCTCGCAGCTTCCCCAACACACCACACTTGTGTAGTGACCAGGCCGTTTCTGTAGCAAGGAGTTCAGACAACTTGGCATTTTTCATCATACGCCATCCTTAAAACTCTTCATATGGTCAGGTGAGGCAGTGCTTAGAGGAGCACAACGTGACCGTTTATTTTCTGGTGAAATTTATTGAAAAAAATCTTGCAGATTGTCTCAGTGTGCTGGCCTTCTAGATGAAACAACAGCTTTAGTTTTGTTTTGAAACTGCATAGCTTTGTGTTTAAGAGCTCAGATTGTGTCTTTGAAGTCAGACTGCCTGGGTTCCAACTGCAGACTAGACTTTGGCGAGATATTTCAATAATCTGTGCCTCAGTTTCCTGGCCTGTGAAATGAGGAAGCTACTAGTACCCATTTCATGGGGTTACATGAGGCTTAAATAATTACCATTTACTCTGTAGAGCATATTAAAATTCAATTAATCAATGTTGGCCACTATTTTCATGTTTGTAATAGTTTAACTTTTATATGTGTAAATATTTAACTTTGACATATCATTGGCCATTTCTTTCTCATGAGGAAGTCCTTAATTTTTTTAAGTTTATATTAAAACATTTAAATATTCTAGATCAGGGGTCCTCAAACTATGGCCCGCGGGCCACATTCAAATACAAATATTGTATTTGTTCCCGTTTTGTTTTTTTACTTCAAAATAAGATGTGTGCAGTGTGCATAGGAATTTGTTCATAGTGGGGTTTTGTTGAAACTATAGTCCAGCCCTCCAACGGTCTGAGGGACAGTGAACTGGCCCCCTGTTTAAAAAGTTTGAGGACCCCTGTACTAGATTTTCTCACAGATAATCTAAAATATAGTAACACACTGCAAATATATATAAATATATATATATATAAATATATATATGTCAGATATATTTAATTTAATCTTTTGTTTCCTAGCTGCTGAATGAATGTTATACCTTCCATTTATAACAAAACAAAAGACTTCCTAACATACTACAAACTCGATGGGGACCAGCAAAAAAAAGCATGGGGTAGTGATGAAAACTGAGTTTTTCTCCCTGAACACATTTGTACTTTCAAGTTTCTGATATCTGCTATAACAGAAAGTCACGTTCCTTGGTTGCTCATCTTCCCATTTCTCCTGGCCATTCGGTATCCAGTTTTACTAAGCTGTTAAAATGAGTTCTAACCTGCTCTAACACCCGAAGTCCATGAAGTGCTAAAGAAAATACTGCATATAAAATGCATGGACAGGCAGAAAAGGTTTACATAATGTTAATGTAGACAAATGGCATGTAAAAAATTTTGTCTAGCTGCAATTTAATTAGATTAATTGGATCAATATAATTATTAGTGCTATGTTACTCTAGTTAGACTTAAGAGCTTTACACGCACACACATACACACACACACACACACCAGCTAAAAAATGGTTTACAACCGTAAAACATTATAATAGCACACAGAGTCCTGATGCAGTAACACATCAATTTCACCATGAACACACCATTAAGAGTGGGAGTTTGTAGGACACTCAAGAGACACATAAAATGCTACCCTGGTAGGAAAAAGAATTTGATAATGTAGACTGAAAAATATCCCTACTGTCAAAAAAAATGTTTATTTCACATTAATCCCAAGTTTAAGTCTGGTCATGATTACACAAAAGTGAATTTAACAAACAGGTTCTGGAGTTAACCTAATGAATAAAACAGACTTACTGTGGCTTCAGTTAAAAACCCTGTAGAAGTTAAGTGTCAAACACCCACTAAATCACAGATGTGACTAAGTGGTTGGGCCATCCATTGAACGCCTCTTGGATGGCACGGTCCATAAGCACCCCATAACGTTTAGGTAAGATGGGTGAATGAAGTTCTCTATCAATGAGAAGACAAGTAGCCAGACTCATTGGTGTTCTGGGTCTGGGGAAGGGACTCCGCTCCACCCTGGCCTCTCTGATTTGTTTTTTGTTTGTTTGTTTTTGTTTGTTTATTTGTTTGCTTAATGCTTACTGTCATATCTCCTTAATTACAAAAATAAATGTTTATGGTTACATCCAAGTGAACTCAATGGAGTTAAAAAGATGCATTGACTAGAATAATCACTAATGTAGATAACAACTAATGTGTTCATCTTCATCAATACAGTCAAAAATTTCTGTTAATCCTCGCCTGAGGATATTTTTCCTATTGATTTTTAAAGAGTGGAAGTGAGGGAGTGGGAGAGGGAGAGAGAAAAACATTTATGTGAGAGAGGCACATTGATTGGTTGCCTCCCACACGTGCCCCTATCAGTGCCTGGGATCAACCTGAAACCCAGGTACATGCCCTTGACCAGGAATTGATCCCTCAACCCCTTATGTGCAGGCCGATCCTCTACCACTGAGCAATACCAGCCAGCACAATATAGTCAATTTTTGTGTTTACAGGCCTACCAGATGCTTTTCAGTTTGGCTTTTATGTGGAACCTAACATAGTTAAAAATTACAAAATTGACAGAAGCTATAGAAAAATAACCAATTGTTCTATTCAGATATATTGCTGATTTTAGATTGTAAAGGATTTTAAAAAAAGAAAAAGAAAACAAAGAAGAGGGAGAGAGAGAGAAATATAAAATCTTGCAATTGATTTGTATAAACTAAGGTTTAACTTAAACCACGCCTGGGCGTGGCTCTGCAATGGAGCTCATTTCCCTCACTCTCTGCTGGACTCCTCAATTCCCAATGCCCTGAGGCCAATGCCTCCTCATTATTGTGACCCAATTGGTACTTTGACAAAATGTTAACATCTATTTTGAAGAGAATGGCGTACATCTGATATTTTTTCATCTTTCCATTCTCAGGCATAAATTAAGATATTCTGCTAAATGTTAGCTTCTGCAGCTTAATTACACTGAATACACTATGGTTGATAGTGTTTACATACTGCAAACTACTTACCATCTTATACATAGAAGGAATGATGTGTTTAAATATGGTGCGTGGCTTGTGATTTGAATAATCATCAAGCATTGGCATCACCAAGCATGTGTTTTTTTGAATTATAATTAATGTTTCTTGTATTATATTTTCAATTTTTGCTCTAGAAAATGTTGCATTGTAATGATACACTCAAGATCAAATTAATGCACTTCAAAAGTAATTTGAGCTATCTTTCATTTAGGGATATCATAATTTGGTGATGGTGTTTGAGAAAGAAAATTTGTGTAAATATTTCAATTAGTGCCCAGTTTCTGCATCTGATTTTTGGAGAACATAGTGGGATAGTCTGAAGGATAGTCAGCTCCCAGATAGAACTTTGTTCTTCTCACCCATTGTTTCTCAAACTAGGGAATAAAGTCCAGACAAATTATATTATCAGAACACACAACAAAAGTGAGTTAGTCGCAATATAGGCCTCTTGGACATGTAATATACTGCATTGGAAGAGAGTGTATTGAGGAAGCAAGAATATAAGATCAGTGTTGAACACAAACTCAAATTAGTGACTCTGGGAACTCCTTAATCGACTCAGCCACAACTTCATCAGCTGTAGAGAGACTCGTCATGGTCTCAAATCATCAACAAGAGGATCAAATCATCACTGAAGACATTAAATTATCTGATGTGTACGATATGGTCATAGCATGCTATGTGGTTCATAATAGTCAATAGATATTAGCAATAATTATTACACTCAGTTTGCATTAGTCTTCAAAATAACCCTTACCTAGTATAAATAGAAGAATGAAAAGGGGCTGTAGTTTACTAATCCCCAGAGGAGAAAATCACCACTCAGTCATTAATGCTCTCAGACCAAAGTTGACAAGAGGCTACCATTTGGGAGAAATTGCAGAGACTTTCCTGTTTCCAGATGTCCCAGGAGTGTCCCAGCGCTGTTTCCAATCAGATCACCTGAGAGGTTGAAATCTACATGTTAGTGTGTACTCATCCATCATTGAACAATTATTCGATTATTGAGCACCTCCCATGTGACTGATCCTAAGGATCTGCAGTCGATAAACAGACAAATACCTGCTTTCCTCGAACATACATTCTGGTAACTCACCTCTTTCTGGAATGGAAACAGAATGTTACCTCACTTGGTTGTAACAATAATTAAGCAAAGTAATGCATAGAAAACACCTCACATTGTGCCTCTCAGTTGTCAATCACATTTGAAATATTAGGGTTACTATTACCATGATTATTTGTATCATGATCATTATTATTACTTAGCAATAGCTCAGGAGCCCACAGGAACGCATTTGCCTATCACCCCCTCTCCTTGCCCCATGGCATTGGAGCTTTGCAGGATATTCCTTCAGCAGTACAATGAAGTAGGACTCAATAGGGTTCTAATAGGAAAACTGAGATACACAAATAGATCAGTATTGACCGGGTGTCGGTCCTATTTATCAGCATACCGAGTTGTCTAATCTCACACTCCAACATAAAGATGAATGTGTATCTGGAAACTCTTGTAGATACAAATGTGTGCCATATACCAGAAATGACATCAACCACCAAATTAATGTGTGTGGGCTTGACACGGAAGCATAATTAACAATGTTTATAGCCTTAATTTCAACATAATGATGTGAAATTAGAACATTATGATCTGAAGTTAGAAACCAAGACATTTTGTAGTGTATGTTTTTTTATGCCGGTATTTAAGGTATCTTAGACTTTTAAAGCACATGCCACTAAAAATATTCCACAGAAATACATTTCTCTTTGCTTTGCTTCTATCATTTTTAAATTGATTTTTAAGATGCTGTTAAAAACTGATGTTCAAGATGGTCTCTCTTTTTTTTTAAGGAGAGTTAAATGAATTTCAGATTTTCAAAGGCACATACTGAGGTTTGGAATTGAGAATAAGCCTGACATTGAAAAAGCACTCTTCGTTTTAATTTATTCAAGCAGGATTGCTAAACCTTTAATAAACCACATAGGAATTCGTCTGGCCATTTCAATGACGGCAACAAATATCATTAACAAATGTGAAACAGCCAAACATCTCAAAAGCAAATGCATGGAAATTCAATTACAGGGAAAACGGGGCAGGGGAATAGCCACATTTCCGACTTTGTGTTCTCAGGACTAGGCAGCTAGGAACGGAAGAAATTTTATTTTTTGCTCAAGATATTAACTAGGAAAGAAAAATCATCGGAAGGCTTAAGGTTCTGATCATACAGCAGATTCCAGGCTTCTGAAAAATCTCACCAGGAATTAGCTGAGCCGAGAGAGAAGCTTTCAGGATGGGATACAATGTGATGAAGAATGACTTGGACAAAGAGCTGGAATCCCTTGGAGACACACCCTCATTGCTGGTGGCCACGCTGGCACAGTTGACTTATGGGAACCAATGTCTCCAGCCCTGAAAACACAGTCAGTCGGATATCCTTCAACATAAGTGTTTAAAGCACCGGTTTACAATTACAGAATTTAAAATAAGCTGCTCAAAACGCTTTCCTTGGGGAAAATGCTCACTTAAAAATGCCAACAGCTGCAAAAATGAGATGATCCTAAAATAGAGCATTTTAGACAGCTTCCTATCACCAGTGATGGGAACATCAGACAAAAGGTGGAGCCCCTTGCCCCTGCCCTTGACAATGACCCACTAAGAGCCACACAGAGCTTCTGAGAAAGAGCTGGAGGCTGGAGTGTCTCCAATGAGGAAGAGCCGGCTCATCCAGGGAGGGTGCAGAGTAATGCCCATTGTAAATTCGGCCTGGAAAGCTTCTCTCTAGAAAAAACACAAGGAAGCCCATCTCAGAGGCACTACATTTGACTTGCAATTTGTTAGTGAGCTTTTAAATAAACAGTCAGCTGGGGCCCAGGGTGACTCTAACAGCAGAGAGATGCTGGGCAGAGGGGGAGACACATTTCCAACCACCTCTTCCTGCCTGCCCTGCCCTGTGTGGGCTGCTAGGGGACTGGAGAGGCCCACGGGGTAAGGCAATAGGAGGGATGAGTCTCCTTAAAGGCACAGGCCAGGAGCATGGGGTCGGGGGAGGAGGGGAGCCAAGCTCTGCCTGCTGGAAATGTTCTGCTCACTTTTATATCAGGATGGCCCCACTATTCCTATGCGACCCAGATATGGCCAACTGTCCTGCCCTGACCCCTCCGACTCTGTCTCTGCCCTGGTATCTGTGTCTTACCCAGCCAGGAGGAATCTCTGTGCTCACTCTGGACGCTGCTGTGGAGCCTCACCGAGAGGTCAGGGTTCACTCTGGAGCCCATCTCTGTCTCTAGGAGGCCTTCTTCCCTGACACAGAGGAAAATAGTTGTGCTGGTGGGAACATCAGGAGTAGCATCTTGATAAGAGTCTAACATATCAGGTTCAAGAAGATCCTCATTGTGTTAAAATCCTTGCTGCTCTGTGGAATTGAAAAATATTTGGTAAATAACCCTCATTTTCCTATACCTCAGTATCACTCTCCTTTCTAATGACTACGTTAAAACTTCTTCCTTCTCCTATCTCAACCCTGATTCCCCACATAAAATCCAACTGCTTTGTTCCAGGACACCTGCCTCATTTATATTCCTCTTTATCTGTCTTTACAAAATCCACCATCAGCTAAGGGTCATCTCACCACCTCTTAATCTGCTGGGGACCACCCACCATCCTGGGACACAGCCACAGTGAGGTTCTCGGACTCCAGGGTGCCTAATAACGGTGCATCCTTCATAAAATAATGCATAGGTCTGGGCTCCAGAGGAGGGTCCAAAGTTCATCTCTAGCCAGGTGACATGTGATTTTGAGGTGGTGGTCCACAAACTATGGAAGATGAGTCACAGATGAGTCGTGTTTATCTGCCACGATCTAACTGCTTTAAACTGAGTGTATGGTAGGTGACAAATTGAAAGAACCATCAGTTCAACCTGAACCCCCAAAGGGGTGACTTCCGGTGACTCCTTAGAAATTATGAGATGTTCTTTTTCTTGAACCTTCTGGTGATCAGTAAGACCTGCATCAATGAGACCTCTAGGATAAGGCAAGACCTTAAATTGCCCCTTAATGTCCCTGGGTCACTTCTCATGTTGGCTCAGGGTCTCAGGTAATCAGTCACCTGGGCACAAATACCATGGTCTGCAGATATTTAATAGAGGTAGAGAAGCAAGGCGTTAGACAAAATTTTATGCATGAACATAAGATCATAAGCCTTGTTTCATTTGTAGGGACAACTTAAAAATGTACATATTTAAATGTGTTTCTCAATTTAGTCATCAATTTTCAGTATTGCTTTTTTCAGACATGTAAAGGAAACTTAACTTTTGAGAAAAGTAGGAGACTTTTTCTTGTTATTTTAATCTGTTTTGGATTCAATTATCCCCAAAGAAAATTCAATAGACATGGGTAAAATGTCAGCAGAAAGATATAATTCTATTTTTATAAATATGAAAGTTTCTTACAGAATGCTTCTCTCCTGGTTTTGAAGGTATTGAAGACTCACTCTGATAGCTAATTAATGGTAAAAATAAGTCACATTAACAATGCTCAATTAAAATGCAGTCACCAGCAGAGCACCCGAAATTAACAGGTTGAGCTATACTCCATGTCCACACCCACATCGGAGCAATGGCTCTGACCCACTGTCTCCTCTGGGGCTATCCATTCCAGCAACAGTTAAAATAAATAGACAGTAGTTCTATCCAAGTGTTCACAGAACCAGGAGAAAGAATTTGGGAGAGACACTTAAAATAGAGTCAATTGAGGAGGTTCCTTTTCACCTACAGAGTCTCAGAATCCTCTCAAAAACTGGTGGGTGGGGTGTTTTGGGTTTTTTGGGGTTGGGTTTTGTTTTTATTGATGCAATTAAAAAAAACATTCACTTCGTAATGCACGAATTGCAGCTTTCTATATCTTTTAACAAACTCCATAGGGGTAAAGATCAAGGCTATCTCTACCTGCAATTTGCAAGCAAAGCTCTAAGCCTTTTCTCTCTCAGAAGAGATGAGGGAAATGGCACAATAAAATTCCTTCTGCAAGAAAACAATAGATAACTGCATTAAAGAAAAGGCTAATTTGAGCTTGTGAGCTCTACTGAATGATTTTTCTAGGTCTTACTTCTGAAATCTTCTCCTCTCCCCCATTACATATATATATCTTTTCCTTTCGTTCTATCCTTTTAGTTCTGTTTGTAATGCAGCTTCAAAAATATAGAACCGAGTCTTGTTTATTTCCTGCTATGCAGCTATCCAAAGATTTTGAGCCTGTTTTGGAAAAAAAAATTAATTTGGAAAGCATCCTATTCTGTAGTATTTCAAATTTAGAATTCCACTTCGCTGCAAAATGAAAACAAAGAGATAAAGCACAGTCCTGTGTGTTTCAAGTTCAGATGCATCTCAGCCACATTCCATAGATTATTTTGATTTAGTTTTAACAAAATACCACATTAAATCACTCTAATGAGCTGTTTCTGTTCCCCTCTCAGCTCAAGGTCATTAGGTACAAGACAGCATCTTTCTGCACCGTCTTCACTATTTCATGCCATAGATGTCAGAAAAGACTTTGATGGTTTTTCCACGGTGGAGTACGGGACACAACTGTTCCTGGAGGAGCAGGCTGTCCCCTAGCAGGGAAGTCATTTGTCACGCTTCTGCAGGACCAGGTCCAGGCTCTTCACGTACATGTCTGGTCCTGGGAGAAAGGTTCACCAACCCTGCTTCTTTCCTGCTTGCTCAGAAACAAGCTCATCTCTGGGTTTGCCTCACTAGGACACCCCATCCACATGTGTACATCCTGGGGGTGAAGAGAAAAACCTTAAAATATCTGTCATTAAATGAATTGTGTGTGTGGGGGGGGGTGGTTAGAGTAACAACTATCTTTGTAATTAATGAAGTTGCAAATGCATCCTGCTCACCAAGTATGAAGCCGCACATTCCGTTCACCCAAGATAGGCCAGGCACTTCCTCCTGCCTGCAGTGAGCCGCAGACAGCAAGGTGAAGCCACCAGGTATTGGAAAGTGACTAGCTTAACGTTACAGTGTGATGTGCTAATTATAGAGGAACGGCTCCTGTTCCAGCTTCCAATTAGGGGCTGGGCAACCTCATCAGTTCTTTTTGCAGTTGTTAGCATGTCTAATTATTTATCTCGTAGTGTAATTTCTGTGAAAGCTAGTATTCCAGTGAATGGTGTGGTGGGTGGACTCCCATTGACGTGGGGCCTGGTGGCAACACTCTAGGAAACAAAAATCTAGATGAATGGTCAGCAAAGTTTTCTAAAATGGAAGGCAAGCCCCAGAAGAGGTCCCATTGGCAGAAAAATGACCGTTCTTCCCTCAACAAGCATGAAGCTTCGGCAAACCTCCAAGCCCCATTCTCTAGAGACGACGAATCATCCACCACACCTTCAGAAGTACCCGAAAGAACGTTTGCCTTCACTGCAGGGATGGTTTAAGAGAAATGTGCAGATCAGGCACAGGCATAGCAACCAATCCAACCAAAGACCAAATGGGACCTGCTTCTCCTGTCGCCTTCCAAAGTCCAACTAGGTGCTCATGAAAGTGTAAAGACCTAACCCATGAATTATTGAGAATAAAACTGGCAGTGATTCACATTATTAAACAGTTCTTACTGCTGTCGAGAATTATTTGCAGTCAGGTCAGTATAATTTTTACTATGTGTGTTATTTTTATGTTGTGGCTGCTCTCTCTTAACCAAGTAACATTTGTGTGCACTGGGGTGTCAGTGACAAGAAGACATATTTGTCATCTGTGATCACATCTTAAAGGCATTGCTACCAATCTCAAAGATAAAATTATGCCAATGAGATTTGTGTGAGGAGATTTACGAACACACAAAGGTGTTAAGTAACTGGGTGGAATCAGGTGTGAGGATGAAGTGGTTTGCAAGTGGTACCCATCTTAGGTTCAACAGAAACATTCTGAATGAAGACCATCCAGCCCACCAGCAATATCACAATCAGAATCCCTTCTCTCTGCTAAGATGTAATCACTCTTCACTTCCTTTGCCATCTGATCCTTACCAGGTGCAGAAACAGGTGAGTCGCTCCCTCTCTGATGTTGGATGAGGGGATGTTGGTACAGGAAGGGGTTGAGGTTGAACAAAGCTTGTGGGTTTAGGAATAGTAAGCAGGTTAATGACAAGAAGTAGATAAAGGAGTGGGGAATGGCGAGGGGCCAGCACTAACTCTCCAAGGCCCTGGGATCAGTTTCCCTGTGAGAATTAAGCTACTATCAGCACAGCACAATCAGAGGCTGACGAAACAAGATCCCATCCAACAACTGGTGTTGTGCCTTCATGTCCAACAAGAATTAACAACACTCCCACTAAACATATTACTGGGTAGAGAGAGAGAACCTTTGGCATTGGAAGAAGTAGGTCTGAAATAGAAGCATGGGAAAGGGTAGTCACATAGGCAAAGTGTCACAAAACTCATCTATGTACAGATCTTAGGAGCAGGTTCACTGTCACCTGGACAAAGTGCCCACTCTGCTTAACAGGTGTGTCACATTATGAAGCTGGGCATTAGGACAATCATACCTGGTGCTCTTGGTCTGACTGCCCGTCCCCCGGGCACTCCTCTGAGTGTCTGACTTCCCAAGAAGCTTGCCTTCAGGGAGAGAACGTGTCGGTCAGGATGAAGCGAACATCTGGTCTACCTGACAGTTATATTACTCACTGTAAATTAATGAACTGGCACTCTGGTTTCCTATGTCAGTCTCCAGTGAGATGTGTTAACATGAGTCAGCGTTCTTGAACTCTGGGACCCTGAAAAAATCTGAGCCTGCACAGGAGGGACGAACCTGAGCCAGGCCAGAAGACCATTCTGTAAGGTTTCCAACGGTCTCAGTTAAATTAAAATGTCATCCCCAAAGATTAACACCTAAACAATCATTTTTTCAATCAAAAGTAGGCCTTAGAATTTGGAGGCAGTATGATGTAATCCAGAGACACTGGGTCAGCATTTGGGCTAAGTTGAGACCAGGTAGTAATCAATGTGGGTGCCATGGACAAAATGATGGAGAAGGACCAGGTGACCACTGAGACCTCAGGGGCCTTAAACTGCTACATGGAGGCAGGAAATGGGCTGGAGATATTTTAATATTGAGGAATGACCTTGTAAGTATTAAGGGTCAGAAATCCATGTAAAGGGAAACCCCTTGAAAGAATTTTGAAATATTTATAGAGCTCTTCCCCAAATGACATTTCTTATGTGATCATGATGGCAACATGACAATGACATACTTGTTGTCATAAAAGAACAACACAGACCTTGATTGTTTCTCTCCAATGACACTGCTTAATAAAAACGAGAAAAAAAGAGAAATAGGAAGCAGACTACTGTTACTGTAGCCCTAGATAGAGTCCCTTACGGGTTGTCTGTGGTTGTTACAGCTCACAGCCCACAGCGTGGGTGCAGGTGCATACACATGTCTCTACAACACCCAATCACACGAAAAGAGTGGACTGAAAGTGGAGCCGGGCAGGCTCTCCTCGGTCTCTAACACCTCTGTGACTCAGTGGATCTGCAGAGGGCTGTCTGGATGTTGTAGTGCCTGCTGAGCTCTCCTGGGTGTGCAATTACAGGGCATCATGATGAAAGGCAGCCCTGGGGACTGTGCAAAGTGGCAGCCCAAGGCCCAAGAATGGTCAGGACAGCACCTTTCCCAGACACATCCCCTGAATTACTGAGTGAGACACACAGCATGGAAACCAAAGACACCATGCAGCCCTCCATCCCAATGGCTCTGTTTCCCATTTTCACATCCATTACCTTCCCCGCACTGAGTCATTCCGATTCTGACAAATCTCAGAAAAATTGCAGGCGGGGTTCTCTCTGACTGTCGGGGGATGGCTCACTGTGCTATTTAGTTTCCCGCAGTCAGGTCACACACTCCGAATGGCATGCATTGCCTTCATTAGGAGTAAGTCCGTGAATAATGACTGCCCTGCTGTTCTGTTCGGGGGAGTGTGGACCGTTAGGGTGCTGGCCGCATCCAGCATCGTTCAGACAGTTGTCTGTTCGGGAGCGGGGAGGTAGATCACATGGCAGATAATAGCACAGTAGGGACAGAGCCCGGGGGAGGAAAATCGAATAATACCTGAGCCATTTCCTGTGCTATTTGCAGGAATAGAATATTGGGAAATTTCAAAGACATTTGATAATTCTAAACAGCTCGTTAAATTGCCCAGCTCACTCAGAGAGAGAGCTTCCAAATCTGCATTCAGATGGCTGAGGGGGGCGTCGGGAATGACTCCTGCACAGATTTTTGGCGAGCATCAAGCATCGGGCACGTTTTTTTCCTGAAGACATTCTCTCTATTGCCTGCTGCTCGCTGCTTCATAACACTTGACAAATTCATGGTTCTTAAAAGCCCCCGTAAATGTTTTGTCAATGGCTCCATTTTATCAGGGAGTTCTTAGAGCTGGTCCCAATAGCCAGCAAGCCCTCCTTCCCCATTCCTTCTTTATCTTTATTTGCATGCATTTTCCAACATAAAAAGGCTGTTATTATCGCTATCAGAGTCCTCGTTATGATTATCATGATGGGAACCACAGAAAAGAGTCGCCATCGGCACTCTGGACATTCCCACGGCCTTCAGATTCTCACCACTCCTGAGAAACCAATAAAAATAAATAAATAAAGCCAGGGAAAGCCCAACGCAGAGGCATTTTAAGTTGTCAGGCTGCTTCAGGAAAGACACACACGCCCACGTCCACGTCCACGCCTGCTAAGAATGTGTACGCTAAGCAGAGAGCAGGGCGTGACTCCACCTCAGAAACGAAGGAATTCTTCATAGGGCACATCCGGGCAGGAGGGGGTTGGAGGGCATGTGGCTGGGAGAGAGGCAGCAGAGAGCCCTGAGGCGATGATGGACATGGCAAAGAGGGAGTCGGGAGGAAGGGGGAGAGGATGTGAGTGAGATTGCGCTGGAGATGGAAAATTATGGACCTGTTAGGAATATGAATCCCCACAGCTGCGCGGAGGAGGCCCACCGATGGAAACTTGTTGGGAATACTTTCCTGGACAAGTTCTATTAAAAATGAGATAGTGAACTGTAAATACAGGGTCATGTGCTCAGTATTTTGTCAGGACTCCAGCCTGCTCCACTCCCAACAGCACAATCTGCAGGATATTACACCAGGACCGTGAGAAACAGCCGCACACATTGCCATCGCTCAGGACGGCTACCTTTTAAACACCAGCATGTAAATGAAATACTTCCCGGCTGGGCCACCCCGGGCCTGGTACCCAGGTGACCACAGTGGGGTGGACGGGATGGAATGCAGCTCCCCTCCAGGCCTGGGGAGGCCAGGGCAGCCCAACAGCAGCCACATTAAAAGAAAAAGAAATCCAACTGGAAACCAATTTTCCTTGAACAGCTGTTCATCGATGTTTAATTTCTGCCTGGAAGTCCACTTTTCAGAGACGGTGTAATCACGCCGCAGAGCTGGGGCTCGGCAGTCATACATAAATAATACCCGCCCTTCTCCTCCAATCCTGAGCCAGTGCTCACAGTGATCACTAAGATATTTCACAACACTTCTGAGAGCGCCCGGGCTGTTAGGGGGTTCGTGAGGATTGTGCGAAGATATTCTTCCCCAAATGACACCAAGCGGGGTCCTCCACTAGCAGCGCTCATCTGGGGCCGCCCGGGAAATCTTGGAGCTGTTCTCCGAATTCCTCATTCATTTCCGGGATGGCCCGTCTGACGTTAGTGGCATTAGCATTAAATCACAGCCGGGACACTAAATCACACCCTCAGAGGGGGCGAAGCCCGCGTGACTGGGATGGAATAGCGTCCTGGGCTCCCCAGGCAGGTGCACTGCCAGTGCCTGCAGGGCGGAGCGCAGTTAATAAAGGGAACAGGTGAAACCAGCCCTGCCGACTCCATCTTTAACTGAGGACTTGACCTTATGACCTGGACGGTTAGCAGGTGGAGCTGACATGACACCTGGGGCTGCTGGGTCGGGCCAGCCTCCCGTCTCCCCTCTCCTGGCAAGCTGAGAGGAGGGGGTGAAGGAGAGAGGATTTCAACAAAGGAGTGAAGTGTTCACATTGGAGGTGGGGACGTGGGGGAAGAGGACACTGAGAGTCCTGGCTCCTCAGGTGGGAGGACTCAGGATGGTTCCAGAAAACAGCATGTGGCAAAAGAAACTAGAAAGATAACTTAGAAGGTGAGATAAAGGTACTAAATTCACTCCTTACCTACTTTACAGGATGCCTTAGGCTTGGCCTTGGTCCACTGGACACAGAACATACACAGATCCACACGCGAGTATATGTGATCTCCCTGTGGGGAGGCCTTCGTCTCCACGCCCATCTGTCCCGGGAGTTGCTCCTCCTCAGAAACCCCTGTGACCCTTGCCCTCTGGCTGTCAGAGTGTTCTCACAGCAGAGGTGGCATCGGGGCAGAACCCAGTGGGGATCACAGGCCTCCGCCGTCACTGGGCCTGCTTCATATCCTGTGTGAGCCCTGTGGACATGCCACTGAGTTATTACCAGGCTGTAAATCCAGGACTTTAACATTTATAAAGCCCAGAGAACTGCTAAACCCAAATGTGGTTTCAGAAAGTGGCACCAATGAAGCTGTTGGAAAGAGACTCATTTCCTATAAGTTATCTGGTGGGGTGGGGGGTGGGGAGAAACCCACAGCCCAAAGGGAGCAAGGCTGTGCAGTTTCCTCTCAGTGGCCAGGAGCAGACTGAGCATTTTTCGAAATTCAATTACCACCTTCAGGGGATTCAATAGTGACCCCCAAAGAGATACGTCCATGTCCCAACCCCCCAGAAGTTATAGATGTGGAAAAGAGCCCTTATTTGGGAAAAAGAGTTATTCCCCAATCCCTCCTCCTTGACCCCTAGAAACCACTAATCTGCTTTCTGTACCTAATATTTACCTATTCTGGACATTTCATATAAGTGGAATCATATGTTATGTAACTTTTTATGTCAGTTTTTTTTTCACTTGGAATAATGCGGTTGAGGTTTCATACATTCTGTGGCGTGTATCTGAACTTCATTCTTTTTTCTGGCTGAGTGATATTCCATCCTGTGGAGAGAATACATTTTGTTCATCCTTGCTCTTGTTGAAGGATAGTGCATTGTTTCCACTTTGGGGCTACTGTGCCACTCTGTGGCTAGTTGGAATAGCACTGCTGGGTCAAATGGCAGTTCCATTTTTAATTTTTTAAGGAAGCTCTTAAAATACTGCTTTCCACAGTGACTGCACCAGTGTGCATTGCCATCAACAGTGCACAAGGGTTCCCTTTTCTCCACATCCTCACCAACAGTTGTCATTTGTGTATTTATTGATGATAGCCATTCTGAAGGGTGTGAGGTGATATCTTGCTGTGGTTTTAATTTGCATCTCTCTGATGAGTAATGGCATTGAGCATCTTTTCATATGTCTGTTGGCCATCTGTATTTCCTCTTTGGAGAAGTGTCTATTCAGGTCCTTTGCCCATTTTTTAATTGGATTGTTGTTGTTGTTTTATGGGGGGTGGTGTTGAGTTGTATAAGTTCTTTATAATTTTTGGATATTAACCCCTTTTCATTGTGATATTTCCCCCTTTAAGGAGCTATAAGGGCAAGAATATCTGTGTTGTCTTCAATGAAGACCCCATCAGAGATGCTGAGGTGCTGGCCTCATTTTGCAACCTAAGCAAGCTTGCTGTGGGTCTGACTGAGTGGCTGCATCAGGGCAAAGACAGAGCACTGCTCCCTGACCTCAGTACAGACACATATCCCTAGATTTTTCAGTCCATGGTTGATATCCTTGGACTGGCCAGGCTAAGTAGCAACATGATCATTTAAATTATTCCATTCACATGAAATCGTTGAATTAAGCTGTTAGGAAATATTCTATTGAAGTATAGTCCAATCTTCTCTTGCCATAAATTGATGCAAAGAATGCTTGATTATCTATTTACTATACTCAGGTCCCAAAAGCTAGAGAGAAAGAGAATGAAAATTCAGGAGTGTCTTAGAGAAATATATACAAACTAGAGGTCAGGTGCACAAAAATTCATGCACTCAGGGGTTTCTTCCAATGGGCCTGTGCCCTCTCACAGTCCAGGAGCCCTCGGGGGATGTCCAACTGACAGCTTAGGCCCATGGGGAGCGGGCCTAAGCCACAGTCTGGCCTCCCTCTGTGGGAGGTGACCAGCAGGCCAATAGGGGAACTGTGTTGCCTGGCAAGCAGCCAGCCCTGCCCCCCATCATCCCTACCACCACAGCCAGTGGCCTCCCTCTGTAGGAGGTGACCATCAGGCCAATCAGGATGGTGCCGGCCGGCAAGTGGCCAGCCCAGCCCCCCATCACCCCTCCGCTGCTGCCTCCAATCACCATAACCTCCCTCTGCCCACTGGCACCTGCCTTAGCTGGCTTGGCGCCACCTGCTCTCTGGCTCCACTCCCCACTGACTGATTGTTCTCCCATTCAGTCAATTTGCATATTAGGCTTTTATTATATAGGATAAGCCAACAATACTCTAGAGGTGATATGTTTGAAGAACTATTATGAATGTATTAAAAGAAAGAAAAATCAATCAATCCAGCAATGATCCCAGAGGTCCAGCTTCAGCTGTCGTCAAGGTTACACACTGGAGGGCTCGACGTGCAACCTCAAGCCCTGTGCCCTCAGTGGTGTTGGGGAGACAGGCAGACTCTGAGGTCTGTCACTTGGGCCCCCAGGCCCGTTGCCCCTTGGTGAGCAATTTCTGTCCATTTTCATGTGGTCACTTAGGTGTCAGTGAGTCATGATGATATCTCCACAAGCAGGTGCTGTTCTTGATGAGTTGTTGGTCTACACCAGCCGTGGGCAAACTACGGCCCGTGGGACAAACACTCCATCCATGCTTTTGTTCTGGCCCTCCGGTCCAGTTTAAGAACCCATTGTGGCCCTCGAGTCAAAAAGTTTGCCCACCCCTGGTCTACACCTATGGTTGAAATACATGTAGACAGCATTTTGGAGGCCTAGTGACACTGCTCCCGTCACAGTGACTGAGGACCCGCCTACTAAGCTGCTTAAGACTCTGGAATCAGGACATGTGTGATAGCACAGGAACAAACATGCATTAGCAATTCTGCATTAGAAATTCTGTTTCAAGGGCAGGGACCCAACCAGGTGACCCAGCAGGTGAACAATGCAGCTAAGAGGTAGTTGCTGGACAGAGTGTTTGGTGGGAGGTCCATCCTGCCCAACCTGCATACATGCATTGCAGTCGAGGAGCATCAGGCCTGAGTCCCGGAGTGGGCAGGAACAGCTTGACCAGAGCCCAACACACTGGTGAGACCAGCTCTATCAGGTCCCTTTCTCCAAAAAACAAACCAAACGAACTCTTCCCCTTTTAATCCCAGCAGTTGAGAGCCACGCAAGTTACCCAAGGGCCACGTCCGCTGACCCACACTCTTGCTCCCCAGACAGCAGCCAGGAATGTCCATGTGACAGCAGTTCAGAGCTGGTGTGGCCGAGGGCCATGTCCCCCTGGAAAAAGGGGGCCCGCAGAGTAATCAGTGGCAGGAAGCTACCCGGCCACTCCATCGTTTCTTAAATAATAAATAATTTTTGTTTAGACACCTTCAAATAGGATCTCTCAGTAAAGCCAGGTCTATCAGTGTTCGTATTGATAAAAATATCAGCACATTGTATTCCCTTCTTAGATGCCCTGTCTACTGAACAACAAATGGACCGAAGGGCACTTCTCCGTACGCAGTAAGTGGCTGAATTCTGGCTCGATGCTGAGTTTGCAGCAGGTTTCCTGAAGGCTGCCAGCTCCTTGGGGTGCTAGGTGGGGAGGCCCACCCCACTCCACCGGCAGGTGTGCTGCTGACCTACAGGTGGCCTGGGGTCTGGCAGGGAAGCCAGTGGGGATGCTTGGTTGGCTCAGGGTGTTGCCAGCATCCACTATGGTCCAGCTGCCAAGCATGCCCACCCCCCTCCCATTCGACCCTCCCAGCCAGCACTGGGGACCCAGCAGCTCTGAGAACCCAGTGCCCAGTGGTGGGCTGCCCACAGCTGATAATGGTGAGTGATGGTGGCAGCACAGCACAGTGGCTGCAGCCAAGGCTTGTGGCAGTGTTGGGCTATCAGGCTGCCACACAGGAAACCCACATGGACAGGAGACTGACAGCTTCAGACTGCTGCCAGAAGCCGGACCCCACCCTGGCTGAGGACTGCAGGATTGGCCTGCAAGAGCCTCCCACCCTGCTCCCCTCTGGGCCTGGCATGCTCCCCCGGCAGCCATGTGCAGCCTCGGAAACAGAGAGAACCTGGAGGAGCCAACTGCATTCCAGAGTTAGGGTAGCAGAGGCCTGCAACAGGAAAATGTAGGGCAGGCTTCATAACGCTTCTTTTTCCCCTCCTAGCTCGTTCTCATCCCCGGGAAGATCAGATGAAGATGAAGCTATTGATCTGTGCAGCATAATCTAATTTCAAAAGCAAAACTCTCCAGGTGCCATATTCATTCACAGGCGGCAGTAGCGAATGTGGTCAGCAGCCGCTGGCATCTTTTCTAGGACTGTAGCCATCTCCACGACAGTCTCCAAGCCTAGAGATAGATGTCCTCCCTCCCAGAGGGCCAGAGAAAGGACACAGAGGGATGCAGGGGCTGGCAACATGGCGTCCTTGTGAAGATCACAGACTAGCAAATGCATGCCATTCCCTGGAGCTGCCCACCAGCCCTGGTCCTTGTGGTCATGGCTCACATTTCTTTATAGTCTTGCACACATTAACGAATTCTCTCTGTCTTGTGGTGATTTGGAACCAATCTTTGGCCCACAGCTGCCCCCCTCACCCCCCCGCATCCCTCAATCAAGTTTTTCTTGGGCTTCCTCCTTTCTCCATAAAAAAACATGCAGTGAGGTGGGGTGTAGGGTAGTGCATTGGCGGGTATTTCCCTCCTTGCAGGTAGTTTAAAGTTTTGGCAGGGCTTCGGTGGGAAGAGGAGCATACAAAGGAATGGTGAGGCCGACTTCTGGTAGGGGTTGGAAAAGGAAAAATAATCAAAATGGGTAAATTTATGTCCCTGTGAAAAGACCTCCACTGTTGAAAAGTCTCCTAAAGAAACAAGCGCAATGCAATAGGGACTAGAGTACAGCACAGTACGTCAGACAGAGCAGGCACCGGGAATATGAGAGACCTCAGTGACTCAGATCTCACCATTTGGCCACCGTCACAGTCATGATGCAACCACAAAGGATGCAAAACCTGTGGGTGGCAGTTCCGTGAGTAACAGGATAATTACAGGTTCTCCAAGCATCTCCTGGTAACACACATGCTAATTACAAAAAGTAAGAACAGTGCCTTTAAAGTAACATTGCTATAAAAACAGTAACCTCACAGTGGCCAAACTGCAGAGCCCACAAAACTATTTGATCAAAGTCGACATCACCAGAAATCAGGCAATCGACACCCTGTACCTCCCGATACATTATTAAAAATACATCAACTTGGTGATATTAAGAAAAAAAATACATAGTTGGGATCTAATCAAGAGGAACATCAGACAAATCCAAAGGGAGGTTCATTCCATAAATAAATGACTTGTGTAGATTAAGAATACCAAGGTCATTAAAGACAAGGAAAAATGAATGGACCAGTCCAGATTAAAAGAGGTGAAGAGCCACGATAACTGAATACAACTTTTGGGCCCTCTTTTTTTTCTATAAGGGACATTATTAAAAAAAATGGTGGTTTGACTAAGATCTGCAGATTAGCTAATAGTATAATAATACTAATTCTAAAATGTCTTGATTTTTATATCTGGACCATGGTTTTGTTAAAAATAGTGTCATTGCTTTTGGTACATGACCACCAAAGTATTTAAGGGTAAAAGGGAATAATATCTGAAATTTATTCTTAAATGGTTTAGAAAAGAACAAATAGATATATAGAGAAAGATAGAGACAATGATTAAGGAAGTGGTACAAAATGTTAACATTGGGGAGTCTGGGTGAAGGGTATACAGGTATTCTTTGAATCATTTATATATCTTTTGTGCAATTCTAAAATTATGTGAAAATACAAAGTAAAAAAATACATAAAAAATTAGAACTTGTTACCTCCATGAAAAAAGAGTCTAGTTCAGTGAGTTCTCAGTGAAGTTCCGTTAAAATAAATTTCTATTAAAATAATATCTGTGATACCTAACCAGTTTGGCTCAGTGGATAGAGCGTCAGCCTGTGGACTGAAGGGTCCCAGTTTCGATTCCGGTCAAGGGCATGTACCTTGGTTGTGGGCACATTCCCAGTGGGGGGGTGTGCAGGAGGCAGCTGATCGATGTTTCTCTCTCATCGATGTTTCTAACTCTCTACCTCTCTCCTTCCTCTCTGTAAAAAATCAATAAAATATATTTTAAAAAAAATAATAATAATATCTGTGAGATTATTTCAAAAGTATGCACATGCACAAACACACTCTAAAACATGCCACTTCTATATAAAATTGCACATATTAAAAGCTCATTTCATCGCCATGGTGTTGAGACCAATACCCAGGTCCCTACTGCTCTGTGTCTGCTTTGCCTCTGTGTTTCTACTTCTTTAGTCAATGTCCCTAACAAACAAGAGTTTGATGTGCTTGTTTGTTTTATTGTTTTCTATAATTATTCCCAACATCTTTAAAGCCAATCGAATGTGTACCAGTCTATATTTAGGTTAGTAATATCTCTTAATTAAGTACCATCTGTAAACGTCATGAGTTTGTTGTTTTATCTCCTTTTATTGGATCATTAATTAAGAGATAAATTAAAGCTAGTCCAATAGCAAATGCAGATATTGGCCAGGATATAAGACCGTTTATGGTTGGCCCATGTTTGTAGCCTCTATGACTCTTATTCTGAGTACATCTGCAAGTCGTAACAATACAAATACTACAATAATTACTAAATAAATTATCATGTAAGAATGAACTCTTGTTTTGCAAACTCACACCTGTAAACCTACTATTTCCAGCTCCTATATATACAAGGAAAATAGCAAAAGTTGATGTAGCTTTATTAATAATAGATAAGATAGATCATAAGGCCCCTCAAAAAATTAACTGTACTGGCCCAGCCAGTGGAGCACCAGGAGGTTGCCAGTTGGATTCCTAGTCAGGGATTATGCCCAAGTTGTGAGCTTGATCCCCAGTAGGGGGCATGAGGAGGCAGCCAATCATGTTTCTCATTGATGTTTCTATCTCTCTCCCTCTCCTCTCTCTGAAATAAATAAAAACGTATTTTTTAAATATATTTAAAAATAACTTCACTAGAAATTTCAACTCACTGGATAGATTTTAAAATTTCCTATATTTCTATGCCTCTAATAACATTGCTGTAAAATTTAAAATTTGATATCACTACAAATAGAGTCTTATAAATCTATTGTAACAGTGGTGGTGTTAATATCTCTTTCTTAATATATGCATCAAGCAAACAATGTCGATACATAGAACATCTGAATGGCAAAGCTAACAAGTTTACTCTAATGAATATATGTCAAATACTACAGCCATAACCAGGAGACCTGACATGACATTAATGTCAATGATGCAGCAAGCATTTAGAAAAATTAACTATGTTTTAGTTTATAGGATTTCAAATAGAAGGGACCTTCCTTAACTTGGAAAAGAGGTACATAAAAACTGATAGTAAGTACCATTTTAAATACTGAAAAGTATTAGAAGGATTTCCTTTAAGACAAGAATAAGACTGAGATACATGTTATGTATTCTGCTTGACATAGTTTTGGGAATCTTAGCTGTACAGTAAGTTAACAAAAGTATAAGGAAATAGAGAAAGAAGACAATTATTATTCTTAGACAATATGATTGCCCACATAGAATATGACCAAAATCTATAAATTGATTTTTCAAATTGATAAGATGATTTAGTAAAGTTGTTGGACAAAAACAAATACATACAAAAGTAAATTGAATTTCTCTGCATGAGCAAATATCCAACGTGCAGTGTAGAAAGAGATGCCATTACAATGTCAATCAAAATGTAAGGACTCTAGAAACACACCAAACAAAAGTATTCAAAATTTGATGGAGAATGTATTAAAACTTTGTTGAAAGATGTTAACAATTACCTAAATAGATAGGCATACCATATTTATGAGTAGGAAATCTGAATACAGGCCCTCTTCACATTTAACTACAAATTTTAGTTACCACAGTGTAATTATATAACACCCCTTCCCCCACAACACAGTTCAACTGTGTGTTTCCAGGGTGAGTTTATAGGAAATAACTGAATAAAGTAGGAGCTTTGCTTCTAGCTCTCTGTCCCCAAATCAGGACATAAATAACTGATGGGTATCACAGTCAGTAACCAACCACGTCACATCTTCTAAAGTTGGTTGGCAATTAGCGATTTGTTATTACGTTCAGGCTCAGAGAGCAAAACTTTGAGTTGTATTGCTTCCTTGGTTCCCAGTAATCAACCCACATGTCATTTTACAAAGAGGGATAATTGGAAGAGGAACTTGGCAACAAAGATGTGAGATACATTCATTTCCTATTGCTGCTGTAAAAAGTTACGACAGCTCTGGCCGGTGGTCTGAGTGGTTAGAGAGTCCACCCACTCACCGAAGTGTTGGATTCCTGGTTAAGGGCACCTGGTTTGCAGGTTCGCTCTCCACCCTGGCTCAGTTGGGACACATGCAGGAGGCAACCAGTTCATGTGTCTCTCAGATCAATGTTTCTCTCTCTCTCCCTCCCTCTCTCTCTTTCTCTCTCCCTCTCTGTCTCTTTCTCCCTCCCTCCTTCTCTTCTACTCTCTCTGAAAAGCCATGGAAAAAAATATCCTCAGGTGAGGTTTAACAAAAAAAGTTACAACAAATTTAGTGGCTTAAAAGCAATGCAAATTTATTCTCTTAGAGTTCTGGAGATCAGGAGTCTGAAATGAATCTTATTGGCTAAAATCAAGAGGTTAGCATAGCTGGATCTTTCCAGAAGGTCCAGAGGAATCTGTCCCAGGCCTCTTCCAACTTCTATAGGCAGCTTGGTACTCCATGGCTCATAGTGATATCAGCTCCATCTCCACCTCTCTTCACTCCACCTTCTCTCTCTCTGATCTCCTGTCTCCTGAGGTTCCATTGGGGCTACCTGGATAGTAGAGCCATCTTCTCACCTCAAAATCCTTAATTAATCCCATCTGCAGAGACCTTCTGCCATATAAGGTAATAGTCACAAGTTCTGGGGATTAAGACATGGACCTTGAGGGCTATTATTCAGCCTACCATGCAGCAAAGAAGGAAAACATATAACACTACAGGTGACATTGGAGGTGATCATGAGACAGCTGACCGTGGGGATGTTGGCAGGATCACTGTTTGCAAGACTCCATATGCGTCCAGCAGAACTTCATGAAGGCAACTTACCACCGAAAATGAGGAGAGCAGTGTGACAAAGGGATGAAGATGTCTCAGAGGAAGTGAAAAACACTCCCAGATATCTTGCAATGAAAGTGCAGAGAATGAAAGGTTGGAAGCTGATCCAAACTTAGAAAAGAGTATGACAAGTCTACAAGGTATAGCAAAGATGCTGCGGCCATATCCAAGTTCAATGTCGAAAAGGCAAACACTGTCTGAACGATTCTTAATTAGTGTTTTACAAAGAAATAAAACACTGTAGATCCCAGTGTTGCTTATGTTTTAAATTACAGTGTTCTACATAAGCATTGGTTTTCCTCTTTTTTTCACTTTCTACATATGTGTAACTCTACAAGAAATGTTAATGTTTGACAAGAGGTGCTACAGGTCACAGAGCATCCTAATTATCAGGACGGTGTTGCCTGGTTCTGGCTCGCACAGGCATCTTACATCCCCACAGTCTTGCAGGTAAGGACAGCCTGTCATGTCAAATGTCAGCCTGAAGTAGAGACCAGCAGACTCACTGTGGCGTCCGTCAGACCTAGTGGGAGGCACCATAAATAAGACTGTGTAACATGGGCACTAGGATAACTAGGTCTCTGGAACAGAACACAACACGGATACTTGTACCTACTAGGAAAGGAAGAATTACTCCAGATGGATAAAGTGACTGCATTCAATCACTTTAAACATTCAAATTCAAAAAGCAAAACTTCAACTTCCAGAAAAAAAGTATGAACGAAATCATTATACAAGGTTAGGAAATGTCTTGATAGAGCCCTATGAGGGAAAAATTCATATATTGGATTTAAGTTAAGAATTTCTGTTCATCAAGAATCACAGTAAGAAAAATAAATGCTCCAGATTGGAAGAAGTAATGTGCAATAGATATAACTGAGAGTCTCATTATGCAGAATAAATAAAAAAAAACTTCTATAAAACAGTTAGAAAAAGAATTACCACTCAAAATAAAATTGAACAAAAGACACCAGTGGACAGTTCCCAGAAAAAAAGAAAGCTGAATGGACAATAAATATATGAAATTTTTAACCTTATACACAATCAAGAAAATATGCGTTAATACCACATTATCCAGAGTGGCAAACATCGTAAGTTCTAGCAATAGTTGACAAGGAGTTAAAACAATGAAAACTCTCATGTACTGTTGATGACAGTGTACATATATAAAAGAACTTTGGGGAAAACTGGCATTACTTAGAAAATTTTATTATCTGCCTATTTTAAAACCTAGCATTTACACTTGTCATAGACCCTAGAGAATGTCACCCAAATGTACCCCAGAGAATAAACAGAGTACACTGTCCGTGTGTGAAAAGTCAGGAATGACCCTATATCTACGCTGAGAGATTAAATAAACAAAATGTTGAGGCATTCACACAATCCACTAGCAAAGTGAAAAGGAATGGTCATAGCTACAGGTACCAACACTCAATGTGGGCAGAAGACCAATTAAATGATCAGACTGACATTTTGTAAAGTTCATTCCAGACCCAGGGCAGACAAGGGACAGGGAGTGAGGCAGATGGAAGGCAGAGAGAGGAATCCTTGGAGTCCAGGCAAGAGGGAGGGAGATGTGATCTCTGATTAGGTAGGGTCTGGGGGAGTAGGGAACAGAGGACAGGTGGGACCTTCAGAACACAGAGACACAGGACGTGGTGACAAACTGGACAAAGGTGGAAGGTGGGTAAGAGAATGGCAGCTGAGTCTGTGGAGTTTCTAATCTGAGCTACAGGTAGAAGCTGTGTAGGAAACACAGGAGGAGAAATAAAGGTTGGAGAGAAAAATTAAGGACAGAGTTTGAACATGTTGAGTGACACAGAGACAATCTATTTATGGGTCGTTCTTTTGTTAATGTTTTCTAACTCAGGGACAGTGTCTTTGGGTTTCCTATGTAAAAAATAAAACACACACACACACACACACACACACACCCCTCCAGTTCCTTGAGAATGAGGTTGACAGCTAATGGGCAAAACACTGGGTGACGCTGGATGACCAGGAACAGTCATTCCTCTGCCACCTCAGGACCAGGGAGGAGTCCCTCACCTGCCTGCCACTTTGCTCCCAGGTCAGAGCCGAGCCCAGCAACTCTGCCTGAGACTCCTTCCATTTTGGAGCCACAGGCTATGCTCTACATAATGTGAAACTTCTAAGGGTGCAGTCTGGCTGTGTTTGTAACCCAACCAATGCAGGTATCTCAAGCAACTGCATCCCTGGAGTGTGTTCATATGCTTAGGAAGTGTATACCTGATTTCACAGTGAACTGTGTAGCACAGAGACTCCCTGGTTCAGAACCACAGGGCTCTTCACTCAGGACCACATGTTAGACCTTAATTAGTGAGGCAGGAGATTCTTTCACTCTCATCCTACTCTGAGGCCACTGTAAGGTAGACTATTTTGATTGGTCCATCATGCAAATTATGGAGTCCTTGCCCCTGAACCACAGTTGTACCAGGAGGTCGGGTTGAGACGGGATTCTAGTGAAAACCATGGCTGATCCTTTGAGCAAAACACCCACACATATCCTGGAGCTGCTAAGTATGTTTTCATGCATAGATCTGTTCAAGACATTGCCAAATAAGGTTTTTCACTGAATGCAATGATCTGACTTACTTACATGTGGAAATTTTACTCACTCAGACTACGGATGCTGAGTCTGGGATCCATTTGAGTGAACTCTGCATGAAACCCCTTGAAGATGACACAGGCCTCTCCCTCCTGTCATCCAATCATTCCTTTGCTGCCTTTTAGACTTAGCAACCACCATGGGCACAGTCTCCCCACACTCAGCTCCTACTGCTTTCGAGCGCAATGTAGACACCACACAGCACCATCCTATACACTGCCTTTACTCACCAGTAGAGTCCCCAACAGGACTGAAACCATGGGATACAACGCTGAACCTAGCTGAAGGGCTGCTGCTCACAGTAGAAGATGTTCCATTAAAATACCACCTGCTCTTCCCAATGCTCTATAACATGAGGCACATGGAAGTCCTAGGATGAATGTGCTCACACAGTCCTTCAATGCGCAGCTTCCTGCATGGGGTGGGCTGGGTGCTGGATGAGGAACTGTGCCTCTGATCCAACAAGCTCTCCTCTCCTATGGGCAACACTGAAGACCCGGGTACTTGGAGTCACAGTTACCTCAGCCCCTCAGATTGGCTATGATATTACGAGTCACATGGCCTCCCTACGTCATTTTGATTTCCTAGAGTGAGGTTTCCTCATCTATAACATGAATATGACAGTGTCTCTCTCACAGGAAGGGTTCTATGAGCACCAGGCGAAATGAAGTATTTTGAGTGTTTATACAGTACCCAGCACATAGAACTCAGTCCCCCAATGCTGACTGTTACTATTCAAATCAGATCACCGGACCATCTCCTGTGCCCATTCTGCTCTGTCACAGATATTTATTGTTACAACGTGGGTTTGTCCCAAGGTGTGATACCTCACAGAGATTCTCACTAGATTCTTAGCCACAGGTCTTTGGGAAGACTAACTCCTTAATGGGCTGTGTCAAGAAATCAGAGCCAAACTTCAGACAATAAGGACATGGGGGTGGACAAACAGCCGTCCACCCAAGATCCTGGTTCCATAGAAAACTCTTTAGTTAAGGTCAGTTTAGTAAGAGCCGAGGCCCCGAGTGTGAGGCACTCATAAAGGCCTTTCTCAAATAGTATCACCCACCACAGAGACTTGTGGGTGGCGGGGTCTATGCATACTGAAGGCCCCGGGGAAAATGCAGGAACATCAGCTGAAACTCACACCCCCAGTTATGTAGACAAGGGTAGGGTATCTGCTTAGAGGGGCATTTCCAAAAACCACAAGTACCCTAGAGGAATGCTGGGAAATGCTGAGTTTACCTGACTCCTTTAGTGCAGAATTCTCTAGGGAGCCTGCAGGAGGTGAGATGTGCTATGGGCCAGCAAGAAACTTTGGGGTATTTGTGTATTTCACACCTGGTGTATCACAAGATCCTTTTCACAGAGCACCCGTTGCCCTCATGAGGAAGACAGGAAACACTGGTGTGCAGTATCCTGGAAGCAAAACAGATCAAACAAGAGTATATGTGGGTGTATGTGTGTGTTTGTGCATGTGTATATGTGTGCATACCTATGTGTATTGTGTGCACATGTGTGTGCACACATAGCAGCTGTGTGTGAGCATGCATGTGTACATGTGTGCGTGTGTATGCATGCATGTGTGCACATGTGCCTACCTGTGTTGTTGGGATGTTCACTGTTGTTTTCAGACATTACCTACTCTGCTCCTTCGAACTTTATGAAGGTGCTACAATACCTAAACTATTTGAAAATCCATGTCTTGTACAAAACATCTGAATACACATTTTATTTAACATTTTCTTGATGGTTTCCCTGGAGCCCGGCACAAGTCGCCTAATAAATGTGTTTGATGGAAAGGCTGTCTTCATATCAAAATAGTATAGAGACACACACAGAGACATAGGTTCCATCCTTCCAGAGATCTGATGATGGAAAATGTTCCAGAAACTGGTGTGGGACAGTGAAATTCCCCATCGGCAGACCTGGACACTGTTGTTGATGTGTGCATTGCCATAGCATTTTCTATTTCAAAAATTCTGAACACTGATCAGGAAAAGTCATCTGTTCTTGCTTCTGAGCATTAGTAGTTTTTCTACTCCTGCTGACAGCAGACTTTATGCCTTACCTCTCATTTTCCGAATCTGTCTCATGTTTCAAATATTTATTCCGGCTGGCAAGCACACAGAGCACTCCCTTTTCTTGGTTTCCTACCCCCTCCTAACATTTTTATACTGCTTTTTAATTAAAAGAAAAGTTTAAGATGTAATCCAACATGTCAGGAGAAAAAGAAAGGAGAAAGGATCTCTGAGAGGGAAAAAGAAACTCACATATTTGCGGATTTTTAATGAAGAGGTTTTTAAAATATTTTCTTACACACACAAAGTTAATGCTTCAGTAGGTGAGTTGTAAACGCTTCTCTTCGTCCCATAATTATACGTGAAATGTTCTTTAATGTGCAATAATAATGTTCACGCTGTGCTATTTTGCAGCTAATAATTACACACAACAGCGTGGGGCAGGAGAACTAACGGAAAGTTTTCCTCCTTAATGTCTCACCCACATCTCCTCTCTCCTGGTGACCTGCTTATTGGCAGCGACTCTGCTTTTTAATCCAGTCTTTCTTCTAGGAATAGAAGCGCCAGTGAGTTCGTTTCTCAAGGAAAGAATCTGAGGCAAGACTGCTGACTGGCTAAAATCACTTTCCTACAAAGTGAAGTTGCTAATAGGCTTGCTTTTTAAAAATAAATAAGTTGATGATGGTTTCATTATAGAAAAAAATAAATAAACACACACACTCACACACACACACACACACACACACACACATACAGCTAAGCTTAAAATGTGCTTGCCCGAATCCTCAGGACTAAAAGGTTGCTGTGCCGTTGAACACAGTCTTACTGAGACAAGACCGAAAGTTGACCATCAGAGCTGGTCACCAAGCCCTGGACCAGCTCTCAATGTCTTCGCAATGGAGAAGCACATTTATCATTGAGCAGCCACATTTGTTCAGATGGACAAGCACCATTTCCCAGAGATCTTGAGGTTTGCCAGCTGTGTGTCTGCAGCGGCTTCTCCATTAGCTTCTCAGCCACAATATTCCCTTGAAATTGCTGAATATATGATGTGATTTTCTTGGGGGGAGAGGAGGGAGAAAAAGGGCGGGGGGGGGGAAGATGCCACATGTATTAAGAAAAGCCATACCCGATAAATTAAGATTTGGTTGGAGACATTTGAGGAGACCAACTTCCCTCAAATTGAGTGTTCTAAGTAGTTCGGATGAATTAACTTGTGCATAAATTTGAGGAGTCATAAAAGGAATGTGTTCCGGATGCAGCCGCGGATTCCGCAGAAACAACCATGCCTGGCTCTCAGGACACCTAATGCTCATTTGGACAGCTGCCTGGACTTCTTCAGCTAACATTTAGCTCATTTCCAGCTGCTCGCAACATACCTCCTTCTTAATGGTTCACAGTAAAGTGACCATATGGGTTAATACCAAGTCAATCCTTCGTGTTCCCTGGCTATTATGAACTAAGAAACAGTATTCCTTGGCATAAACCGGTGGTATATGTTCAGCATACACTAAAGAGATTATTGGTGAAAGCATACATTTAATCTAAGACTATAGGACAGTCAGGCACGCAGGTCAGAAGGCCAGCTCTGCTACACAGTCCAGGACACTACAAAATTAGGTCGTCTTCTATCCCATATGCCAGAGGCTTAAACATGCTCTATGCCACATTACAGAATCCAGAAATCTCTCCTGTTTCCTATTGTAAAATATGGCCAGGATTTTCTAGAAGCTTCCATAGGTTTATAGCACAACTGAAGTATTTCACAACTTAAAGTTAACAGACTACTATAAAGTTAGAAGCTGATAGGATCTTAGAAATCACATAGTCTTTCCCTTCACTTTCACAATGAAGCACACTATGGTTCAGAGGCTATGCTGCCCAAGGTTAATACAAGGTCAACCTCATTGCAACCTCTGTCACCCCATGAATCACCAAAACAGACTCCAATGGCGAGACAAATGTTTCCTTCCCAATTGCTGCTCTATGTGCATGCTCAGTTTGGTGTGTGCTTTATCAAAGAGCAAGACTTGGACTTCCCCATCTGGTGATGGAGGACTAGATTATTTCAGTCTACCCTCACATATCAGAACACAAAAAGGCATGAGAGAGCTAACCAAGCTGGGTTCCTTGTTAACTATGAGGGCTAGAAGCCCTCCTCCCCATGAGGTCTTCTTTCACATGCTCGTGCTGGGAGGGGCCGGGGCATTCTCTCCACGGGCCCTCACGTGGCACTGGGTGCTTACTGATGACAGCCTGGGACAGGAGCTTTGTCACAGCCTGGTAAGGGTGACAGTCTAGGCTCCCACTTGGCTTTGGCCAAGGGCATGGGTGGGGTGGAGCCAAAGCCTTTTCCGTCATGTTTAGATGAAGTAGAACACAATAGTTGGACAGGTTACTTTCCATTAGGCTGCCCCTTTCCTGGTCTTTGGCTGGAGAGAGCAGGCTCTGCCTGCACCCTTGGCATTTCTGGGTTTTCATCTTCTCCAGAACCCACTCTGGGATCCATGAACCAAAGAGAAACCCAGGGATGCTGCAGTTTCTGAGTGGGCCCTAGTCTTTCTCCCTTGATTGTTATAAGTACAGTGTCCAGCATCTTATCTGTTTTTAGTGGGAGAAATTGGAAAGAGTATATCTACTCCACTTTTCTGCATCTAGAGAACTTTCAGTAAGTGGTAAGAGATGTCACTGAGTTGACTGGTTGAGGCTCACACCAGAAGAGTCTCACCTGTAGGGAGGGAGGATTGAGAACCATTAATGAGTCTCAAAACAAAAAACTGAAAAGCTAAGAACTTCAGCAACTCCAGTTATGTGAATGCATTTGTTAACTTTAATTTTATCCTGGAGAGTTTTTTTAACCTAGGTTGCTTTAAATCTTTCTAAAATGTAAATGTACTTTTCTAACTTATAAAATAAGTGAGTATAGATGAATTGTGTTGATTACTAAGGATTCATAATCTGACAAAGTCATTGATATTTCAACAATTCTTTGAGGAAAAAATTCAGGTATAGAAGGCAGTCAAATGTCATTTCAAAATATCCCTGGAAGTTTGGTATTGTGTTAATACAAATACCCACATCTGTTTTCTTTTTTTGAAATATTTTTTCCTGCGATTCAGATATAAAATCCAGTTAGTTCAGGACTTTGATTTGTTGGATTCAAATTAATTGAAATGTTAATCTTAGAACAATAAAATGGCAATTTTTAGTAATAAAAGATTAGGTAGCATAATTTGTTACAAGTTAGTAGAGTCAGAACAGAGCCTATGGAGAGCATATTTTTCATTCTCAAAGGAGATGGTCAAGGGCTTTCTAAATGAGTAGCACTGAGTTGTTGTTGTTGTGTGTGTGTGTGTGTGTTTAGCTAATATTCTCCTTGTGCCTAGAAACAAAAGTAGTAGGTAAAGAACAGCAATGGAGATTTTAAAATGTGGGAAGTCACCCAGCTGGTGTTGCTCAGTGGTTGAGCATAAACCTATGAACCAAGGAGGTCACAGTTTAATTCCTAGTCAGGGCATATGCTCAAATTGAGGGCTTAATCCCCAGCAAGAGGCAGCCTATCAGTGATCCTCTCTTGTCATTGATGTTTCTATCTCTCTCCCTCTTCCTTTCTCTCTGAAATCAATACAAACATATTTTTTTAATTTTTTTAATGCGGGAGGTCATATATAAATTAGGAAATCAAGGAAATCACACAGTGGAGTACCAAGAACATTTTGAAATAGTTATGGAACCCAGACAAGCCTGTTATGAAGAATCAGTTCCCAATTTCCCATCGTTCTGTGATCAAAACTTCATGTGAAAATTCATCTGGAGAAAACCAAATTTCTGCAATCAGATCACCGAGTGGTTGAGAAGTAGCTGAGGTGGAGGAGAGATAGCCATGCTGCTTCAGGGCTCACATGAAAGAACTCGGGGTTGTGATGGCCCAGGGAGAGCTGGCAAATGTGTATTCACCATGCCTTTGCGTGCTCTGAAACTGACTCCAGACATTTCATAAGCAGAGCATTATTTCTTCTGGGTTAACAAAACTGACCATATTTCACTCGGTATTTATTAAAACCTAAAAGCTAGATTCCAAAATGGTCCATAGAGTGGGCTCTATGCTACCTCAGAAGATCTGATGCTCGGTGGTAAGTGTTGAAGTCTCTGATCAATGAAATTCTGTGTTTGGGGGCACATTTCTGTGAAATTCACTTCCCACAAACATAAACAAGGAGCTTTGATATTTACTATCTGAGCTCTTAGAATTCTGTGAAGGACACATCGGAATGTGGGTGAGAAGATTAAGTTTACTTACTGATGCTCAAAATACAATAATTTGTTTAATCTCACACAAGTCTTTATACTGAACAGGAAGTCTTTGTTTGGGGTCTCTTCTGGGGGCACAATTAGAGACTGGCTAGGGAGGGGTCACTGGAAGGCCCCACTGGAGAAAATACCCAAGTGGCATGCTCAGTCACACACCTGGCATCTCAGTTGGGGTGGCTGGAACAGCAGGGCCTGGACTGGTAGGAAATGTGATTGGTCATCACAGAACAAACTATGGGTTACACAATCAAAATGAATTAGGAAGCAGACCCAAATGAGCATGCCCCAATGGGACCCGGAGCTGACAGAAGGTACTGAGGTCTAAACCCTAGATTGTGAAGTCACAGGAAGTACCAAGGGATGCAATATAAGAAAACCAGGAGGGAGATCCAGGCAAGTCTGGACCACTTTGGTCAATAGCATTTGTTCATGATCCCTCATCCTTCCTCACTCTTGGCATGTCTCCCTGTCCCCTCAACTTTGGGGTTGTTGATATGACATGAATAGAGTGTGAGGAAATACATTTTTCAAGGCTACTCAGAAGCCTTCAATTAGATACACTTTATGACTCTCTTGTTGCTGCACTCTGCCGTAATAAAACAAAATACATTCAGTCTGTTCCCTGTAATAGAAGCTCTATCCAACCCTGGAGCATAGAGGCATGGAGCCACAGACAGAATCAGCTTCCATTGGACATGAAGTGTGGGTAACAAGCACACCTTACTATTAAAAGACACTGAGATTTGGGGGTTGTTTCTTATGCAGCATTGCTACTGCAAAAACCGACTGATACATCTATGTCAGCATTTGTCTAAGGACACACTATTCACAATTTTACTCTTCAAAACTGTTCAAATTATAGTACTCTTGAAAGTTGCATATGTTCCAACATATGTAATAGTAATATTTTTATTATCTTACAGCCATCAAAACTCAAATAGTCCTAAGTTTGAGGAAACAAGAGTGTTCCTCATTTAAGAACAGCTGCGTTAACCATATTGTCCAAATTCTTCTCAAGGAATATTGATGAATGTAGCGAATATTTCCA
>NW_006289416.1:8210484-8222085 GCF_000327345.1 Myotis davidii | reverse complement strand
GAAAGGAAAGGTTAGTCATCTAACAGCCTTCCAGCTTGCCAATATCCTGCAGGGAAATTAAAGGAAGCTTAGACTGAATGAAATCGCTTTAAAATATTTTTTTACGTGGCAGACAATGTGCAGCTGAGCAGTTAAAACAATAATGCAATCATAGCACAAGAAAGGACTGGGAAACAAAACTCTCACACAAAGGTCTCATGGCAAGAACTTCATGATTAAAGAAGTCATTTGATCCTATCCTCATGGCTTTGTATAACCTCAGTTCAGTTTTTGAAACTAAAAACTCAAGTTCAGCCTCATCTGTACTGTCAAGATGAGTAAACGAAAGAACAGATGTGTCTGAGGGGAAAAGGTGAATGTGAGTGTTCATTGCTGACTTGGGTGGTAAAGAGAGTGCTCACATGGAAAGTAATTTTTTAATTGTGAAATAACTATAAGAGAGTAGAATAGTTAAATTAGTTTTTAGTCTTATTTTGATATAATTTGGAACTTGTAGAATGATACAGGAAACTCCCACGTATCCCACATATATTCATCAAACCTTTATTATATATACCCACACCTTTTCTGTACCAACTGAGAGTAAATTGAAGATACTTCGTTTTTCTACCTTAAAATACTTCAGTGTATATTTCCTAAGAACAGACTTTTTACACAGTCCAATTATCAATAGTATGAAATTTATTATTAATAGAATAGTATAATCTAACCCATAGTCCACATTCAAATTTTAATGATAAGCTTAATTGTATCTTTTAGAGCAATTACTTCCCATTTCAGGATCATGTGTTGCATATTGTTGTCATAACTCTTTAGTCTCCTTTAAACTAGAAGGGATGCTCAGTCTTTCTTCATCTTTCTTGACCTGGACATTTTTGAAGATCACAGGCTGGTTACGTTGTACAAAGTCCCTCAGTTTGGGTTTAGCTGATGTTTCCTCCACTGGAATTCAGATTATGCATTATTAGCAGGAAGTGTGCAGAAAGAAGGCTATGTCCACCAGATCTTGCTTGAACTCAACATAAATGATGTCAGTGTGATCCCTTACTGTTTTCCAGGTAGCACCATAATCTTATTTTTTCCCTTTGTCATTTATAAGTAACTAGAGGCCCGGTGCATGAAAATTTATGCAC
Source organism: Myotis davidii (assembly GCF_000327345.1). Lineage (NCBI taxonomy): Eukaryota > Metazoa > Chordata > Mammalia > Chiroptera > Vespertilionidae > Myotis > Myotis davidii. The sequence goes on along the minus strand of NW_006289416.1, from coordinate 8,220,952 downwards.
TGGAGGGAGGGTGCCTCAGCATGGCCTGACCCCTCTCACAGTCCAGGAGCCCTCAGGGGCGGGAGGTGACCCGGCAATCAGGGTAAGGCAACACCCCATCACACCTCTGCTGCTGCTACTGCTGGCAGTGCAAGCCACAGCTGGCCCTGGTTTCCTGAGCCTTGGGTGGCCCTGGGTGCCTGGGGGGCTAAGGGAACTGGGGGACTCCAGAGGCAAGTGCGCGGACCTGGCCTTGCTGCGCACCTGCTGCCCCAGCGGGGCTGAGGGGACTGGGCGCCACCATCTTGTGGCTGTGGGTGTCGCCATCTTTTGAGGGTGTGGCAGTCAATTAGCACATTCCCTCCTTATTGGCTGTGGGCACCACCATCTTTGAGGACAGGGCAGTCAATTAGCATATTCCCTCCTTATTGGCTGTGGGCGCCACCATCTTTGTGACAGTGTGAGGGTCAATTAGCATATTCCCTCCTTATTGGCTGTGGGCGCCACCATCTTTGTGACAGTGTGAGGGTCAATTAGCATATTTCCTCTTTATTATGTAGGATTTGTAGGGAGCTACTTTGTAATTATGTGCATATCCAATTTCTCACCAAACTTTCGCCCACAAATGTTAGGTCCACTGATAACTTTCTGCCTCCCGTATTCCTCCTATATTTATAGATGGCTTTCCCCAAAACGAAAGAGATTTCCCTTCTCTCTCATTTACATATGTGTGCATGAATGTATGATAGTATGTATGTATCAAATCATGTATGGGTTTATACATGTATATCAGTGTAGTCTTACAGAACATTAAAAAATAAATTAGACTGTTTCATAAGTTAAAGTGGCTTAGAAATTATGGGATGGAACTGATGTCACAGGAGCCTAAGCAGTTGGAAGGATAGATTTAAGAGAGCACTGAGCCATTAAAAATAATTAGAATAGTATCAGTTTTACCCCTCAAATTAAGGCTGCCCATAAACTACCTAGAATTGCAAACATCCTAACAGAAAACTATTCCTGAAAACCAGAAAGACATATCATGTTTCCATAATAATTTATCATGAGCAAACACTGTAATAAAAAGAGTAATCCAAAGCAATGGCTTCATTCAAAGACTCAGAAATCAGTCTATCTCAGGATACTTTGACTAAGCATTCTAGTCAACTTGGCAGTTATAAACACTCTCTGGTTTCACCAGGTCCCTCCCAAATACTGCTTTGGTGTTCTGAAATCCACCACCATATGGAGCAAGCCCTAGTCTTTGTTAGTGGATAAACTTAGCCTCCATCACTTAGTAGACTTTGCTGTGCAGCATCTCAGGTGGGCAACTAGGGGACAATGCCTCTTAGTCCATTAAACTCACTCTCAGGCTGCTGTTCCTTCAAGTTCAAAAAGGAAACTTACATGGCTTTCAAGAAGGCTATTGGCTTGCTTTAATAGTAAATGGCAATGACTATTCAATATGTCCTCTAAATACTTGGGAAGGGCTGTGTTTTGTACCATTTTTAATGTGTCTCTACATAACAAATAATTTGTTCTATTCCATTCTCAACTCATTGACTAGGAAGACATCTGAAAAAAATCAGTCCCCCTATAATTTGATGTCCCAAAGTTCCATCTCTAGAAGCCCAGAGTAAAATTTAGCAGGTGCTGAAGAAGAGTGAAATCACTGTTGGCATCACATTTTACCTCGCAGTCCAACCTTGCTTATCAGGATAATAAAAGGTGCCAATACCTACCACCATCTAAAGTAGGCACTAATAATAGATAGGGATATAGGGCATCAGAGGGTCAATGATGAAATATGAGTTTAAGGCTCTTGGGGAAATGACGTGATGGCCTACCTCACAAAGAGAAGAGATGGCTCTGGATAAAACTGAGGGCTTTTCTTCTTTGATGAGCATCAGATGAAGATCACATTGACTTAATTGTTGTCATGAAATAATTTTGTAGGACAAGGAAACAGAAACAAATGCCCAGGATATACCTTTGGCTCCCATCCTTCCCAGTTTCATATTTCATGCATCCTGTTGGTGGTTAACCACTAATAATTTTATCTGGAATGGAACCAAGTATCGTACATGGTCATCATTGGCCAGTAAATCATCAACAATAATATATTGTTTCCTTGATTCTTTAAAGCAAAAAGCAAAGAAAAATATCCAAGTTAGTTCTCCACTGTAGTTTTCAGGTAATACCTGAATTCTTGGCATTTTCAACTAAATATTCACCCTTATCTAGAAAACTCCAATTTAACAGCTGCTTCTCAGCTGCTGAGGACGGGGCCAAAGGTCCCAATTTTCATTTCCATTTGCAATGGCAAGTTAGAGTTCCTATGTAAAATTAAGTCAACCTGTAGGTAAGCCTTTAAGGTTGATACCAAGGTTCTTTCACAGTCTGTGTTGGAATTTGATATGTAAATATGATTGTCACACTCTCCTTTCTTCATAGTGGTCTTTAAGCTTAATGTTGAACTTCTGGAGTACTGTGGCCTCATTCTTTTTCTAAATCACACATACAGTGTGAGCATTGTGCATCTTACAGTATGTTTTCCTGTAACAGGTGTGTTAACTCTCACCTGTGTCCACTCAGCTCTAACTTATTAAGTGTTTAGTTGCTTTTCCTTTTAACTGTCAGTTTGGAATTTATTATTTTTGTATATCCCCTGTTCCTAATATAGTACAAAATGCTAGTTCAATTGGCATCTTTGTGCCTGGGTGGTTGCAACATCAAAATGTACAAGCATTGGTAAAGAGATAAAATTGTTCCACAACCACAGCCAACCTTGACAGAATTAAGGGTTTCCTGATGTAAATGTGTTAACCGCCCTATCTTTATTCCTCCCAGAACTAAAATGATGCCTTTTACAATGGAAAGTAGAAACAACCAAGGGTAAGGGTACTTTTTATTGGGCACTGAACATGTGTCAGGTACTCTGCTCAGCGTTATATGCATTTTCCTCTTTAATTCTTTAAACCTAGGGATGAATCCGAGATAAATGCTTGCTCAATTCAACTGTGCCAGTGACAGTCTGTCCGTCACAAGGACATTGTTGCCTGCTCACAGGACACGGAGCTCCCAGAAGGAAGCTGCAGTGCATCCTCAAGGACAGAGCCTCAGTATTTATGGAGAGAGCACCCCAGAGAGTCCAGAAACCACCTTGGCATGCCCACTCCAGAGAGCGTGCACTAATGCCCTGTGATGTCTCAGCGAGGCTCTCTCAGACGGTAAGCGATCTGAGCATCACGAGGCTCCCCACTCAGGAGGATGTGACCGGCTCCCCTAGACACAGTGGTTAGCACACTGCAGCTCGCAAGCCACATGCGGCTCTTTGGCCCCTTGAGTGTGGCTCTTCCAAAAAATACCGACTTCTGCACATGGGCCACGAAGTTTCAATCGCACTGTACATGCACACCCGCACGTGGTATTTTGTGGAAGAGCCACACTCAAGGGGTCAAAGAGCCGCATGTGGCTCGTGAGCCGCAGTTTGCTGACCACTGCGGCCTAGATGGAATGGAGGTGATCTTCCCTCCATAGAGCATGCTTCACTTTCAGTAGAAAAGGTGTGAACTCAGACATGGTGTTTAGGAGCTTTAGCAGCAGAACAAATGTCAGACCCCTGCCTGTGGGTCCTCAGGGAGGGGGGGTGGGAGCCTGGCCCGTGCTGTGCACACAACCTCTCCTGTCCTGGTGGGCCACGTGCACAGGGATGTATGTGGGAAAGCACCCAGTCGAGGGGCACAGAACAGAACAGTAAAGGCCCTTAAATATGGCCTTGCCCACCCCACCCTGGGTGTGCTCCTCTCTCCCTCCTGAGAGGAACCAAGCTGGAGCGTCAAGGGCTGCTCTGTGCCCTGGGGGTTTTGACAGGGTGGGCCCCAGCCTGGTGTGTCCAAAAGCTTAGAAATGACGACATGTAATCTGCTGCAGGAAAGGGACACCCAGGACCTGGCCCCAGGCCGGCCCTCTTCCCCCGAGGTGGCACTATGGGGAGAGAGACACATCGGTGGAGCTCCGACCTGCCTCTTACCATGAACAAGCTCAACAGCAGCCCGGCCTCCTTGGCACTAGGCAGGTCGCCACACTTCCAGACAACGCTGTTTCGCCCCTTTTATTTTCACAGAGAAGCACTGATTCGTGCAGACACAATATGTGGCTCCTAAAGTGTGCAAAACAGGAGAAGGGTCCCCAGGTCGCTGACTGGGCTCCCCACTTTCCTTCTGCATTTGCCTAGGCCACACTCCCTCCTCCTGTCCTTCTTCCCAAAGGCAAATTGTTAATCGAAGCTTTTGCAATGTAGCATTCCCAACATGTGTTTGATGTCACAGACTTTTAAGAATATTTTTTATCTCTCTCACCTCAGAAATTGTGTCCAACCTCGTTTCCCAGGTTTCAGGTTGCCTGTCCTCCTCTTCCGAGAACAGACCAAACTGAAGCCGTGGACACGCGAGAGCTGGTGACGATGATGCAGGACCCCAGGGGTCTGGACCCCAAACACGCCTCACTGACTGCCCAGGCGAACCGAGGCAGGCCCTCACCTGGCATTTAAAATTCCCTTCCTTCTATATATATAGTTAGTCTTAATAAATAAATGACTTGGACCATGCGTTATATATCACTCAAATCCACGAGGACACAAATTATGTATAATACATCGGCTGTGTAATTTATTTATTAAGCAAAACGTGAATTTTCCGTGCTTGTGTTTGGAAGCAGTTTGTCACACACGGCTAAATGATGTATTCTTATTAGTCCCACTCAATTACCAAGCCATCCCTCTGCGCGCTGCGTATTTGTTAATGATAGTGCCACAACGCTGTGTCTACAATACCTGTGATTTTAGTGATTCATAACCGCTCACTAAAACTGTGAAAATGATAAATTGACTGCCGTTGATTAAATGCCGCCAACAGTATGCTTCAGTGTGTTAGTTGTGGTTAGGAGTTAAAGAAACCGCACTGCTCCGAATCATTGCAGTATCTAATTAAGCCAAGCCCTCACTAGATATAAAGAACTCATCTGGATACAAGCATGAAAATTAAAGGAAGGTCGGTGGGAGGAGAGGGAGGAAATAGCACCCTCGCCGGCACAGCCTCATTGGTTATGAGGAAATTGTCATAATAACAATTAGGAAGGGAAGGGACAATACCGGCTCCACACAGGCAGGGAAGGGAGTTCCCTCTGCCACCAGCACAGCCCTCTGATGACCTGGGCTTTGGGATCGGCCTTGGACAGCAGCAGACCTCCACCACTCATCAGGAAGCTCAGAGATGGCCTTTGAAACGGGAGCGAATTCCCAGAGGCTTGGGAGGAGGAGGGTGAGCAGAGGAGCAGGGAGCAGCTATTTCCATGCAGTTTCAAACAGCGTCCCTTCGGCTTCCGCTTGACAAATGGCAGCAGAAAGGAAAATATCATTTCAAACAAAGATTAATCATCTGTATGGCTTCAGCTAACTTTTCCTCCTCTTCGATGAATCCATACAGAGGTCTTAGAGCTGATATTCAAAGCAGAGAGAACAGGCCAGCCAGCCCCAGGTCCGGATTCAGGAACGGCTGCCATAAGTGCGAGAGATCCTAGAAACAGGCTGCTGTGCCCTGAAGTGTGTTTTAACATTGATTATTAGCTGCATGATCTATAATCGACCATGAGGAAAGCACCGTGTTTTCATACCCCCTTCGCAAAAGTCAGTTTTGCTCCTGAAACTCAACAGGGAGCCCTGTGCTAAAACCGTGGACCTGAATGGCTAGCAGTCACAATCCTGGTGTGAACTTGTATAAGCGCAGCAGAGGTCGTTTCCAAATTCTAGAACAGAACCCGAGCCCTAGCACAGGCACCAATTTAAACAGTCTTGAAAGTTGGGATGGTTTCCTTTATGTCAAAAATCCCTAGTGTGCTTTTAATGACATTTAAATTTTCATCCCCACATCTGAAAGCAATTCCACACTGTCCCGACAACCAGGACCTCAAGAATCTGTTTGAACCCATGCAAGTCTCTTGATCCTTAAATAAAACGCCTCCCAGAGCAGTCACAGCCATTCACCATTTATAGGGGTTTTGTTCTGTTTCATTTGCCTTTTGCGTGCACTGCCAAGTGAGATGATGGTTGTGTTACCTGAGAAAAGAAACTCGTGGATGTGAAGGCCGTGGATGGTAGGAGGGTGTCCAGATGGGGAAACTTCTCCAAGAGGATGTTCCTTCCAAGTTTCACTCCAGAGCAGTGGGAAGAGCTAACATTGCTTCCTGATTGGCCACGTGCCCCTGGGTAAATAAGCCACTCTCGGCACCTTAGATGCAACACTTCAAAAATCACACAACTGGGCTGACATGTACAGTCTCAGTTTCCATCCAAACCTAACTTTAAGGTTCTAGACCCTTCCCACCTGCCGGAGCAGCTCAGAGACCCTGGTGAGCACATCCGCATCCCTGGCACAGCTGCCTCATGTCTTTCCGGCCACCGATACTGGGCTGGCCATCTGGGGCACACTTGGTGGCATCCCAACTAAGAATCACTGCAGTGTGGTCACTTCCCCACCGACTGGACCACACACGTGATTCATACCGCTCTGGTGTCTGTGTACTTCTTCTCACGCACCTTGCAGGTTAAAAAGCCACTCATCCTTACATCCCCATAGCAGGAGCCCTTTGAACAGGTAGTGTTTCTCGGTGATCTCTTCATCAACGCCCCCTAATATTGACAGGGATGTGGTTCTGACCAAGGAGAAAACAGACCTGGGTGTTGAAGTTCTTACAAATCTCTAAACCCCATCGAACCAAGATGCAGCCACATAAGTTTTTTCTAGAAACCTCTTCTCAGCACTTCATCTGCAATGTCATAGACCAATCCTTCTCGAGCCTCCTGCCCCCCTTACCACACTTGTAGAAAAACTTTAAACTATAAAGCCAATTAAGGAAAAAATAGAACCTGGATTCCATTAAGTGAAAACCCCAAAAGCAGGAAGTAATGACATACAAGAAAGCTGTCGTTTTCCACAGATCAAGTTGTTAAGCAGACCTCCTGTGAGACAATTTATACAGCGAAATGTAAATAGAAAATTTCTTAAAAGACTGTTCGGCTGTAGAGTGAACCCGTGAAAAAAGTCCCTTTTTCCACCAGCGACAGCGAGACAATTAGAAGGTGTCTGTCTTATTTGCAGCTGTGCTGATGAGCAAATAAAAAGGTAGCAAGCTCTGAGAACTGCAGGTTGAATGTATAATAATGATAATAATAATAGTTTTAAAGGTTCTTTTGGAACAATCATTTTGTTAGTCCTGCAGTATAGTCTTCAGGAGAAATTTATAATGTTTGAGATAAGCCTTCTGTGGAGCAGCACGGAGACACCTACAGGTGGAGAAAGCCCCCACCCCAGCCCCACCCCTGAAAATGCCCTTTCTTCACCTCCACAGTTGCAAATAAAGCAATTTGGGTTTGTTTTCTCTAATGCCTATTTGAAAGTACAAAGATCTCTGGGCTCTTAACTCTGGATTGGCAGTCATTTATACCTCAGAATGATTTTGCTTAAAACAATGCTTTGACAGTCAGTTCGATGTTTCTGTGTCTCTGGGTCTATTTTTGTTCATCCGTTTGGGGGTGGGAGAGGGCAATGGGGGGAAAAGGGGACATATGTCATACTTTCAACAATAAAGATTTATAAAAACAAAACAATGCTTTGTCCCAAACAGCCAGCTAAGATCTTTGCTCTTGGCAGGGAAGCACTGCCTAGAAAGGATGGGGCTGGGAGGCTAGCAGAAGGCCAGCCACTGGGGAGGTGGGCTCTTCCCACGGGGCAGGGAGACACAGGGCATGCTTACTCAATTCAGAATATACTATAGACAACTTTCTATTTCTTACAGTTTAAAAATCAGAAAAACATTGAGATAGAGAATAATTTCTTCACCAAAGACAGAGGTAACACCAGATCTGGTCTTGTGATGAAAGGCCAGGGTTTTTTATACTAAGTAGAGACAGACCCTACAGCCATCTTTGTATTTTATGATCAGCACACCATGTCTCTTTCCATCTCACTCTCAACACTGCTTATGATCACAGTCATGGTACACAATACTTTACATTTAAAAATGTTATATTAAAATCAAAACTTAAATAGAAAAGACCCAGCGGGGTAAAACCTTGGAAACATCTTTTTATGACATCGTTTGAGATAGCTGGGAAGGATGGAGGTGGGGAGGAGGTACCCCAGAAATACTATCACTTTTATTTTTACTTTATTGCTGGGTAAAGCAATACAGTAGTAGGCATCAAAAAGGTAAGGCTAGAAAGAAGATAAAACCCTTCTGAGTAAGCATCAGCCAACAGAATAAATGGGTTTTTCCCTTTTTAGGGAGTTAATGTTAAAAGCTACAGTGTTTCCACGGCCCACGGAAGTCAGCGCCAGTGAGCATGTTCAAGGGCTCAAGACACTGAAAACCCGAAGGGGGATCCTGCAGGGAAACGAGTTACCTGATTACAGCAAATATAACCTGCAGTTTCTTCTTAGGAGGACGGATAATACCACAGATAATGGGCTGAGTGAGGAATAGCAGAAATATTAAAATTATGATGAAAAGTAACAAGATAAAAAAGTGCAAAGAGAAAGGAGAGAAAAGGGGGAAGACGAATAGAGAAAGAAAGAAGAAAAATAAAAAGCTTTAGAAATTGGTCTTGCTTCCCAGGAGGATTGAGTATTGTCTGGAGTGAGAAGAGAGGATGGACACTGAGAAAAAGTCCTGACATTCTGACCACAGGATGGGAGGGCAACTAGGGGTTGGGAGCGCTCCAGCCAGCGGTTCTGAAGTTGGACCAAGAGCTGGGATGTCCTTGGCAGAGAGGCATCTCCAACAAGTGTGCGGCCTGGTCTGGTTCTAGGGCCTGGCCATACCCATTCAGTATGGGGTCAAACCTGCTGGTGGAGAAATGAGAAATCACTTGAGTGATTTCTCTAGTGAATGGGAGGGAGGACCATTTTTAAAGTGCACTTAGACGGCAAGGCATCCTTAGACTGAGAATGAAAGAGCAGAGCCCAGATCACGTCCTGGGCCCTCGGGGAGGCATCCCAGCTCTGGGACTGGGGAGCGAAGTTGGAAGAAAGTGAGAGATTCATCCCAGAACAGTGTTGTCCATGGCGCTGGGTGCCATTCAGAGATCAGAGGATGAAAACCCAATTAGTGGATCAAAGGATAGGAAGTGAGGATGCGGAGAGAAGGCGATACATTTGGACCTCCCCCGAAAGATGCGAATGGAAAGGTGATTATGGCATGCAGCTGGAAGGAAGACTGCAAATAATTGAAGGAAAAAGGAGTGGCAGGGGCAACGCTTTTGTTGGGAGGGAGGAGGAAATTTGTGAGCTAATAAAGAGCTGGACCCCGATGAAAGGAGACTCATAGGATGGGAGGCGCTGGCGTCCCATGCTTTCTCCTTCGGCTTCCAGGAGCCTCTTCCATGGAAACTGAAGGTCCGGGGATGGGATGATTGGAAAGTTGTGTGGCATCAAGCAGGAACGAAGGATGGGCTGGGAGTGACACGTGGTGAGGCAGCTTCTTCTCACAAGTCCCTGAGCTCGACCAGCAACTTGAGCAAGGATTCCTGTTCCTATTCCTCATTTTCTCTGCGAGGTTGACTCAGCTGCACTGGACAACCCCTGGGTCGGGTCCATCCCTACTGCAGAGTTACACTGATCCTTACATGGTCACTTATAAGGAGACAGTGCCAGAGATGGGAGGTTCTTTCCTCTGCTCCTGGGCAGCTCTGTCAAGCGCCTTCTCTGCAGAGGGGAGGGAGGGCTACAAGGAATGAGACACACAAAAGGCCAGCAGCTCTGGTTCTTCTTATTTTGGCAGCTCTAGTGCCTGTTATCTGGAACCTTCTTGACAGCCGGAAAAAGGTGGGTGCCACCCAAGGCAGGAGCAGAGCACGGAGTCATGGCAGGCATCTGGGTCCTCACCTCCTGTCTTGAGTCATGAATTAACCAACAAAATAAGACCCGAAGCAGGGAAGCATGGAAAAGATTGACATACCTTGATGATGTGGGGTTGGAGGGTCAAGAAGACATAAACCAAAGAATTTATGTACTTATATGCAGCACATGGAGACACGGGCAGTAGGGTAGTGAAAACCTGGACCTGTGGGGAGGAAAGGTTTAGGAAGAGTAGGGGGAAAGGGGAGATATGGGAGAGATCTGTAATACTATCCACAAAATAATATATATTAAAAAATAAAATGTGATTGAAAGCAAAACAAATAAACAAATAATGGTTGTGTTGAAACAAAGTCTATGCCAAGTCCCCTTGAAAGCCTGGACTTATTCTGGCCTACCTGAATCCCTGGCATGTCTCCTCACATCCCACTCTGTGTGATGACAAGTCTTAGAGAGGCAGGACCAGGTAAGGTGCAGACAGAAGACCAGCTGGGTGGGCATCAGCCTCTGAGCCGGTCAGGGACAGTTCCGGGGTCCCAGCCCATAGGCAATGGCCTCCCCCTGGCACTGGGGAA
>NW_006289416.1:8184402-8210465 GCF_000327345.1 Myotis davidii | reverse complement strand
TCACTGGCATTTCTCCCATTCAACACCGACAGTCAGAGATTAAAGTATGGTGCTGCATGCAGACGAGGTCAAGGGTTCAAGGACCAAAGGGCCTAATACTTCAGGAAGCGTTGTGACCACTGGGCACACGTGGCACAGTCATGCGTCACAGCTTTTTACTCATTTAAACATTTTTAATGGTCTTTTCTTCTTCCCATTTGAGAACTGGCCTCTTCGACACATGACCTTGGGTCCTTGGGTGGTAAGAGCCACAGCACAGCTGTGCAATAAATTAATAAATCGCTCAGAATCATGCTCTGACCAAGAAGTTTCCTTCCATGCCCAGACTTCTGCTGTCACTGCAGTGAGGGGATGTTCTGTTTCTCCTGCAGCCACCCGTGGCCCTTCCTGGGTGGCACCACCTACCATGTGTTTGTAAAATGGCTTAACATAAACCGAGTACCATGCACCGGGCAGAGGGCTAAGAGAGGTCCTACCTGTGTGTGGACCCTGGAAGATGGGACGAAAGAAGGGGCAGCCACTCAGGGGTCCTTCCTCCTCGGTTCCCCCCACCCGTTGAATAGGACGTGGGATCTGGGCCACCTTGGCTGCCCACCCTCAGGAAGGCCATCCTGCTGTGGACGGAGCTGAGGGTGTCTCCCTCCTCGCTTCTCCTTCTCACTCTGTTCCCTGCCTCCTGAAGGAGACTGAAAGGGAAGGAAGGAAGCAGCGCTGCAGCGGAGGCGCTCTCCCTGCGTGCGCCCTGCCGTCCGCGTGGCCTGTCCTCCCGGTGTCCTTCCCGGCCCCGAGTCACGCATCACTCATCCAGTCACATTGAACTCCAGATGCTCCCACCCCAGAGAACGCTCCGACTCCGGCCATTTTTCTTCATTCTCACTAACAATTTGGTAATGAAATATTGATTTTTAGTTAGATTCATATTGATGCTATTAGGTTTGCATTGATAAATCATGCTGGCCTCCTGTCTGGGCGGCTGGAGAGTGCTACACGGAGCCCTGGAGATTACAATCAACTCATTGATGTGTTAATTTGATGGATTTTTTCCTTCTCTGAGAAGGAGTGGGAGGGCAGAGGCAGATTTTTCAGCGCTGCCATTGTAAAGTTTTCACAGTGAAATCAGAGACAGTAATTGCAGGCTTCATGGTCTCCCTTTGCCTCTAATGCATCCGCATCCTCGGCTGCTCTGGCCAGGACGGTAAAAGCAGGAAAAGGGGCGGGCCATGGGGGCTGCAAGGGCTTCCAGGGAGGGGATCCAGAGGATATGACACACCTTGTAAACACTGTCCCAGACTCCTGTCGGGGAGGGGAAATCATTCCGTTAAATCCAATTAAGCAGGTCAGAGGCGGCCATGTAAAAGTGCTGGGAGACTCCAACGTGGCCGGGTAGAGCCGGCCCTCGGGAACCTGGAGCAGGGCTGGGGCCCATGTGAACTGGAGAAGGGCTCCCTCCTCGGTGGTCTCGGGCATTTCCCCTCCATTTGTTCCAGAGCAAAGTGCCACTCCGCCAGCAGTGTCCCTGCGTCTGCAGCCTGTTCAAGCAGCCTGCAGTTTGATTGATGGGCCTGTGCAAAGCAACGCCTGTCATTAGAGGACAAGACCTGGCTGCAGGGAGGATCATAGTGAGATTTCCTTCAAAGCCGGGGTGGGGGATAGGAGCCAGGAGCTCTGGGAAAAAAACGGGCTTAGAAAATGCTGAGGGAAGAATTCATTTTGTTTTGTTTTTTTCTAGAGCAAAACTCTTTCACATTCAGGCCTGATATGCTCCAGCCCCTCCCATCCCCGTTCCTTCTTTCCTTCTGAGCAGGAAAGAGCAACTTCCCATCAACCAAGTCATTCCATTAAATCCGTGCCTGCATGTGTGCAAGACATTTAAGTGAGGCTGCTTTCTGAAATAGACACATACGCACACACCTGCACACATGGGCACACACCTGCACACACAGGTACATGCCTGCACACACGGGCACACACACACAGAAAGGAAAAGGACGAGAAGACGTGCCAGAGCCCTGTGCACCATGTTTGGTGAGGAGGTCGTGGGGCTGGCCGGGCTAACTGGGCAAGAGGAAGGCCTGTCTGCCAGCTTCTGTGGTCTCAGCATTTGAAAGAGCTCCAAGGAGCAGCCATTGTGGTTGATGTGCCCATCTCAATGCTCATGCTGCTTGGGAAACGGCCCGAGGAGCCTGCCAGGGGGTCGGGGTCAGAAGATCCTGTGGAGGGGGCCTGTGGTCACAGCAAAGACACGGGCTCCCGCTGGGGAGGGTCTTCGTCCACTTCTCGCTCACTTTGAGGCCTCAGAGTGGGCCCTTCTCAAGGTTAAAACATTCCATACACGTGCAAATGTGTCTGTCTGTCTGCAGAGGAAGGGGGGGGAGAGCGGAGGCTGCCTAGCAATTTTTTGTGTCTGTTTGGAAGGCTTGGGAGAAAGAATTTTATGCACCACAAATCCTCTCAAGATCACCACAATAAATAAGCATTTTCACTTTTCCAACTACTGTCATCCACCCCTAAGCGCTCAGGGACCCCCATTCTGCTTCCTGTGGCGGTCCATCGCATGTCACTCTGGAAAAAGCCACCTCCAAGTTCTGGGACAAGCCTGGGCCCACACCTCTAACCCCAGGGTCCAGGTTTTGACACCAGCCTTGGGTATGAGCCCAGAGGAAGGACACAAAGTCCTGTGAGGACATTTGGTCAATTACAAAATACTAGAAAAGTCAGAAGCAGGGCTGTTGTCTGAGAAATGCAGGACGGGAAGATGGAGCGCTTCTGAAATACCTCCCCCAGGGGGGGCCCAGGTCCTTAGACTAGGCAACCAGGCATCACACAGGGACCTGCCCCTGGGAGGAAGCAGAGTGTGTGGCAGGTGGATGCGTATTCAGGAGGAACAGGGCTCAGGTACCCCAAGATGGCCCCTGAGTGACCACCCAGGACTGTCCTGAGCCATCAGCCTCAGTGATTCCCATGGAGGTTACAGCCTTTCCCAATGTCCACCTGTCTTCCTTGAACTTGTGAGTGAGTATGGTTATACCTGGTCCTCACATTGACAGATACCGCCCATGACCCAGTGCCGTACCCCTCTCTAGGGCAGCCCAGAAGAGCACAGGGCTCACCCCTGGAGGAGGTGTCACTAAGGTCTGCTCATTTCAGAGTGCCCGAGTTCAGCTGGAACGAAACTAGGGGACCCTCAGTGAGCGCTTACCCTTGGATTCATCTCCGGGCATCGCTGGCTGGAAGAGGGCTCTCCAGTCAATACTATAAAAGCCACTGTCATCCTATGTCTTCTGTTGAACTTAACAGTTAGGCTAAACCACAACACACTCATGTACAGTGTGCTGGGGAGATGCCCCGTTGACATGAACAACTCTAAATCAGGGGAGAACAAACCTGCCGCCTCGGTTTGGCACGAGTCCCCAAAGAGGAAGTGCACGTCCCACCCATATCCTCTCCTGCTGCCTCCAGCCTCAGGTCTCCTTGTGAGAGCCGAGCTCACCTACCAATCCTGACTGAGAGTCTATCCCTCCCAGGATGAGCTCCTCTCCATTCCACAGGCAAAGAATCTCAATGCCCTCGTCACTGTAATTTTTCCTCGCTGTATCCCCAAATCGTTGCCCCTCCTTTGTCCCATCATATTATAGCTGCAAATCACTCTTAAACATCAGTCTCATGTCAGGCTCCCCTTTGCCTATAATGTCCCATCCAAACTCCCCACCTCACCTTACCATCCTCCTGGAGATCCTTTTCCTGCTCCCCCCTCAAAGTCCCTCACCCATCAGCAGACACCTTCCCGTGGAGCTTGGACACACCTCAGTGTCTTCCATCACCTTCATCCTGCTGCGTGGATCTTGATGTCCTATGTATTCTGCCATGTGCCTTGTGTAAATTTATAAAGGAAACGAAGATTCAAGGAATATACCTGCAAAAGATGAGCCCTTTGCCATGTCGCTGAAGCCAGGACACCAGACTGTATGTCAGAGGTCACAGAGGCCCAGGTTCCAGGCACTCAGGAAGCCTTGGCCCCAGTCTGAACTCGGTTACCCAGCCCTGCCCCTCTGAGAGCCTTCTCCTGCCATCCCACTCAGCTCACGGGCCTCCGGCTGCTCCAGGCCCTGGTCCTGAGGAAAGGCCGGGAGCTTCAGGGGCACAGTGGGTGCATTAGTGAGCAAAGGTCACCCCTGCACCCCACATGTGAAGCACACCTGGCAGTGGCCATGAGTCTCATGTGGACTGATGCTGAAGGGTGAGGGCCAAGGGGGCACCCAGGCTCAAGGACTTAACATGCTCCATTGGGCTTGGTTTCCTCTTTTAAATTTGAATTTTTAGGCAATTTTCAAAATCTGGTAGGTTTCTCATAAATATTCATATCTGCTTTCTCTTAAAAAGTTTGGAGGAGGGGAAAATGTTCTGGAGTCAGACTGCCTTGGACCATATCCCAGCACTACCCAGTCTGTGTTGTGCAATTTCAGGTGAGATCCTTAGCTTCTCTGTGCTTTCTTTATGAACAACATGAGATCAGACTAATGTGTCCTTATGGTCTTGCTATGAGAATCAAGTGAGAAAATATTCATAACGTGCACACAATTGTGCCTGGAACATAAAAACCTCCATCTAGATGTTAAGTCTCTTTTTTTATTTTTTCTGGAAAGTTGATTCTGACCTAGGGGACATTTTTTGAGCCGCAGATTCTGCCTCCATTGGACTGCTGGTGCCCATTCCCGTTACCTCACCAGGACACTTGTTGGCACTGCTTGCCTGGCCATTGCAGGTCACAGGGGACATGGCCCTCGATGCCATTAGTGGGGCTCCAGGCAATGTTGTGAGGTGCTGGTCTGCAATCCAGCACCTAAGGAAGGAAGGAAGGAAGGGTGCTTGCGGTTTCAGATCTTTGGGAGAACAAGACAGCAGTGCTGGGATGTCAGCCCGTGCAGAGAGGGGCTGGTGAGGGGCAGCCTCCAGGAAGAGTTGGCGGGTGGCAAAGGCCCAGAGAGGAAGAGTGCCATACTTGGGAATATCCCCCAGGCAGGGAGGAGGAGCTGGCAGGTGGAAGAAACCCAAGCAGGCAAATCACCTTAGAGATCTTTGAAGCCAGACTTAAGGACAGGCAGCCAGAGGAAGACGGGCTGGCTCACAGCCAACCCAGATACCAAGGAACCCACTAAGGTGGCCACAACTCAGCCCGAATCACCTGAGTCAATCCCGGGGAGGAGCTGGCCTGGTGTTCTCACCATGGACCACAGAGCAGGGAGACCTGCCACCCCCAGGTCTATGATCCCTGCTCCTGGGATAAACTGCCCGAGATCACAGCCAGTGGAGGCCACCACCAGGATGTGGGCTATGTGTAGAGCTGCAGCATCAGAATGGGGGCTTACGGAGAAGCATAAAACCTTGCATTGTAGGAGACATCCCACAGATTAATTCAGGCATCTAAGCGCTGTCTTAGTCTGCCACAAGCAGTTGCCCAGGTGTGGAATCTTGGCCCCTCTATAACACAGAAGCAATCCAGTCCGTGTGTTTCTTAAAATCTAACTGTGAGCACCAAAGAAAATACAAATCACTATTCAAGTCTTAGGACTAAATAAGAATTAGCAAAAGAATTGACTACACTGAGCAGAACATGAAATCTAAGGGGCAGAAAGTTATATAAACTGCAGCTCACTTTCTCCCCAGTGGGGAGATAGTTTTCACAGTCTCACTTTCTTTTGGTTTTTACCCAGACCATGTAAAGTTTTTAACTAGGAGAAGAAGGGTAAAGTGTACCCAATAAAACTTTTTAAATTGAAAATCATTACCAAGGGCTTTCTTTTAAGACAAGTGAGCTTCCGCGCTTGGATCTCACGCCCTTCTCCAATTGTCTCTTTATGTAACATTACTGGCGGGGGCAGGTCAAGGAGAGCGACAATGGTGGGTTTGACTTCAAGGACCAGCATACAATTCCGTATCTGATAAAAATAACTTCTTTCATGGGGAATTTGAGAATCTGAAAATCGGCCAGGCTTCTCAGTGGGAGGTGAGCACAAAGCAAGGGCAGGGATGTGGGCACCTTCTTAGGAGGGCCATAACACTTAAGAAACCCCTTTGGATGTTTCCGTCCCCACCTTGGTTCCATTCTTCAGGCAATCACAATAAAAGGGCTTTGTCATCGAGAACAAGGTATCTCCCTGGCAGCCCCTTTCCTGTATTTAGCTGGGCGCCACCTGTCAGGATGTTGACACCGTTTCTAGTGAGGCTTTTTTCCTAATGCATTCCCTCCCCTGGAGGGGACCCTCTCCTTGACATCTGTGACAGCCCCTTGGGGAAATCATTTTGTGAAACTGGGCCTTCAATGTGAAGTTTCCTCTCTGATCCTGACCTCCCTTAATTGTCCATGTCTTCAAACGTCTCGGTTACGTTGGGGCCACAATGGCACGTGAAGGCCCCCCGTGAGCATCCGAGGGCGCAGGTTATTCGACAAGCTGTAAGCTTTCACCAAGTCTCTCTGCCTCTTAGGAACAACGTTCACGATGATGGTGAGCCTTTGCGAACCCCACACCTGTGGGTCTTGGCAGCCTCGGCTGTGTGCTCTTTGCCTCATCGATTTCATAGCAAATGGTGCCTTCAGTCCTCTAGCAGAGCTCCCAGAGCGGAAATTTGGAAGTCATTGTCAGAGTGCTGTAATGTAGCAAATCCAAGAGGAGAAAAGAAACCAAAGCCCCAAGGTCGAAGGGCTCTGCTGAGAGTGAACGTGGCCCCACCTGAGCCCAGCTGCTCCCACCTGCGTTGCAATGTCCAGACAAGGCTTCCATGGGCAGCTCTGGCCCTGCCACGCCCTTTCATAAACCCAGGTCTCCACATGTGCTCGGGGAAAATAAATAATCTGTGCATCACCTTTTGACTCCTCCTTCTCAGCCTGCCTTCCATCCATAAGCAGATCAGATTAATTCCACCTTCTAAGGATATCGGTAACGTCTTACAAACACCACTGTCAGCTCCCTGGACTCACCCACCATCACTGCACTCTGCATCGATGCAACTGCCTCCTCCTGGCTTCTCTGCTTGCACCCTTGCCCCCCACCTGGTCTACACCCAGCACAGTAGGTAATGGGGTTTTTTAATATATTTAAGTCACCCTGTATCTCTACTTTGCTCAGAACCTACCAGTGGCTCTGATTTTACTCTGGAAAAACACCAAAATCTTTCTAATGGCCAACAAGACCCTACTTGATGCAGACTCACACCACTTCCTCACCCCCTCGCCCATTGCTGTGTCCTTACACACCGAGATCCGTCCACACCAGGCTCCTTAGGGCTTTGCGCTCATCCGGTACAGTCCCAGTGAGATCTTGATATTGTCTGTCCCTGCTTCCTAGAATACTATCTCTGTCCCCAGCCAGATGCTCACAGAGATACCTTCCTTCCATCACATCTCAGAGACCTGTGTGCCCACCTGTCAACAATGGCAAGTCCCCATCTGGCACTCCTGAACCCCTTACCCTGTTGTTTCTATTCTCTGAAGGCTTAACACTTTTTAACACACCCTATCACACACCTATTTCTTAAATTTTTTATCCACACGCTATCTCCCTCCACTAGAATTGAGTTCCCCCATGCCACAAGGGTCTCTGTTCTTTCCATTCAAGGATACATACCAGGCACTCAGAAGAAGCTTGACACACAGGAGATGGTGAACAGACACCTGTTGGATGAGTTCATACCTTCCTTTCTTTACAGGTTGACCTCTCCTTGCATCTCAGTCCATTGGCCCTGTGAGGACAGAAAGTGAGTCTTCTATTGCATGTGTAACTGCCTTCCAGATGGTGCCTGGTTCAGGGCAGGGCAGGCAGTGTTTGAGAAATGAAGAAATGAATGAGCAAGAAGCCAGTGTGCACACACTTTCTCAATTCTTGAGGTCATTTTCTTCTCTTCTGATACCAGGAGACTGTCCCACCTCCATTCTCACACTGCCAAGGAAAACAAAAGTATTACGCTTGTTCTATTAGATGAAATATGTTTGATGCATTTTGGGCACATTGTTCTTTTTAGTACTGTGGAGGGAATAGTAAGAAATGAAACTGTCCAGCATAGTGAAGCTCTACTGTAGGCCTTACTTTTGGATGGTTTACAATGTGTTATGGGCTGAACTCTGTCACCCTAAAGTTCACCTGTTGAAATCCTCAGAATATGACCTTGTTTGGAAATAATCTTCAAAGAGGTGATTTAGTTAAAAGGAGGTTATTAGGGTGGGCCCTAATTCAATAGGACCGGTGACCTTACAAAAAGGGGAGATTAGGACCCAGACACACACAGAGAAATGGTCACGTAAGGACACAGGGAGAAGGTGGCCATCTGCAAGCCAAAGAGAGAGGCCTCAGAAAAAAACCAGCCCTGTGGACACCTTGATCTTGGACTTACAGCCTCCAGAATGGGGAGAAAATAGATGTCTGTGGTTTGAGCCCCAAGCCAGTTGTACTTTGTTATGGCGGTGAAAACCCCCCAGAACATGAGATTTCCAAATTAAACCATCAATACTTGATAGCCCATGACTTTTCAGGTGAAATTGTCATGAAGAAGACAAACTCATGCTGATGTAGGACACCTGTTCATTCTAAAGCCAAATCAAAACACCAACCACAGATTCTATTTTCATCCTATAGAATAGATCATTTGCTTCAGTCATCAGTTCTACCATAAAATGTTTTTATCATAAATGTCAACTTCTCACCATAATTAATTAATCATTCGACAACATTTTGCACTATACTGACTTCTGAAATTTACTTATTCTTTCCTTCATTATTTATTTACTGATAGAGAAGACGAACATTTCTTGGGTTAACTTCCTGACCTTTACATGACCCTTGCCAACTATTCACACACAATAAGCCATAAAAAAATTATTATGGATCAATTTAGCAAAAATCCAAAATTCTCTCTCGTTTTTTCTTAGCTACAGAAGAAATATCAGAAATGACATATATAAATTGGAAATCATTTCCCGCTTGCCAGCATATCTTAAATTGATGTGGCCAAGAATATTCCTTGTAATTGTTAAATTAATTTAGATATTCTTGATGTATTGTTCTTCGTGTGAGAATCGCTCATCATTCTTCCTCGGCTGTTTGCCTTTTTTCCTAAGAACAAGGAAAGTTCCATGGGGCACACTCAACAGTGTCTGCTGCAAGTAGGGCCTTGGGGAGAGGACCACTCTCAGCAAGTCTCACCACTCAGGTGGCTGTTACTGCAAAGGTCACGTTACACCCAACGCATAACAGTAAGATTGCTTAGAATCATGAAGTACAGGAGAGAGATGGAATCTTTCTTAAAGGAAAGGATAAATAAGTATATCCTTAGGGAGCACAGAGATTTCTCTGACAGAGCTCATAAGAATAAGGCAGGTCAGATTGGATTAACCACGTTTAAACACATGCATTTGGTGTAACAAACACCAGACCTGGGCTTCATAGTCTCTTCTCTCTGCGACAGTCAACCTCGCTGATTATTTAAAAATCTGACTCCCTGAAAAGATTACCAAAGGCTCTAATGGATCTGTAAGAAATCTCATGCAAGTGAGATGAACACAGAGTCTGTTTCCTTCCTCCCCCACTTACTAGTACAGCCTCTCCTCCTAAAACCAGCCACATGCACCACGTGTGAGCAGGCAGGCCCCATTGTGGCTCAAGAACAAAGTTATGGATGTCAAAACATAGTTTCTCCAATAACTTCACTTGGCCAATAAGCATCACATGAAATTGATTCCTAATAAGGAAATGAATAAATACACTTCATAGATTTGGTGAGTGTATAGATGTGGAGGAATTATGGTCTTATCAAATAACTTGCCTCTTCCCAGCATGTTCCCATGATTTCCAGTTTAGAATCAAAGAGCTTGCATCTCACAGAGGTCCCGGGCCAGCCCTCTCTGCTCCTCTCCCACAGCTTGGTCCCTTCAGACTCGGGGATAGCGCTGCCATGTACCAGCTCTGTAAGTTTGCTCAGGGCATTTAAACTTGGGTGCAATTTCTTGCCTGCAAAACGGGATTAAGCTAAGATTACTGAATCAGATTATAATCATCACATGCTGATACTTGGCATTAAAGCAAAGGCTGAAATTTCCTCCTTACTATATTGTCTGTGCACTTATGTTGCACCAACACATTACTTGAAAGTGAACACTTTTTCACTTTTTTCTTCTTTTTTGTCATCCTCCCTGCATCGACTAAGTGGGTGACAATATACCACTGAACTGGCAGTGAATTTTTAAGAACTCTAGAGATAATTGTTTTAAATAATGTATATCATCTTTTCCCCAAGAGACTCAAACACTATCCTTTCAAATAGCTTAATCAGGCACCCCAGTAATTTTGTACTTTTTTCTAAATTTTTAATTGACTTTGTTGAGGTGACATTGCTAATGCAATTATATAGGTTTCAGGTGTACAATTCTACAAAACATCATCTGTATATTGTACTGTGTGTTCACCACCCCAAGTCAAGTCTTCTGCCATCACCATTTATCCCCCCTTTACCCTCTTCTACCTCCTCCAACTCCCCTTTCCCTCTGGTCTCCACCATACTGCTGCTTGTGTCTACAAGGTGGGTTTTTTCTTTGCTTAATCTCCTCACCTTTTTCACCCAGTTCCCCAACCTCCCTCCCCTCTGACAGATGTCAATCTGTTCTCTGTATCCATGAGTCTGTCTCTACTTTGTTTTTCAATTTATTTTGTTCATTAAATTCCACATATAAGTGAAATCATATGGTACTTGTCTTCCCTGACTGACTTATTTTACTTGGTATAATACTCTCCAGGTCCATCCATGCTGTGACAAAGAGTGAGATTTCTTTCTTTCTTACAGATGGCCAATTGACATATAAAAAATGCTCAATGTCACTAATCATCAAAGAGAGGCAAATTAAAATCACAATGAACTATCACCTCATACCTGTCAGAGTGGATACATCAATAAATCAACAAGCAACAGCGCTGACAGGATGTGAAGGGAACCTTGGGGCGCTGTTGGTGGGAATGCAGATGGGTGCAGCCAGTATGGAAAACAGTATGGAGTTACCACAAAAAATTGAAAATGTAACTGCCTTATGACCCAGTGATTCCACTTCTGGGACTGTATCTGAAGAAACCTGAAACACTAATTCAAAAGACTATTTGCACTCCTAGGTTCATTGCAGCATTATTTACAATAACCAAGATCTGGACACACCCCGAGTGCCCATCAGTAGATGAGTGGATAAAAAGGCTGTGGTACATTTACACAGTGGGATAACTTTTGTACACTTTAATGTAAAAATATTATTAATGGCACAGTATGGAAAGTATTAACTCACACGGTCCCTGTGGCTTATTATTGGGTTAGAATATTTGGGTTTAATAAACAGCACGAATAACAGTGGAAGCCACAGCATTATGAAGACTCCTCCTTAGTGATAGTCTTGATTACATACTCATAGCTTCTTAGCATTCAGATATAAAAGAAGCTAGACAAATCCCTGATATCAAGATGTTAAAACACAGTACATTGGGAAGAGGAACGAGAAAGGAGAGAGAGCTTCCACGGCTTATGGAAACAAAGAATGCCTAAAAAGTAAACTAAAGCTGTTGTCAAGGCTTCTCTCCTGGGGTGGATGGATGTGTAATAAAGATCTTTGGAAGCGTCCACCTCTATGGCTGGGAGCGCAGTCTCAATAGGCAACTTGAATTTCTACCCAGAATAAACCAAAGTGGTTTAAACTTTCCAATTCTGTTGTAAATGGGCATTTCATTTTCTGTGTAAGGTCAGATGATTCTCCTAGATTTACAGTCGCGTCCAGAGACAACAGTTCAAATTTATGAGTCAGATTTCTGGGGTGAAGTTTAAAACGTGAAGAATGTTAAAAAGTGTCAGGCTGATGCCTTTGAATATAGGCATTATTCTTGAAACGTAAGTTTTCATCATGCAAATTGGATATAATTGACCTAATGATTAGAGAATACAACTTGAATTACTGCGGACCTTTATTGATTATGAAGGTATATATTTTATATACTTTGCTAGTGCCCAGCAAAGGAAGAGGTTGCCATCCCCCATGGAACTTTGTCGGAAGGCTAGTGCTTTGTTTGAGATGTGAAGACACAGTGACGAGCAGTATGTTAATAAGAGTTATGAAACGCATTGGGTCTTGAGTAAAGAGTTACAATGAGAATTGGAGAAAGAACTACAAAAATCATTTGTTACTAAGATTGGGAAAAATAAGTGCATTTGCTTTGTGCAATGATTTTACTTAGAATCTAGTTATTTGGTGATGTTTATGTTTTACACTATTACTCTTATTACTATGTTTAAAAACATTGTTATTGAAATTCCTGCAAATAAAACATTTTTTGTGTGTGCATTTGAAACTCCAAGTCCTTTTCTAATAGACATAAACTTTGTTATGTAGGGATTTTTACAGGGTTTTCTTTTAAAAAATCAATGAATCAAATACAAAAGTAAAAATCAAAATGTAACAGATTTTACTACTTATTGAAGTAGATGTCTCATCCAATTCGATGGTGCAAACATTTCCTATGAAAATCTGTGTCTGCTCTTTCAGAGTTCTCAGTCACAGTATCTATTCCCTTTACTTGGCCTTGTGTCCACTGAAAATTTCAATCTGTAGAATTGCGTGCATACCCCCCAAAAATAGTTAGCCATTTGGTCTAAGTATTGGTAACCCAAAAACATGCCCTATATGAATTTAAGTATAAGATAAATGAGAGTAGGAACATCCCTTCTGCACCGGGGGCATACTGACATCCAAAAGAACTAATCCCTGGTGTCCAATCTGCCTGTCAGAAAGGATGAGGAATGATGAGAAGACCTTGGCAGAAGATAGGATATAGTATCCGAAGGCGGGAGATGGGGCCTCTTTCTCCCATGCTTGTCACAACTGGGAGATGCCATGATCCTCTTCTCCTGGCATCACTGACTTGGCATTCCGTGACCCCTCATTCCTACTAACAGGGGCTCCAGAACCCCCCCATCCAAGACTCCAGCTACCCTCCACTCTGACTGGAAGGCTTGTCACAGCAAAGCCCCCCAGCACTGTCTGGTCATGTGACACTCATCCGCCTTTTACAGTTAGGTAGGGAATGAATTGTAGAGAAATTTTAACCAAGAAGGAAACAAACATATCTAGAGTGGCCCAATGACCATAAACTATGCAAATATATTTGCTGACCTTCTACCAAAATGACACAACTACATTCTTTTGGCAAGTAGGAGAACCAAGTGCAAGCCAGAAAATCTCAATAACTTTTGTTCCTGTTGCCTGAATTTGGTTACTCTCTCTAATTGCCAGGGGTAAGTGTAAGCTATTTGAAACACAATAATTATTTTAAAATTCACTGTTTATTTACCCAGGTTTTGCTTGTGGAAACATATTGGCCATCATTTCTTCTAAGTACCTATGTATATAACAAAGCAAAATGGGTGATTAAGATGATTAAATGGTTTAAAGTCACCGGACCCAGGAGTTTTGTTTATTGTATTGTTGAATGGTGATGGGATATGCCCGCTATCCCCAGTCTGGCACTTATTGGCTCTTTGATTTGGGGAAAGCCATCTCACTTTTGTGAACCTCACCCTCTCGATCGATTGTAAAGCTGAGAAGTAATGCAATCTCCCCAACTGTGGTAAGAATGCAGTGAGATCATGAATGTAAGTACTTGGCACAGAGCAGCGCTCAATAAACCGTAACTATTGTTTTAGCTGTTACTAATGAACAATTCATAAAGAAAATACTGTCCCTCCCACACTGGCCTATGTGTGGCTTCCTGGTAAATGTTACCGGGACTTCATCAGCCACCCTCCTCTCCAAGCCCTGAATTCGCACAGCTGGAAGTAAATCACTCATACATCCAGATTGAGTTGACAGATAGCCTTTAAACCCAAGCCAAAGAATTAAGTACATAATATTATGAAACTATTCCTCTGTGGTCCTGGGCTTGGTTTTAGTAATACTTGCAAATTCACGTCCTTGGGAACGATTGGACAACTTCAGAGGTTGTGGCTTCAGTGGTGACTTAAGTCATGCATTCTACAGAGTTCTGGGTGCAAATGAGCAGGGACAATGGGAAACCCAGACACAGAGAATGAGACTTGATCCCACCCATCAACTTATCAGATTTAGTGGGGGTCAGGGGGAAAGAAGCAAAAACAGGATGGGGGAAATAATTTAATATGTTCCTTCTTATTCTGTCGTACACATAGAAAGATGCAAAACAAGCTAAATCAATTGGCTAAAGTGTTTCTGAAAGTGCTGACATAAAACTGGAAGTTTCTGAAGGCGAAAGATTGCATTTCTTTCCTTTGGGCTACGTTAATCCACCCAGCATCACACTTGCTGGCATAAGCTCACTGATGAACAGAATGGGATCAACTGTTTCAAAAATGTAGAGATGTAGCATTGGAAAGGGCATACATACCATCCACCCACTGCACACCCTGTCTTCTTACCTCGTTACTCTGTGAAACCTGCTTCACAACACAGTAACAGTCATTGCTGCTACTGACGTCTAACGAACACAACTGGACACCAGGAGTTCTAAGCAATTCTCCTGCATGAATTCCTTTACTCTTCCCCAAATTCTCAAAAGGTGGCTGTTCTTGTCCCCATTTTACAGATAAGTAAACTGAAGTAGAAGGAGTTCATGTATATAGGTTGGCTCCAGTTCCACCTGGCAACGCTGAGGCCTAGGCCAGGCAGTCAGGAGCAATGCTCCGTGAAGGGACTGGCCAATCCACTGTGGGAGGATTTCCTTCAGAATTTCAGGAAGCTCATCCTATATGTCAGAGACTCCTCAATGTCCAAGAGATGGGTTCAATCCTTTTCCAGGCCAGGTACTCCCCGCTTCCATCCATTGGTCTTATTAAGGATTGTCCCCTGGTTCCTCACCCCTCTAGCTTATTTGTGAGCTGATTGTGTCAGTGTGAGGCTCCTCCTGCAAGTAGCTACTTTTCCACATTGGTGTTTAGTGTGGTATAATGGGGTCAAATGCTGGTGGCATTTGCTCTAGTAGCAGCTGGGAAAGACACCTGGAGGTTCCATAGAAGAAGAAGAAGGTATTGAAACTGAGGAAGACACTGAAGTGGAAGCAGACTTTGAGAAAGTATAAATTATCTGCAGATGATGTATCAGTAGTGCCAAGGAAAACTGGGCTATCATTTAGGGGGCATTTGCATGTGTACTGACCAGGGCTGAGTACATGGCTCAGCATATGCTGGCTATTGGTTACTGGAGGTCAGATACAGGAGCAAAAACAAGAATGCTTAATACTCAGCAATTAGTGAATTTCCAACTTGCCTTGGTTTAAAAAGTTGCTTCGTAGATGGAAGAGCTGGGACCTTGAAGTGAACAGACATCAGTTTGGGTCCTTGTCGCAGGTCTTCATAGCTGCCTGGTCCCTGGAAAGAGACTCAACCCCTCCCAGCTTGAGTTCCCCATCTGGGCATTACAGGGGGCACAGTGCCTTCTGAGAGATGCCTCCAATTACCATGAGCTCCACTGGGAAGAGATAAGTCTCCCATGTTTCCATCATATAACCAGTCATAGGCACAGTGACCCAGGCCACTCAAACACACCAGCGCAGGACAACATCCAGGCTCCTAGAACAGAGCCCAGGGAGGGCTCTATAAGTGGTAGTTGTTGTCACTTTAAGAATAATGGGCTATAGTCAGAGTTCAAACTCCGTGTGTGCGTGTGTGTGTGTGTGTGTGTGTGTGTGTGGTATTTAGTTTTCTATATTATGATAGGTATGATGTATTTGGATTTAAATGTAAAGTCAAATTTCTTTTACACCACAGTCTGCTATTTTTTTCCAACTTGTAATCTGAATTAATGTGCTTATGCTTGTGTGTACATGTGGGTATGCACATGTATGTATATGTGAATGTGTGTGCATGTATAATGCCAAGATCATTTGCAGGATGGAAAGGGGCTTACTTGCCTGTCCTTACTCAGAGCTTTCAAAGTCATGACTGTCTCTGAACTCAGAGCAGAGACATGAAGACAGAAACTTGTGATTCCAATAAGAGAACTATTTGCTCTCTCAGAGCATCTCAGTAGCTCAGTGTCTCATCACAGGTTTCCTTCACTATGAAGTTAATGTGGTTGTGACAGAATCTAATTTCATGTTTGTATGATCTTTTGAAATCTTCCAAATTTTTGTGTGTATGTATGTGTGTATATATGTGTGTATGTGTGTAGATGTGTTGATACATGTATCTGCTATGTATATGTGTATAAATGTACATGCATGTGTATACATGTCTGTATTTGTGTATATGTGTGCATTGTGTGTGTGCACACACATGTGTATGCATGCATAATCCTGATGCCAACCCTGTGCAGTTGGCATTTTTCAGTCCCACTACAGTGACTGAATGGAATTCTATGGAAGGACATGCCATTCCTGAGTCCATGTGTCCAGCTGAGGAAAGAACGGGTGAGCCACACTCCCATAAGAGGCATCTGGTGGGTCCATCCCAACAATCTCTGAAGTGGCCTGAATGAGTCAAAGTGGAAGCTCGTCTGCACAGAGAGTTTCACCTGAGCCTGCAGTGTAGTCAGCACCACTTTGCACCATCCTGCCTCAGGGGTTTAGCTTACAAGTTCCTAAAGCAGCTGAGATCGGAGCCCAGTTCTGGCCTGACTTCTCCTGGGCACACCCTTTCTTCCTGGAACCATGCCACCAGCTGAGGCCAAAGCCCACACAGGATTTCCTGCCTTGGCCCAAAATTTCCAGGTTCTTTTGAGCTGACTTCAGATGTTGCAGCTTTTTTCTAAAAAATAATTTGACACAACTGAATGAATTCAACAGCCTACTTTCAGGGAGGAAAAGAAATGAGAGAGCGCCCTCGTAAAAATATCAATAAAATATTTTTTTAAAAAAAGAAATGAGAGAGCAAGAGGGAGGAAGGAAGGAAGGAGAAGGAAGGAAGGAAGGAAGGAAGGAAGGAAGGAAGGAAGGAAGGAAGGAAGGAAGGAAGGAAGGAAAGGCAGGGAAAAAGAGAGCTTCTTAAGCTGCTGGGCTCAGCCCAAATTCTTTATCTACCCCAAATGGCATAAACACTTTGGGACCTTTTCCAGATGGCAATTTCCATGAGCCAATGTGGAAGCTTTGAGAGTGTTCTCTTCAGAACTCAACCTTCCGGACAAGCCTCGTGTGCTAAAGCGGGTAACCTGGCAAGTCTGCGACTCTTCCAGTGCAGTGAGATGGCATAGCCAGCACGGTTCCTCTGGCGTGTGACTCACTGGACCTCACATGTACTTGTTTCCTGAAATACTCGGTGTGGTGAGCTAAAGGAACTCTTCTTGTTGTTAGGACAGGGTTTACCCAGCTTTAAGTGCTCCTTAATTCACACTCCTGCAAATGTAGAAATGATTAAGAAGTGCTGTTAAATGTTTATTCTGCTCAGGGTTTGAAAGAAGGAAGAAAAAGGTGAAAGAAAGGAGTGGAGGAAGAGAAGGACAGAAAAGGAAAGGAGGTGGGAAGGAGACGCTGATGGAGGAACTCCCCAAATTAAGGGCAGTGAGCTTCCCAGCACAACCCCCATCACAAGTGCCTGCTCTGCCTACCATGCACACTGATGACTTGCTCAACGTTCTCCTCTATTCAATAAGATCATGAGAGAGACTCCGATGTAAACATGAGTGCAGCCTCTGTTGAATTCAAGATCCTTTCCACAAAACGTATGAACAGTATCTTCAATTTATCAGATAAATTACCAGCCATTTTTTCTAAGGTAATCTCTGAATCTTGTCTTACCATAAAGTCTTACGAGTATTAGTATGAGATTAACGTGCATGAAGATTTTTAAAGCTGTTATTTTGTATTGGTGTATTTCCCTCCAGAAACATACCTATCTATAGTCCTACCACTGTGTTTCACCTTAGCCAATATTAACAGTATTTTAACTTTCAGGCTTTAGGTCATTATATTTAGAGGCAATATGTGTGTGTTATTTAAGAAAGTCATTATTCTTTTTTCAGTTCTAAATTTTATGTGATTTAATTTCATCTAAAGGAACTCCCAATGTTATGATGCATATCCATGTGAAAATATGATTCACAAAAATTAAATATGCTCTAGAAAGGGTTGGAAAATTAAATTGTCTTGGAAGTACAGCCTATAAGAGAAAGCTAGAACCTACATGCAAAGCCTAAATAGGGTGACCGCCTTCTAAAGTACAATATTTAAAAGGATGCAAGGACTCCTAAAATAATAACCAAAATATCCCAGAAACAATTTAAAAAATCACCCATCATAACAAAAATCACAATTGAGTGAGAAAAGTCAATCAACTGATGCTAACACTAAGATGAATAAAATACTAGAGTTATGTGACAGGGATTTTAAAGCTCTCATCATAGAAATGCTTCAATACGCAATTACAATATATCTTGAAACAAATGAAAAAGCAGAGAAATAAATAAATCCACAATTATAATTGTTAAGTAGTTCAACACCACGTTCTCCTAAATGAAATATCAGCATGGGTATACAGTAGACCTAAGCAACACAACCGACCTGCAGAACATACGGAGAATAATCCATCCAACAACAACAGAATATTCATGTTGGGGGAGGGGGGTTCCCAAGCACCCATGTAACAGTTACCAAGAAAAAAATGACCATCTCTTGATATGCTGGGCTGTAAAAGAAATCTTTAAAAATTGAAAGAAAACAATCATATTGGATTTATTCATGATTTTTTTTAAACTCTCAGGAAACTAGGAATACAAGAATATTTCCTCAACTTGATAAAGAACATCTCCAAAGATCCTACATCTAACATTATACTTAATGATGAAAGACTTAGTGATATTGTCTTCAAATCTGGGACAAGGCAAGAATATCCACGCTCACCATTCTTATAATTTCTTGTCAGAATTCAGCTGCTAAGCCACAAACAGCTTGAGGGGAGGGACTGAGTTTTTCACTATTGTTTTTCCAAGACCTAGCCCAGCACCTGGCAAATAAAAGCTGTTCAGTAAACATTTGTTAGATGGCTAAGTCCAGCAAGGAAGCTGGTCCCAGTGGGAACATCCTATAGGCAACCTGGGTACATAGTTCTGGGTGTCAGAAGAGTATTCAGAGTTGGAGATTCAGTTTCGGTGTCACCTGAGTCTGGCACTTAATAGGACTCTGACTGCAAAGGAACTTCTGGGGAACCTAGAAAGAAAGAGAGGGCAGAGAGTAGGGTGGAGGGAGGAAGGGAGGGAGGAGAGGGAATACCATGTAGAACAGAATATATGAATGGCTGCGATGGCAAAAGGCCTAATGATTGAGGAGAAATGGACAGCAGGTCGGAGGAAAACCGGGTACATGCTTGCAGGAAAGCCCGAGGCTGTCAACAGCAGCAAAGCCTTTGGACAGGTCTTATTGGTAAAGAATCCTGGGTTTGGGTCATCAGAAAGTCGCTGTCCTTGGCACTTTTGTTTGGCGGTGGGGCGGGGTTGGAAAGGGGGGGCGGTTGGGAGGGGGCAGGACTGAGAGGCTAGGGGCTGAGGAATGAGGGCTGTAATGGGGAGTGAAACAGGGAAATAGGACAAACACATGGTGTTGAGGGAGCATTTGACAGGAGGCGGGGCAGGAGCCAAGGGAAGTGAGACATTAAAACAAGAAGTAGAATTGGGGAGGGTGACAAATGGAATGATAACCCCAAGGAGAGGGGGACACGGACCAGAGTGCCAACCAGGGAGACATGTCCCGAGAAAGTAGGTGGGAGGTAAAGTGACAGGCTCAGCACTGGGGGCTGCTGAGACCGTGCACATGTCACGTGTCAACATTTCCTCCGAGTCATCAGTCATTTGTTGAAACAGCTGGTCTAGGGAAGGTGGAATTGTCAATAGAGTAACAATGTTTGAAAGTGGGCAGGTGAGTAATGAAAGGTGTTATCTGGGAGGGAAAAAGAAGTTCCTAGGTGTCACTGACAGTTGAGCTGAAATGACAGTCTGCACCTATCCCCAGTTGCAGCTATGCCATCCCTGGGCAGAGGCAGTGGCCCAGGCACAGAGGGACAAAGTGGCCGAGTGAACTTTGGAGTCTGCAGGGCCGGCTGGCGGAATCTGCCTCCCCAGACTCCTCCCTGTGTCTGTGCCACCTTCTGGGCTCTTGGTTGTCAGCCAAAGTCTCGCCAGACCCCACTCTGCTGTGTTTCTGATTCGACACAATCACTGTTTCCTACAATGTTTCTATAGTCGACTAACAAAGCGCATTCATTGTCCTGGTGGCAGAAAGGATTCCAAAACTCATCTTCTCCATAATTCAGACCCCAGTCAGCAGCGTGGCAGGCGCGGGGAACTTGGCCGACGCACTGGCCACCACGCCTATGTGCTCATCCATCACCATTAGGAGCGGCATTCACAACATTTCTTTCTTTGGCATCAAGTCTGAAATGCAAAGGATTGTTAGGACAGAGAGAGATGAACCAGGGAGATACTGAGACCCAAATATGTGCTTTGTTAGAAATGAAAATGGAAATATGATTCCAGGGGAAAAGGGACGTGGCCGCAACATGGTCACACACTCCTTTCAAAATATGAAAAATAAGTTCACCCTCAAGAAAAAGAAGAAAAATGGATGTGACAGATCCATTCTCTCCTATCTGGAGTTTCTCCGTGAGCCTGTGCACCAAGGATCGGTGGGAACACAAGGCCCCACCGTCAGGAACGAGGCCCGTGTTCACTGTTGCCGAGCCTGCTCTCTCCTCACCACCCCGTGCTTTTTAACCACAATGTGATTAAGTGGCTTGTCCTCGAAATGAAAAAAGTCAGCTTCCAGCCCAAATGCAAACAGATTACATACTCCATGAGTACGGCTATCGTTCCTAACATTCACTACCCATTTGAATGTTTGCACCATTGATTGTATTTCTAACGCAGAAAGGAAAAAAATACCCTTTAGTCACTCGTTAGTTACAAAATCTTTTTGTCATCTTTGAATGTAGGGCAGAATGGTGCAACTTGGACAGCAGCAGAATTATGAAGTGTGGCCCAAAAGGAAGGGGTCCGCACAGGCCCCGCACTGGGCGTTTCCTGGCTGGGGCAGTTTCAGCAGGTCTCCCCGCCCATCAGCTGTGACACCCAGAAAACATGTGCCTTGATTTAGCTGGCACGTACCTGTCTTTACTTACATCAGGTAGATTTTTCCAGATACCTAAACCTAGGTGTGGATAAACTGTGCCTGGGACACAGTATGTACTCAGTATTTGTGAAATGCTTCCTGAAATTATGCAAATGAGAAGCCCCTTTGATCTCACCAGAAGTGCCCATCCTAAAGGATTCTGACATAACTGAAACCCTCACAACTTCCCCGCTGATGATAATACCATTTGTCAATTTGTTATAGAATTATTATGACCATTTCTGAACCAAATTTTGGAATACTAATTCTAATATAGACTTTTTTTCTGACTTTTAAACTGATTTATATAAATATTCATTATTACATTATACTGTTAGTGAATGTCTTTACTGGAAAATCTTTAAATTAACTGAATTCAGAACTGTCTCAAAAAAGTCCAAAATAACTATCAGACAAGATCTACAGATCCATCACAGATCAGAGTTAAACAGCTGGAGCCTGGTGGTGATCGATGTGAGTGACTCTCATCCCCAAAAAGACACGATTTGATAAACTGCACAGTCCCCAAATGTACCCTGTGCAGTTTCGAGAGAGACCAGTGATACAATATGAATATAGAAAGACTACTGTAATCTGCCACTATGCCATCTTTCTCTTTTTTTGACTTTATTGTTACTGTTGACACTATTACAGATGTCACAATGTCCCCATTTCCCCTTCCCCTCCTTGCTCATCTCCACCCAGCCCTCGCTCCCCTTTCCTCTGACCATCACTACACTGTTGGCTGTGTCCATGGGCCATGCAGACATGTTCTTTGACTAATCCCTTCACCTTCATTCATCCAGTCTTCACCCACTCCCCTCTGACAGCTGTAAGTCTGTTCCTATCATCTTTCTTTCACGGGGGAGGGGGACGGTAAGTTCCTTCATCATGTGGCAACAGTGCTTCAGGCCTCTCTGTCCTCAGTTTACAGTCTGTGGATCCATGCCTGAGTGTGTGTCCTATAATCTGCCCACCTGCACAAAGACGGTGATATTTGCTCAGGGACAGCTCTGTCACTTCCCACCTCCCAAAACCAAGGGTCACAATCAGCGCTTGACACTGAGATGGGACACATAATGGCCAGGTAGCACCTAGCAATTCTAGATAGATTCCCACAGCAAGATGATCTAAAAGGCTTCAAGATGTCTAAAGAAATAATGAAATCCCAATATTCTCTTTACTTTTGAAATACACAGATCAGCCAATTATCAAGTGATGAACTCCCTGCCTGGAAAGGTGTGTATCATAGAAAATAAACTAAAAACCACTTGCCATTATGTGAAAGCTAGAGAAAGAGCATGACTAATTGGGGAGGGGAGGGGACCATTTCAGGTCTATTTACCCCCCCCCCAAAAAAAAAAAAACACACAGGAGGAAACCTTTGAAGAACTTGGTTTCGCCCAGCTTTGCGACTTAACTTGTTAACTAGCTGCATGAGCCAGACAACAGGACAGAGTTCCTCATAGTGAAAGATGATAAACCCAGAAATAAAATGAAATGATTTGGACTTTCCAGCCCCAATACCTATGATTTGCTACATTCTAATTTAATGTGCAATGTGTAAAACACTTGATTTTGATAAAGGCAGAATAATGACTCACAAAAGACAGGCTCTCCCCAAATATTGTTGACTGAGGGGCGTGTGTCGCTCAGAGGGGCACCCACAGATGAGGATACAAGGCTGTTCCCCAGCAGCTGTGCCGTCTCCTGTCCGGACTCAGAGAAGCCCTGCGTGTCTTTCGCTAAGGGCTAACCTGAGGCGACATAAGTGAGCATTAACATGCTCTCAATCTTTATTAGAAAGGGACCCGCCTCAAACATCTCGGGACTTTCTGCAGGATCCGTGGTGGTGCTGTTGAGCTGCACACTTTCTCCGTCTCGAATTTTCTCTTCCTCCCTTCTCCTGCCTCAGTCCCCCTTTTCCTAATTTAACTAGAGAAAATGACATGTTAATTTCAGCTCCACCTCTGCTGGGTCATTCTCAGGTCAGCAGATGAGAGACATCAGGGAAGAAGGAAGACAGTGCGCTCCAACGGCAGGGCAGTGTGACCCAGCCATCAATCACGCTGACACGCGCTTGAACAATGACAGTCATCTGTCAGAACGCGGGAGGTGGCGCCTCATTAACACACCGCTCACCTGCCCTGAGCTACACCTCGCTTATAATAATATCCATCATTCACCTCCAAGGTGTTGCTTTCTTCTGCTGATGAAATAGCAGGCGCTCTGTTCCTCCCGCCCTCAGAGTCCACTGCTAAGTGGCTTGTGGGGGGGGACGAAGGAGTGGTTGGATGGGGCTGGGCAGGATGTAGCAGCTGCGGAGGGGTGCGGGGGGTGGGGAGTAGAGTGCCATCAGGAGCGAAAAGCAGCAGCTCAATTTGCTTATAGTTAGAGGTCAATCGATGGGTCCCCTGGGAGTGGAGCTACCACATGCAAACCAAGGTAACTAGAGTGATCAGCGTCCAAGGCGTGTCCCTTGTGGTCCTCAGTGGAGGGCTCTTCTGGACAGAAATATTCTAGAATCTCGTGTTAGTTTTCATCTAGTTCCTTGTAAATACAGATAACTGGAAGATAAAGTAACCCGTTTATAAGGTCTACAGCTAATCTCCGTTAAGTGCCCTGTGTCTGCCTCTAGCGCACAGCTTTTAATTCCACAAAAACAAACAAACAAAACAAAACAAAAAAACCTGAAGCCCTGCCCACAAAAAGAATTCTTCCAGAGACAGTTTCATTGTGGAACTATATTTACATTTTAAGAGACTGCCAGGCAGTGTCGCCATGCAACCTGCACAGCCTGTGGAACCCCAGGTGCTGGGTGTGTCTTCCATGGGCCATAAACAGACTCTTTCACGAAGTTTCAGTGGTAAGTCCAGAATTTGACCGGGGCTGCCATCTAGGACTGCTCATAAATTACAAGAATTTGTCAGTTTTTCACTGTCCGCACTGTAAGATAACTGCACACACAGGCTCGCACACACGTACACACACGGTAGGCCCTTTTTAATCCTAAAAATGGTAAATAATAGCATATCTTTTTTTTTCCTGGTGGGAAGAGTAGCCAAAGACCACTAAAGCTGGAAGGACCTCTTGGATGACAAGCCGCGGCTGAGCGTGGCAAGGTGACCCCTCTGAGGCCGTCCCAAGCAGACATACGCAGAGCCAAGGTTCAGGGTGGTCGCTCACGTGGAGGGCATGGATAGGCCATGGGGACCAGGGAGAGAAGAACAGGTGCTGTGAGGCCGAAAGGCCATTCCACAGGACAGTGTGGGGTTCTCTCGTGGGGAATCAGGAGGCCAAGGACAAATTAAAGTAGCCAGAGAAACAAGCCTTCCCTAGTCAGCAACCACAGAAAAGATGCCTTGAAGGGTCTCACCAACCTGACATGGAGCCACACGTCTTTCTCCATGTCGTCCTCGGATGAAGCAGGTGTGATTGCACACATGCCATTGGTGATCATGTCCTGGTGCAGAAGCAACACACTGAGGGGAGCCCAGAGTCCCTTGGGTGTCGAGGTTGTGGGTGAGGCCACATGTCTGCAGCAATATCAGAGCTATCTTGTCTAGTAAGCATCCAGGGGTACAACCCCTTTCCTGCAGTTAATAAAGCCACAAAGATCTGAACACTGGCAATGTTTTCGTAGCTCCTTTCTTGACAAAATCAGACCTAACCTACAGTGACTGGGACTGTTTATAGCTCCCGTGTGTCCATGTAAGAGTACACATTCCTATGTTCCACTGCAACTGTATTTATGTACCTGATTCTGGAGCGCTGCGTCCAACTCCTCCGTGTTATTGATTATACGACATACGCACCCTATTGCCTCTCAAAATTCAAAAAAGAGTCTGAATTCTAAAACACCTTCAGGCGTTCTGGAACTTTCCTGTCTCAAACACGAAGGGCTCTGCAAATTTCCATCTAGACATCAGACGACATGCTGTCACTCCTGGAGAAGACAGAACAACTGCAACAAAAATAACACGTCGTTTATCGTGTTGTTTCTGGAAACCCCATGTTGAAACTGCCCGTCAATTATCGTTTTCCCTCCGTTCCTGGGTAACAAGAGGAGGTCCTGGTGAGCAGCAGGCAGCCAGGAGCTCGGGCCGATACACTGTCTCAGGGGAAGAAGGACTCGCTCTGCAAATGAAACGCCCCCGACAGCAGCTACGGGCCAGTCCACAGAGCACGGGTGGCACCCCAGAGGACAGGTGAGAAATCGGATGGGCACATGGACACTTGTTCCGCCAAATCTTCATGCTTCTCTCTGACTTGAAAAGCCATTATCACAGTTGCTCCAAGGAGGGAATAAAACATGAGCTTACCCAATTCTAACTCCCAAGAACTTAATCTATAGCACACAGGATTAAAATATTGATTTTGCTGTAGGCGACTAGAAGGTAAGAGGTGGAGTTTGATGCCAGAATCTTCCATGTAAAAGAAACCAAATCTCACATCTGGGGACTGCCATCCTGTTCACCATGGCAGACCTTTCCCTGACACCTGCCGGTCTCCTTCCATTCACAGACAGTGTTTTCAGAACTTGGTATTTTAAATCAGTCACCTGGGGGTCAAAGTAAGATGTTCCCTAATCACAGGGGAAGGAGCCTTCCTAAAACACAAGATAAGTCAACATAGAAAATGTACAGGTAACACGCATGCTATTTTTCAATAAATTCTCTCTTTCTCTGTGTGCTTATCTCTCTGTCTTTACTTCTCCCTTCCCCTCTTCCTTACTCTCTCTCTTTTCTCTCTCTCTCTCTGGTGTCTCTCTCTTCACCCCCCCTCCCTTTATATAGTGCTCTCTTTCTCTGTTTGTCCCTCTGTCTCTCTCATTTTTTTCTTCCCTCTCTCTCCCTCACTATCTCCCTCACTATCTCTATCTCTATCTCTCTCACTGTCTCTCCCTTTATATGTTATATCTCTCTCTCT
>NW_006289416.1:8180007-8181066 GCF_000327345.1 Myotis davidii | reverse complement strand
CTCTCTCCCTTTATCTCTCTTTCCCAGCCCCCCACCTCTCTCCTGCTTCCCTCTCTCCTTAATTGCCCGGCCTTTACAAACCCATGCCTGTGACAGAAACGCCCGTCTATTGCTCTGTCAATGTGCCTGGCTGGGAAAGCTATTGGGTTTATAGAAGAGACAAACATTTCAGGCTTGCCATTCTGGGGTAATGAAGCATGGCAACAAAATATACCTGTGCAACATTTGATAAAGATGAGCTGACACGCCAGTCCAAATAGGTTCTTTTGTGTGTCTGCACGTGTCTACCATCATCGCTTTCATCTCCAACAGGAAGGGAGCAATAACAGCAGCAGCTGGCAGGGACCATCAGGAAAGAGCCGCTCACACAATTAAACGTCATTTACCTCTGGCCTTGATTTCACTCCCACTACCCTTAATTTATTATAGGTTTTCTCCCTTTCTATGCAGAAAAAAAAAGAAGAAGTGGCTCAATTTTTCTTTCTTTCTCTTGCTATCTAATTCCTGGAAAAGACAATGGGCAGAGTCCCCGGGTGCTTAGCATTGGGTCTTAAGGTAAAATGCTGCTTGGTGGGGTTTTTATGGCTTTTATTGTGGTTTGATTAATGTAGAGCGGAATTGAACCCTACAGTTACACATGGGTACATCAGCCAGAGAGCGGCCTACTGTACTTCCTGCTTTGCTTTACAGAAATCATCTTTTGTTGCTTAATCTTCAGACAGAGAGAGAAGGGAAAAGAGAGACAGGAGGGAGAGAGAGAGAGAGAAAGAGAGAGAGAGAGAGAGAGAGAGAGA
Organism: Myotis davidii; assembly: GCF_000327345.1. NCBI lineage: Eukaryota > Metazoa > Chordata > Mammalia > Chiroptera > Vespertilionidae > Myotis > Myotis davidii. The sequence goes on along the minus strand of NW_006289416.1, from coordinate 8,180,272 downwards.
GAGAGAGAGAATTGAGCAGAGAGAATTGAGCAGAGAGAATTGAGCAGAGAGATTAAGAATACAGGCAGTCCAGTGGCTGAATGTGACCTATGGAATCATTTTTGATTCCTTCTGATTCCTCATCTCATCTGAGTTGGATTTTTCCAGTTCCTCTTTGGATTTCTGGGTCCAGTCACCCTCCACATACTTCCCTTCTTTAGGACAGCCATGGAGGCCGTCCTAGGTGTCTGGGCTGGGAGACCCTGAGGCACCGTGAGGGGTCAGC
>NW_006289416.1:8153866-8178947 GCF_000327345.1 Myotis davidii | reverse complement strand
ATGCTGCTCTCTGTAACCCTGACTTCACAAAGGCCTACACGGGATGTGCCCTTATGGTCTTTACAGAGAAGCACATCCTATTTATAACAGCAATGCAGAGAAACTAAAAGGGCATAATAGCCACTCTGTGTTATAAAGTTCTTCTGTCGAAAGGGCTGGACAAAGTGCCGTGGGTTATTTGATTTCTCTCTTCTTCTGATGACAGTCACAGTTTTTGGTGCTGCGCATAATGGCAACAATGAACACTTTGTGAGCAGGTGACCTCCCAGAGAACCAGACACACACAGGTCTTGCTTTTGTTCCCTCATCTAATCACCAGCCCCACATTAGGCCTCTATGCAGACATATAAACTCTAGTTAACCTCTACACTCAAATAGGACGGGTCCTCAATTTGCCCACATCACAGGAAGACTCCTCTAAGTGGAAATTTCCATGCAACATCATTTGGGTAAGGATAAGTGTTTTCACTCCCTCAGACCTTGTGGAAGGATCGTGCAAACACAATAGAAAACTTGTCTAGAGGGAGCAGGGACAAGCACGTGGAAATTAGTCTAAAGCAGCAGTGGGGAACCTTTATTCTGCCAAGGGCCATTTGGATCTCTATAACATCATTTGTGGGCCATCTAAACTTATCAACTTAAAAATTAGCCGGCTGTATTTGATTAAACATTTAATTAACTCACCCCTAATGCCTTGGCAGCACCAGACCAAATAATTTCTCTGGCCTTATACAGTTCGAAGGCCAGACATTCCCCACCCCTCAAAAGGACCCAGAGTCAGGTATTTTCCCTGCCACTGATTAATTGAGAAAGTCTTAATATCATTGCACTCCTGGTTCCTCTGTGTAACATTAGAAGAGGAAGGTTAGAGGTTCCGGAGGAAGAGGTGGAGAAAACCCAATGGGCAATGTGCATAAAAACACACTGCATACTGCAGAAGGCTATTCAGTTTTATTCCCTTTTGAAAGTTTAACGTAGTTTATAAGGATCAAAACAAATTCCTATGGAATAAGAGAATGAAGTTGTTTTCAATCTCAAAAAAATGCTTCTTACAGGGTCTAAGTTTTATGAAATTCTCAGGCTTCTATCTTGTCAAAGCCATTACACTTCATTCTTTCAGTTTGCAAAGTCATGGTGAAAATGTCCCTTGAGAGTTAGCACAATGAGAATCATTAATGGAAGTCGTTCAGTGAGTTGACTATTATTTCGTTGGTAATAGCAAACACACGCCTAACAGGAGGACATGTATTTTAGCAGAAATTGCATAAACTCATCACACAATCAGCCCATTTGTTAACCACACAAAAATTGTGGCACTAACAGTATTCCTAAGGTAAATTTAAAAGTTCTATTATTTCCCTATTGTTTCAAGTGTTAGGTCAAAATTATTGAGGTATCATTTGACAATCATCAATTTGGAGCAATGCATGTGGCCATGTAACTACCACCAGCATCAAGATATACAGCCTTTCCATCATTCTGGGGCTGGGATGAGGTGAGGTGAGGGTCACAGCGAACAGCATGGTATGGCTTGACTAGAGGGAGCACTTTGATCTTTTTAACATCATTTATGGGCCATATCAACTTATCTAGTCGAGGCCTCTCACTGACTGTTCTCACTAAAGACAAGCTATCTGCAAGGTAGTGAGTTCACAGCCCTTTGATCGGGACTTCTTGGTCCGATTGGCTCTGTTACTGCACGCGGGCGAACTGGGCCTGGCTGTGTCTCTGGTTTCTCTATCTCATCACTCAGAACCTCAGCTTCTCTCTGCAATCCACAGGATGCCAGGGAAGCTGAAAACCCAGGATGCATTTGGTGTTTCAGGTCTGCTCCCTAGGCCCAACATCCCGTCACCCCCTCACTGACAGCTGCTCGGCAGAGGACCCACGACTGTTCCTCAGACAGATCTGCACTTCTCCCATGGACACCCATGTTCCCAGAGGAAAGCCCTCCTGGCTTCCCGCTCCACTGGGTGTGGCATGAAATTAACTACTCAGGAAGTCAAGGGAAAAGGAGTTGCTTAAAGGAGAGGGGACTGCACTGCTGCAAGGTGGGAACGTGTCAGGAGCGGTGCTGGGCCAGCCCGATGGGGTGCTGCAGGATTCGTCAGATGGCCTTAGTCCTCTCATGCTTGGCAAGACCCAGCCCCAGCTACTCCAGTGGGAGGGGATGGAGACAACTGGAAATGTTCAGAATGATTGACCAAAATGCTTTAGCAGCCTCTACACCAAGAGCCATTCACCTGAATATGGCTCTGAGTCTACTTGATTTCAATAGAAAGAAACAACTTCTTTTGAAATGGATAGTGACAGCCAAGTTCAGGGATAACAGACTGGCAAAGACAAGGCTGTGCTTCTTAAAACAAACAACAGAAAACCTTTCTAGCTGTGTTTGCACAGTTTTGCTCAGACGGTTTTAAGGCCATAGTGAGAGCTGTTCATAGTCCCATTCCTGACCTGTCCTCCCACCATTTGAAAGTACAGGGACTCATAGGGTGGTTTCTGAAAAGAGTAGGTCCAGACGGACTGGATGGGACATAGGGTCACGGGGCAAGGGGAGAGGGTCCCTACCCTGCTATGCTTCCTGCTGCCCCTTCATGTGCAAAGGAATGAAAACTTCACATGAACAAAGGCGAAGCAGGACAAAGTGAGGAAGGACGGCAAGAGAGAATGATACATTGACCCTAATGGGAAAAGAACCTGTGCGTGTGTGTGTGCGTGTGCGTGTGTGTGTGTGTGTGTCACACGCGTGTCTGTCTCTGCACCGATGCTTGGACTATCATCAGAAGGACAACGGGACAAGGTCAAGGGAAAACACTCTGGTGAATCACTCTTGAGCAGGCAGCGGAATTAGGACTGATTTATGAATGTATTTCCACAATTTACTTGAAAATTTGTAACGTCTCTGCAGCCTGGCAAGAAAAAAAAGGCGAGGGTGCTGTGAAGGAGTGCCTCTGGTGCACGTTATTGTGAAATTATCCCATGCTACCTGCTCTAATCCCCCGAAAACAAATTAAATCCTCACTAAGCTGACTTTAAATCAATAGTTTCATTTAAGAATAGTGTGACTTAATAAAAATAAAAAACTAACTGGTCCAGCCAATTTAAGAGGGAAATAAATCATTGCCCAAGGAAAAATAGCAGATTTGACTTGTATATGGGTCCAGCTCTGTTGAAGGGGGGGAGAGTCTACATCTAAATTAACTCTGGCCACGAAGGAAGCTCATCAACCCCATTCAAGAACCTGCTTTACATGTGTCTCAAGAGCAAGGGTGCTGGTCACCCCCAAAATGAGAAGTTGCATTGCAATCAGAATTTTGAAAAAAATAATCAATCGAAACCACAAGATGACACCCCATGGAATCCGTCTTCAGCAACCCTGCACAACAATCCAGGGAGCACGTGTGTGGACTAAGAAACTTTGCCTTTAGGTTATAGAGAAGCGGAGAGGTTTCTTGGGAAGTTGTGTCAGTGAAGGACGTGGTTTTCTGAACAAGCCAGTACAAAGTAGAATGGGTGTGGGTGATGAGCATCAGTAATTCTAACAGACACACATGTATTTGTGAATCTTCTTCTAAGAAAACAAGATTTGAGTAGACTTTTTTTTTTGCATTACACAAGAGATATTGTTGCCATTTTATGAAAAATAAGAAAGCCTGCTAGGAATAAAAACTAAAAGTTTACTCATGAGGTCTTTGCAGTGGTTATAGGGAAAACTCTGCAATATCATAATTCTAAACTAATACTTTATCCCATTTAACGAAGTACTTGTTTATTAATCATATAAATTAGAAAATTGCTTAGGACCCAACGCTTGCCTACTTAATTTATTGTTAGGTATTGCGGGTACATAAACATTAAACTGAGTGCCTTCAGACCATGACACATCAATATTATCAGTATCACCATTACCACCAGAACATTTTTAAATTTTCATAATTATAAATGTCAATTCCAGTTACTTACTGATGTTGGCTATCAATAGGGTGCTTTTATTTAACATGTTGACACTAACAAATAAGCAAGTTTATCCTTTTTTAAAGTAAGATTTAAACAAAAAGAGCCAAGCAACATCACTTGTTCCTTTCCATAGTCCCTCTCTTGAGGACTAAATTTAATTAAATTTGTTGATCAGAAAAACATTTGGCCAAATAAATTGAGAAACCAGTTTCTTAAGGCAGTGTGATTTGGTGGAGACACTTCAGCTCAGCTCCAAGCTCCAGGGGTTCAACCCCTGCTTCCGTATCTATAATCCTATTTCATCTATCTAGTGATTTGACATTCTGACCTCCATTTTATCTTCCACAAAATGCGGGTAATGGTGCCTGGTCACTTTAGAGAGTCATGAAGAGGCCCTGACTAGGCAATGATACTGCAAGGGGAGTAATGATTGGGCCTCCAGAGATGAGCATTTTAATCAATTCCAACACAGAAAACATTGGCTGACATTTAAGTACATTTGTCCAGGGTGATGGGATAATCATATGACCATCTTACGAATGAGATCTCTAGGAAGGATTATTGCAAAACATGTCAACTACAGGGTTTGTCATCCTAGGGCTAACTAAGGGGAAACTCACAGCTTTGCCTATTTCAGACTGTGGTTCAGAACTTAGGCTGATGGGCTCAAGGGATCTGGAAGGATTTCTCCAAACTTGTTAGAACTTGAACTGTGGGCGAGGTAAATTAGTGAGTATGTCCTGGCGTCCATCCTGTCCCTACTACAAGCCAACAACTGATAGCTACACACTCACAATGGCTTTGTTTCTATTTGTAGTAAATTAGGAGGGTTTTCCTTTTCTGGAAGGTCAATCTTTTGTGCTCAACACCCACTCAAGTGAAAACTTTCACGATGATGAAGCAATTCCATAGCAGTCTCTCCTTGAAAAGTGCTTTAAAACCATTTTGTGAAATACCCTTCTCGCTCGCCCTGGGAGGTGGGCCTGTGTTTTATAAATGAAAAATGAGCAAGAGGCCTGGATAATGTGGTTGAAGGCAGATACATAATGCAATACATAACAATAAATTAAATAGGCAAGTCCCAGCTCTCAAAGACCTTTGACCTTGTTTCCTAAGGACAGCTGGATGCATTCTGGGCCCTGCAGCCCTGACACCTTGACCCCAGCCCAGCCATTTCCAAGACAGAGGCTTTAGGGCAGCACCCTGGGTCTGCCTCTGTCAGGAATCCCAGGACCCACACAAGCTTCCAGGGTGCCCTCCCTGGTCTGTCCTGGAGGGCAGGCTCAGGCCCCTGCAGTTTGAATCCAAGGAATTCTTCTCACCAGATGATTTTGGGAAATAATAGCCTACAAACCTGACTCAAGGCCAGTGCTGTAACCTTGGCAAGAAGCTAGTGAGACATCCGTGCCTCTTGCACAACACAGCATGAGTTCTGTCCAGCCTAGTGCACAGCCCTAGTGGCAGGTCATGGATGGACATGGGGTTCCAGGACTGACATGCAAGTCATTAAACAGGACACAGAAGTGCTCACAGAGGCCAGGACTCCCAGATCCGAGTGTCCTTCCAGCATGGGCAGAGCTCCTGGGGCTCAAGCATTGAAAGAGGAGCATCGGTTAAAGAACGAAATATCCCCTTCCAAACTCCCAAGCAGGAGGCTCAACAATGAAATAACTTATGTAAGAAAACATCTAGCCACTCACCAGAACCCTGACGCTCCCAGAAAAGGTGACAGAATCCGGTGGAAGAATTCAGCCAACCTCTGAATGCTTTAAATGAGACTTTTCTGACCAAATCAGTGAAAAAAATTTTTTTTATTGCTTGAAGTATTACAAAGGGTATTACATGTGCCCCCCTTTTTCCCCCCTTGACATTCCCCTGGCCCCTACCCCTAGTGTCTTGTGTCCACTGGTTATTCTTATATGCCTAATGCTCTCCAGTTCCATCCATGCTGCTGCAAATGGTAAGAATTCCTTCTTTTTTACAGCAGCATAGTATTCCATTGTGTAGAGGTACCACAGTTTTCTAAACCATTCATCTACTGATTGGCACTTAGGCTGTTTCCAGATCTTAGCTATGGTGAATTGTGCTGCTATGAACATATGGGTGCATATATCCTTTCTGATTGGTGTTTCTGGTTTCTTGGGATATATTCCTAGAAGTGGGAGAAAATTTTGATTCACTCCCCCTGGGTGAGCACCAACCACAGAGCCTTGGGTATTAATTTCCAGCATGCATGGATAAGATTGGGGACCACTGCCTACATTGTATCTTTAACTTCATCTACTAAAGAAATTGCTCTGCAATCATTAAAAATCCAGAGAGAACTGGCCAGACACCTGGGGAGCCTGGGGAGATGCATTCTGTGACCACTTGCTTCTTCCTGCATCAGGGCACTGCATCTAGTTGCTCAACCCAGCAACTAGATGGGCAAAGACTGATGCTCACAGTTCTTACCTTTGCCCACGTGGTCAGCCACATTTCCTACATTTGTTTCACATATGGAGTTACACACTCCCTTTGCAAATAAATTGTAAAGCCTCAGAATACATCACATAAAAATCAAACAATTCAAATATTTTTATGATACACAAACAACAGCAGCAGAAATCCATAAAAATAGCATATGGGTGTTCATATCCCCTCAGGGCCCTGAAATGGCCAGGCTTGGTCCGGAACCCTAGAACTTCGCTGCCCACCTCAGCCCAGCCCATCACTTTCTCCTGAGAGTCACATCCCCAAGGCACAGAGACCCCGGCACTGTGGATCTGGGCCCGGCTCAGGATTCACCCTCATTTTACAATGCAGGAACTTCAAAAGATGTTTGTAGAGGAAAGCATATAGAAATGCAGTCTCTCTACAAAATCCCCTATACTGACAGAGCTCCCAGGATGACAGAGGAGGCTGCAAAAACTCAAGTGGGATGACTCCAAAAACAAGTTTCAGCCATTTCTGAAGAGTGGCTGTTCAATCCTGGCATTGATGAGGCACCATTCAATGCTGAGCTGCCCTGAATTCGATGGGTTAACTTGACGGAATCTGGGTCTCAGATGGTGATATCCTGTTTCCTCCTGTGAGCCCTGAAAATGCTGCTGGGACACCAACCTGCACAGATTTCTTGGGACCCAGCCCAACGGAGGAGCTGCGTTCCAACCTGAGGTTCCCAGAGCCATCATGGGTGGCAGCCAACTTCCCCTCATCTTTATTTCCATGGAAACGTCATCAGAAAGGACATCTTCAGACAACAGCTAATCTCAGGACCAGGAAGTGAAGAGACGTGGTGCAAGTGGCATCGACCCAATCGTCAAATGGATGATGGTGAGGTGCTGCCTTTTCTTGGGTGGCCCTTCAGAACATGGCACATACCCCGCCTCCCAGGACTCAGTGTGTCTCCCCATTGTACTGCACTCCTAGCGGGTAGGAAATATGGTTTAGAGCATCTAGCTGGCACCTAGCAGGTGTTCCCTAAACCTCTGTTCCATGAATGAATGATTATGTTCTGTGATAACACCTGTTTGAGGACAGTCACCTTCCTACATGGATTACCATTTCTGTGTTTTAATTCTTGGCATCTAATAGATGCCCGTGAAAGTGTTGATTTTTTTAATACATGAAGAGTTAAGTGTCGGCTCATGAATCTTTATAGAACTATCACCAGTGTTGTTATACCCGTGTGCTGAGTCTCTACCTTGCCCCAGGTGCTGGACCACATGCATATACTCTCAAAACATTTACACACAACTCAGTGTCACAGGAAGCACCTTGGGGCCATCAAAGACTCTTATGGAAAAATATCTCAAGTCAAAACAATAGAAACACAGAAGGTAAGATATTTTCCCAGAAGGAAATGAGACCTAGAGTTACTACAGTACTTGGCAACTCTATGTCAGCCACCTAGCATGAGCATGAAATGCCTGGTCCACATACCTGCTTAAGCACCCCACTGAGATGAGAGAAATGGCAGGAGGGGATGATGGGGAACTGCATTTGCTTCTTAAACAAAAACTACATCACACCCTAGAATCTAATATCTGGTCTCTGGAACTTGTTGAGCTTCTGAATGATATTTGCCACTAAAGCTATGCAAGTATCTATTTTGATGAGTGACAATTAGCACAGGGACACAAGCTTACATATGAAAATAGCATGGAGGATAAAATTCTGAGGATTCATGGATAATTCTGAAATAATACTAAATGTGCTATTAATATGCAAAGTTTGTCTAGTTCCCAAAATATTTCCAGAGGGAAGAATTCAGCAACAGAGGAAGAAAAGAATCTGTGAACATCTTCTGCCTTACCTGTTCCAAAGATGTTGTCCCTCAGAAGAACCAATAAGCAAGCCAAGTCGTCCATCCAACATGCCCTCGGACTAGGTAAGAGTTTATGGACCGCAGAGAAAAAGGAGAAAGATTGACACGAAAAGGTGGGAGTAAAGTTGCAGTAGATTCCTGGGAGGCTGCAAAACCTGAAAGAATTTGATAAGACCCAGAATTCCCCATGGCCCAAGGCAGCACTCCAGAGGATAGTCCAGAGAGAAGTGCGGCAAAGTGTTGGTCAGCCAGCCCATGGAAGAAAGAAAGATTCCTGTGTCCTATCCAAGTCTCCCTCCAGGGTCAGTGTGAGCTTTGATGGGGCAATGGCCAGGACTGCTATTCCCAACTGGACAGGTGGCCCCACACAGAGGCCCGAGAAGGTTGTCCTCAGCACCTCACCCATGCTGGAGAGCAGCAATGGGTCATTGCAGGGGCTAATTGTCTCAGTTCCTGTCAGTGTCCAAGAAGGGGAAGCTTGACTTGGACATTAAATCAAATTACTAACAACCAAAGAATTTGTATTTCTTGCACAAGAATTTGGGCACCAATACTTTTATCTCCTATAAGTCAGTCTGTGGCATAAAAGCTGATGGAGTCAACTTAGCGTCACAAGTGAGTGTTACCTTTCATGTTGGGCAGAACAGTCGGCGAGTTCAAGTGTGCCTTGGCCACAGAGCCAATGCTCGCAGACTAGAATGTCCTGTTCCCACACATTGACCTTCAAACTGACATCCACTTATTTGTTGTTTGCACATGTTGTGGTCAAGGGACCGAAGCAGGAAGTGCGGATGAGGAGGGCAGGGGTCACACCTGCATCAGAACACCGGCTTCCCCCGGCGTCCTGTTTTAATGTGCATTTTCCCTTCATAAACGCTTTTATTAATAGTTACCTCTAGGACTTAACTGGAGAATTAAACAATGTCACCGAGAGATCTCTGGGGAAGGATAGCTTCCCAAAGATCTCCTTTCTAAGCCAAGAATTCTTGGAGCCAGAACGGGCAGTTCTTGCTTCCAAATGCACCACTGCATTCCAGCTGGGAAGCAGAGCTGCCATAGGATGGGCTCGCAGGTGATGGACGGCCAGGCCACCTCTGAGGTAGGGGCGGAGAGTTCCAAGCAAACGTGATCTCTTAATCTAGCCTGCCTCCCTTTGGACAGGGCCCCTGATGTACCCCCAGAGCATTAGGAGAAGGTAGAGAGCATGGGACTCTGGGAGAATCACTCCGGAGACCCAGCTCACAGCAGCTGGTCCTCGCCAGCTTGTTCTTCCGAAAATTATTCAGATAAATCACGAGCCAGACATCTGGATTGATTTTGTTGGTTGTTGTTTTTTTCTTTTCACATTCATTTTTATCCTTCAAGTAATCACTGCCTGTTCATTTCCTCTTACAATAATTATCTGCATTGAATTGATAGGAAGTGAAGATTCATTTCCTTCTGGTTAGTCATCAGTTGCCAACGAGTGCTGGTCTTCGGACCCCTCTATGCACTGGGTCCCTTCTTCCCACTGTCTCTGCCATCCAACTAATCAAAGTGGCCATCACCTCAGCCTGCAGCCTCACCTGGACTCATTCTGCTTTTTTTTTTTTTCAATTTCCATATCCTTTATCTCATCATGGATTGCCTGCCATAGGCAAATCAACAGACCTCTTACCTCCATTCATAAGCCCTCTGCTCCAAGCAGACTGGTCACATGCCCTCTCCTACAGTATCACCAAACAAGCATAGGGGAGACTGACAAAACTCCTACTCAGCTTGAGACAAGCATTCGCTCTCTATTCTATGGGCCTCAGTGTCATCCAGACTGGAAATTCTCTCAGCCCCCTTTCCACTCCAAAGCTGTAACTCTCACTCCATGCCTCTGCTCATGCACATTCCCCCTCTAAATGTTCCCTGCCAGTTTCTCTGCCTCAGTTTACTCATCTATAAAATGGGAAATCATCAGAACACCCACCGTGAGGAATGATGAGGCTTAAACAAAACTATTCATAGTAAGCGTTTAGAACAGTGCGTGGCTCCTAGTACGAATCCGTAAATGATAGCTTGATTATTTCTACCATTTTTATCATCTCATTCTTACTCCCTTCAAACACCAGCCCACATCCATCACCTCCAGGAATCCTTCCATGACAACCATCACCAATGGTCATCTCTCCTTTTTAAGAATATACAGCATTAATGGCATCTTCCTTTTGCTTGAGACATAACCATAGGTACTCTCCTGGTGCCATTTCTGGAATTCCTGTGTCATCTAACCTGAGATACCATCCCTCTAGCCAGTTACAGAGGTGCCCATGCTGTGCTTTGTAGGCAGTTAGGTGTCTTCCATGGTGCTTCATCTGTTGCTGAACAGCAGGAGTTACAGACACTGAAAACTCCCGAGGGAGGCAGAGCATCCCCGAGTGCCTGGAGAAGGGCGTGTCGGTGAACTGTGAGTCAGCCAGCTCCCCGACCCAGAAATTCACTTCAGAGAAGGTGAAGGAGTCACTGGCACATCCGCTTTCAGGGGATGCTCTCTGTCCCATGGATCTGCAAGGAGGAGGAGCCCCCTGGCTGCCTGACCCCCTTGCAGTGCTAGAAGGCCCAGAGACTTGGGGGACCTTCAGGATTGGGGGCCACCCTTAAATTTGACATCATACTGTATCCTTTGCCCATAACACCCCATCTCAACATAGAATGTCCTGAAAGCGAAGCGGGAGAGGCCAGAGTGCGAGAGTGGTGCATGGAGTTCCGTGCCACTCAAACATGCACACTCGGCATGTCATAATGGAAACATCAATCTTAAAGGAATTACATCAGTCTCAGAAGGCGCCATTGCCAGGAAGAGCACCACCCACAGCAGCCCGTCCTCCAGGCTGGTTCTACTTATCTCCCCAGATCAAATGCACAGGAACCCATGAATCATCCAGCGCTCTAATGAGAGGAGCCTGTGCGGAGACTGACAAGACCGAAGCCCCACGTTCTCCGCCGATAAAAGTTGAACAAGAACAGGCAGCTCCTGCTTCCCTTGACCTCAGTTCTGCTTTAGCAGAAACAGCTTAACAGGAAAAAAAATACTGACACTAATATTTTCCATAAGCAGCCAGAAGTCATCTGCAACACTTCAGCACAAAGTGGAAGGAGGCGCATTCCCCTGGGACGTCCACGGATCGAACACCTTTAAGGAACTACGAGTCGGGAGCATCCAGGTGAGCGCCAGAGCCGTGGCAGGAAAAGGACCACGTTCTAGGAGCGCCTTCATCTTGGAACATTCTCTGGCAGATCCTTCCAGATCACCATGTCTTCCCTCCACAGTGATCTGAGGAAGTTGGAAGCCTTCATGCTTTAAACTGGAAATCAGTCCCGGGTCCCACCGGGATGCCGTGTCACACAGGGGTCAGTTGCAGTGTGAATAGTGTCCCCGCTTCTCCTGGTGCTGATGGGTTTTCTGAGGCCCCGTGAGGAAACCAGGAGAACTGTGAGGGAAGCTTTCTGGGGGGAGGCCTTGGCCGTGAAACAAAAGTCATTTTAGGCTAAAGCAACCCATGTGAGGTCTCCTTCCTCTCCAGAGCTCGCCAGGACCTTTCAAAAGATCCAGCACGGATACTGTGAAGACAGAATGTTCTCAGGGGCCCCGGAAGATTAAGTCTTCACAGTGAGATCAATGAGCTGCAAGGAGGCTCCTAAACGAGGATTCCTCAGCATCACACTATTGATGCTCAGAGCTGGATGATTCCCTGTGGTGGGGGCTGCCTTGTGCATTGTAGGAGCTTCTACCCGAGAGATAGGAACAGCACCCCCTAGTGTGACAACCAAGAAGGTGACAAAACGTGCCGCCTGTTGGGAACCTCAGCCCTAAATAAAGGAGGAAGGTCTCCTTTGTTGGTGACACCAGATTTCAGCCAATGCCTGTCACCTGACTAAAGGAACCGGCATATGTTACACAATCAGACCTCAGCTGTGGGTGAAGAGGACAGAAAGGATATCCTCTTACGTTCTCCCCAGAGATTTCCAATAAGAAGAATTCCGAATGAGCCGAGTGATCCCGGCGGCCCCAGGGTTCCTTGTGTTTCATGCATGGGACCCAGACCAAGGGGGCTCAGTTCACACCTTATGAATAACTGCCTCGTCCTCCCCAGAGGACAAACCTTCTGGCTTTCCAAGGGCACCCAGACAGGCTGCTTAATGATCATGGGGACGTTGCGGCACCGATTTTTAAAATGAAACCCGTATAAGTAACCTGAGCCTCAGGGCTATTTCTCTCTGGTCTTGATGCCGCTCTCGTCTTAAAATAATTCACAGGACTTCTGCACAGAGAGAAGGTCCAGGGCTGTTGTCCTTGCATCACTTTGCAGGGGTACTTATCGAAACCCCAAACAAGGCCCGGAAACCGAGGCACCCTGGTGGGCTCCTGTAGCTCTGAGTCCCCTGTGGTCTCGCAAAGGGTCACTTGGTGAGAGGCCAAGCTGCCAGACGTCTTCCCTCACAGCCTTTTTAATTTCCTCTCTTCCTTCCTTTATTCTCAGAGATACTACATCTTTACATAAAAGGCAGTGCACAACTTTACAGGAAATTTTATTTTAAGTAGAATGCTCTTGAATTTACAAAAGAAGAAGAAAGAAGAAAGGCAGGGAGGAGGAGGAGGAAGCGAAAAAGAAAAGTTTTTTCTTGATAACTTGCCTGGAGTTCTTGGCTCAGGCCGTTGGCCTGGTTCCCACTCACTTCCTTTTTGTACAATCGGATACTTTCAGACAACTAGTCAATGGCAGCAGAGCCAACAAGAAAAGGACCGGCTCGATGACTGTTTTTCTGAGGCCTCGCTCTGCACAGGAGATGCACTGCATCTGCCTTTCTCTGGGCCTCCCTGTGTTTGACGCTCCCTTTCTTCCACGGGGCATCCTCCCTGAGCCGGCTACGTGGGCAGGACTCACCTCGGTGGGTGGCCACCCTCACATCTCCGTGATGTCCCCTTTCCTCTTCAGTGGGGTCCCCTCCCAGCACCCTTCGTAATCGCAAGTATGGGGACAGCCCCCTGAGGACCCACTTCTTTCCTCATTAACACCTAAAGCCCGTCATAGAAACCAAAACATTCTGCCTGACAGACGACGGGTCTCGGTTTGTCTCCCTTTTCTGGCTTACTGAAAACACACATCTCATGGCTTACTGCGAAAGCAACCTGTGGAAGAGCATTTCTTCCTCCTTTTGACAGTGTTGCTGGAGCGGGAACCGTCTGGTCTCTCTCACATCTGTGTGCTTTGATGCTGTCGCCTGCACAGGCCGAGGAGCCCGGGATGGCTGCGATGTCATTCTAGCCTACATCGATGACCCCGTGGGCTTCGGTTGTTTGCAGTGGAGCACAGCCTCCCCGAGGACAGGTACTCGCACGAAGCCCTCTACCCTTTCTTACAGTGGTGTTATAGCATCACCAGTCTGCATTTTTTCTTAGATCGGGTGAAGTCACTGGGCAATTGAAGGGATGAAAAGGGCACAATGCTGGATGGCAGGAGGGAAAGCTGAAGGCATCTTGTCTAACCCACATGCCCACTCTCTCTTAGCACCAGTGAACAATTTATTGCAAAGGTCACTTCCTCTGGCACTGGACTGATCTTATTCCCAGGATGAAACAGGTGGGAAGTCTACCTCTAACATTGCCCACTTCCTCTTGGAAAGGAAAACGTGAGAAAGAAAGACATGTCTATGCTCTATTGAAGGGTGGTGTGGGCCACCAACCACCACCAAAAACAACAGAAGACCCTTTGACACAAAAGGTGATCCTTTCATCAGACCTCTTCTCTCTTTTTAAAGAAAAAAAAAACGCAAAGGAAGTAGGGAATAACGAAAAGTGAGAGACAATGAGGGAGACGCAATGAAGGGAAGGAGGACATTATGTAATGATAAAGTGTTGGCCCACCAAGAAAAGGTAACAATTCTAAAGGTACATGTGTCAAATAAAAGAGGTGCAAACTGTGTGAAGCAAACACTGATAGAATTGAAAGTAGAAACAGGAGGCACATTCTGTTCAAGTGCCCATTACCAAGAAGCGGCATATTCTGAGCCATAAAAGAAACCTTGCAAAATTTAAAAGAATTAAAATCAACAATGCGTTTTCTGACCATACTTAAACTAGAAACTAGAATCAAATTAAAAATCAATAATAAAGCCAAAAACAGCTCCGAACATTTGAAAACTAATGATAAAACTGCTAAATAATTTATGGGACAAAAGAGAAAAAATACTCAAATCACTAATATTGAAATAGAACAGGAGATATCGCTACAGACGCTATAGACATCAAAAGAATAAAGAAATACCCCAAGCAATGCTACAACATAATTTAACAGATGAAATGATCAGTTCCTGAAAAAAAAAATACAAAATGCCTCATCTTATCTCATGTAAAATAGGTTTTTAAGTATTCAAATAACTATTAAAGTAATTGAATTTCTTATTTGAAAACTCTTAGAAAAAATATCTCCAGGCCCAGGTAATTTCACTAGAGAAGTCTACCAAGATTCAAAGAGGAATTAGCACCTATACTACACAATTTCAGTAAATATAAGAGAGAACACTGCCCAATTCATTTTATGAAATCCATATTGCCTTGATACCAAGAACAAAGATGATATTTTAAAAAAAACTACAGACTGACATCCCTCATGAATATAGACATAAAAAATCCTTAACAAAATATTAGCAACAAAGAATTCAGCAATTCTATTATTCATTATTATCTTTTATTATAAATAGAATTAAGCTAAGGTTTGATGTACAAGTGAGGTACTGTACCTCACTTGGAGAGAACTGTTTGAGCAGTTCCTGACAGACACCAGCTCTGCCTCACTGCAAGGCCTGGACCTCCTTTCCCCAGAACGTTCTCTCCACCCCACCCCACCCCCATGCACCCTGTTTCAATGGGGCTAGCTCCTTCTCCAGAGTCTCAACTTAAACACCACTTCCTTCCCACCCTAAATAAGTAAGCTCCCTCCGACACATTCTTCCTCTGCCTCTTGCTAGTTTTTGTCATGAAGCGGGTTATATCTTGAAGTTATTTACATTTCTTTGCTGCTTAATTAAGTTTCTCTCTGTCTGGAGCTGTGTTAACCAAGAGCTCTCTCTGTTCTCTAGAAATGCTCTAGAACTGTGCTGATCAGCATGGCAGCCAACAGCCCCACATGGCCATTCAGCCCTTTAAAAATGTGGCTAGTGCCCTAACTGGTTTGACTCAGTCGATAGAGCGTCGGCCTGCAGACTGAAGAGTCCCAGGTTTGATTCCGGTCAAGGGCATGTACCTTGGTTGTGGGCACATCCTCAGTGGGGAGTGTGAAGGAAGGAGCTGAATCGATGCTTCTAACTCTCTATCCCTCTCCTTTCCTCTCTATAAAAAATCAATAAAATATATATATATTTTTTAAAATGTGGCTAGTGCCATCTAGGAACTGTGTGCTAAATGTCACTTAATTTATATTGTTTTTCCTACCTTGATTTTTTTTTATTTTTACCACCCCCCAGGCCTTCGCCACCCTATTGTCTGTGTCCATGGGTTATGCATATACACAAATGAGTTCATTGGTTGATCTCTTCCCATCCACCCCCTCCCCCCCATCCACACACACACACCTTATTTTAAATTTAAAAACCTACATATGGCTAGTGGCTCTTGTGTTCTGGCTCCCTAGGATCTCAGCTTTGGACCTACAAATGTAATGTCCATTACCTTGACACCTGTGTACCTAACAACCAGCACAGGGCAAGGTACAAAGTTGTTATTCAAAAAACACTTTAAATGAATGAAAATGCAACCTCACTTTTTATTTGCATCTTTCAAATTATAACGAGGTTGAACATATTTTCAGATATTCATTGACCATCCTTTATATTTCTTTTTTGGCATGGGCTGTCCATTTTTCTGTTTAGCTCTTGATTCTTTTAAGCACTTTTAAATAATAGAAAATTAATATATAAATATTGGACTCCCCAATATATTGCAAATACTTTGAAAAGGTTGTAGTTGATATTTTTATTGTGGCCTTTGCCATTTGGAAGTTCTAAATTTGCATGGAATCAGTTTTATCAATCTATTTTTATGGTTTCTGGGCATAAACTGTAAAATGCTTTCTATTCCTTTTTATCCCAGCGTTTTTCATGAGAAAGAAAACCCCAATCATAGTTCAGAATTTCTACTCGCATCCTGTCAGTTATTCCTCTTTTTCAGAAGAGTAGTAAGTCTCCACATCAGTGGCCAGCAACAACTATGAGTAGAAGGGGCTGAAAATTAGCATGTGCTGAGAGTAGTAGGGAGAAGAGTTTCATAGTCACTGAATTAAAATTTCATTTGGGGGTTAACTGCTTCGATTTCCTAAGAGGGAAATAGCTGTTAAGAAACCCCACCCCCCAGGATGGGTGCTCAGAGGGGTGGCCAGGAGTGAGTGCTGATGGGCAGGAAGCTCACCTTGGACCTCCAGTCACATGATAGCCTGAAACACAGCTCTGCAGGGGGCTTAAAATAAAAGCCTAACACCTCCCCTCACCCTCTTCTCTAGGGCCTTGCCTAACAGCATGGTCATAAAGCAGGAACCCTGCCTACATCACCAGGCAGGTGGGAGCTAAGATCACCTTGGGGACCAGCATGGTGGTCTCTGCCCCTGGACCCCAGCACACTTCTACAGGCACATCGGGGGTCTGGCGTGGGAGGGGCGAGCACACTTCATTAGCAAATGCCAGACACCTCTCCTCTCTTACGTCTTACCCACTGCTCTCCAAATTATTGTGCTTCTCACTGTCATTTAATAAGAGTTCCCACTGTTGTGACACCTGACAGGCACTGCCTATGTTGGGGGATCATCCGAAATGTGAGCAATTCATTGTTGACTGGAACAAATACCTGTCAATTCCAGACTGACAATTTCTACTTATGTTAAATTGCAGGAAAAAGATAAAACACCCTCTCCTATGATATTATGAAAAGAAATAAGGAAATATTTGATATGTGCTTTTACAGGTTTGAACAAAACCTTAAGCTGTAGCTTTCATATTTTCAAAAAACAGAAAGGAAGAGGAAGAATGAAGAGAACAGAGCTGACACTGTATCAGATTGATGGCTACCTCCCAAGGTCTTCTCTTCACACACATACACATGTAGCTTTGCACTGAGACTCCATCACATCGAAATGAAGAAGAAAAAAAAAACTGGATCTCGTTACCAATAAAGTGAATTAGGAAAATGTTTCTGGCGCCAAAAGTCTCTCCTTCCTCAAATGAGCCTAATTAGAAGGGCCATAAAGATCTTCATAGTTTCCTTGAACACATACAGGTGTGGGCCTAGTGAATCTCTTCCGTAGGAAACTCCAGCCCTTTCCCTAATGGCGCATTTTCTTAATGGCCTTGCTGTTCCCAAGTTCATTTCATTGCACTATTGCTTGTTATTTCCGACATGAGTTAATATTGCACTTGAAAACACTGAGTGGCATTCCTCCACCACATCCCCTCTCCCCACCTGCAGAGGAAGTGGGAGAGAGAGAGGCCAGTAAAGACCCCAAAATCCTGGGAGCACATTTAAAACTCGAATTGGAGGAAGAAGATCTGTTCTATCTGGATGCTAGAATAAGTATCTCTCAAAATTAGGATGAGAAGCATCTCCCCCAACACACACACAAATATGATAAGACCCTAAAGGTAAAGAAGGGAACTGGACCCCCACAGTGCTGGACTAAGGTAAAGGCAGGTGTGTGACCAGAGCCAGCCTGGGAGCCCACTGTGTCACCATCCCACCCAAGACGGAAGCCAATACCGAGAAGCACATTTTGCTCATATTCTGGCAGTCGGGAGCAAGCCCCACAAACAAACACCTTTTTTTTGCATCAGTAATCTTTGTTTGCATTAATGATCTGCTGTGTTGCCCATCACAAATTCACTAATGACGAATCCATTCGCTTCAATGTTATCCATGCAGATCTGTCCCTACAGAAGTCCCATACAGCTGAGGGATGTGGTGGCAGGTGTCCTAAGGGTCCTCTGGTCCAGCACTCAGCCTGCCCCAGATCTACAGATGGAAAAGTCAAGGTCCAGAGCAGTGACTTCTCAAGGTCACACCGTCAGTCCCTGTCAAGGACAACGCTAAAACACAGGCCTCCTAAACCCCAGATCCGTGCTCCAAGCCAGAACACGGTGACTCTGGTTAGATGGAAAACAGAAATATTTACAAGGTCCTGGGAGGGTCTTATTTCTTGAATGGAAAGTGAAGACCTGACATTTTTTAAGACCGCTGGTCAGCTCCAGACAAGCCGCATTAAATGATGAAGTGGGAACAGGGACTGTGAAAAATCTAAGGGCGGAAAAAAAAATTTTTTAAGCAAATTGCTGTAGATTTCAAAGCACTTAGAATTATTATTTTCCTTTCATATCCTTGGCTCCTTCTTGGATTCTGGGTCCTGTTCAAATGTTAGTTTTGCTGGAGTGTTTTATTGAGGCCAAATTAACATCCAAACTGGAATTAATGCTTACCTTTGTTCTGCAAACTTAGACTCCCAGATGTCGCTTAGGTGTTGAACACATTTTAACACTCAAGAACATTTCACGCCAGAAAAACACATCAATTTACCAAAAGGCAAGAACCTCAAACTTCTAAACCCTAATCCATATTGGCTGCTAGGAAGGGATTTCCTTCCACCCCTCCCCTCCTCCTTCCTCGCTCTCCCCCTGCATGGGTATTTCTCGTGCATTGTGTCATCCTGGGACCAGGGGCTGCTGGGGGACTGGAGTCTCTTCTGCAATTCTCAGTTCCTCAAACAGTGTGACCTGCCTTCTGTCAGCCCCAAGGCAGGAGGAGGGAGATAAATCTTGTTCCCTGTGCGTTGTCACGTCTCTGGGCGTGCTGGGGCTTCCACGCGAGGTCTCTGGGCACTGGAGTGCCAAGACTCCACACGGCTGAATACCGGGTTCGATCGTCTTGGCAGAGGCACGGACTTTCCACAGACAAATTAACATTGTTTCATCTCATTTTGACACCATAATGTCTTTTCCATACACCTGCTCTGACATTTTCATGAAATCATTGCCTCCCAATCAACCGAGTGGGGAATTAGCATTGTTCCACCAAACATTCTGAAAAGTGTGGCTTATTTTTCATATCTAAATATCTCATTCCCATCTGCCTCTTTGGAGAGATAAATTCGAGATCTAACACCCTGCAAATTTAAAAGTCTAAAATATGCATATTTTGCTTTACAATCTCCCTATTTACAGCACAGACCATGCATAGCTGTAGTCATACATGGGTAAATGGATAACTTTACAGTACATCACACCTAGGATTTTCATGGAAAATGAATGTTCCCATGTTTTGGTGTGTTAAATTAACAAATACTTCTGGCTTGACATTCCTGAAGTTTCAAATAATGGTAATTATTATCATTATGATTAATGTGAATGATACTGTTTTTCAAATGCTTTCATATAGCTGATACCATTTGTGCCACAATAAATTCCAATAAGATTATTTTATTATTGGTTTAACTCTACAGGCAGAAAACTCCTGCTCAGAGATGTTGCATGTGGTGTTTAATTATTGGGGGAAAAGGGGTACAAGTTCAGACTTTCAAACCCTCCTTTCATGGGGCACACTGGGAGAGAACTGTCTTAGTGACTGCATGCCACAACTTCTAATTGCTGCTAAAATGAATTTCTAAATCCTTCAGTTTTTTGCTTTATTTTTTTAACTAAAGGCATTGGGGGGCAGGGGGGGTGTCCCTCAGCCCAGCCTGCATCTCTCCAATCTGGACCCCTCGGGGATGCCTGATTGCTAGTTGGACATCCCTCTCACAATCCGGGACTGCTGGCTCCCAACCGCTCGCCTGCCTGCCTGCCTGCCTGATCACCTAACCACTCCCCTGCTGGACTGGTTGCCCCTAACTGCCCTCCCCTGCAGGCCCAGTCCTCCCCAACTGCCCTCCCCTGCAGGCCATCTTGTGATGACATGGGGCAGCCCTCTTGTGATGACATGGGCGTGACCATCTTATGACCACATGGGGGCGCCCATCTTATGTGAGGGCGTGATGGCCAATTTGCATATTACCTTTTTATTATGTAGGATGTGTCATTTTGTGATCCACGATATAGCTCTCCTAAATCATGTTGTGTGGGTGACAGGCAGCTAACTGAATGTTTACAAATGTCGCCATGGAATTGGATGGTGTGGACAGCTCTTTCAATGGAGCCTCACCTGTCGTGCCTCTGGGAGTAGTGGGCAGGAAACTTCTATGGCTGGCTGATAAAGAAAAATGTAAAGGAAACATATGGAAATTGTTCCCATTTGTATTAAAATGGCAGAAATTGTTCTTCAGTTTGCCCAGCAAGGAGTGTTTTCACAAATTTGAAACTAGCATTCCCCTAATTACCTTCCACTTTCCCCTCACCTCCAACACTTCTACTCATCCTGCAAAACCTCAGCCAAATGCCATTTTTCTATTAAGTCTTCCAGATAAAACTCATAATTATTAACCTTTTACACATTCATTTTCAGCAAACACACTGAACTATACACTTGGTCCAAGTCATTGATGTCTGTGTTCAT
Organism: Myotis davidii; assembly: GCF_000327345.1. NCBI lineage: Eukaryota > Metazoa > Chordata > Mammalia > Chiroptera > Vespertilionidae > Myotis > Myotis davidii. Next base: position 8,158,128 of record NW_006289416.1, on the reverse strand, counting down.
GTTAATTTCCCACTATTTCTACCCCCAACATGGAACCTATGGAATCCTCCAGGGCAGGAACATGGTGTTAATTTTCAAATCTCTCTTTTTATTGAATTTATTGGGGTTACATTGGTTAATAAAATTATAGAGATTTCAGGAGAACAATTCTATAATATGTAATCTGTATATTGCATTATATTCACCACCCCAAGTCATGTCTCTTTCCATCACCATTTATGCCCCCTTTACCCTCTCCTGCCTATTCTCCTGACTATTGTCTGTCTATGAGCTTTTGTTTTTTTTAATGATTAGTAGACAGAAAGCTTATTAAATGAGCAAAGTTTATAACAGACTTCCAAAACAAAACATTAACCTCCCTCCCCCTCAAAGTGATCTCCCTCACTATCTACAGGGCAGATAGAAAAATTATTAAATCAATATATCTCCAAATCAATGCCACAAATATTGATCTCCCCATTCTGTTTAGTGATGCAGTGTGTGCACAAACATGCCAGTTAGCGCCATTCTTTTCCTAGTAACTAGTGTCCCAGTGCACGAATTCGTGCACATTGAGAGGAAATTAATTAGCAGAAATATTTTTATATCGCTATTCACATCTTGCTAATGAAAAGAAAATGGGATTCTACAGAGTCTCCTATCTATCTACTCCAGGACTTCTGTGAGGATCAAATAGATGAGGCATAGGAAAATGCTTCACAAACATTTGGTTAAAGTGTAAAATGTTTGCACCTGGCTATAAAGCAAGTTGGATTCCTAGGCTGAAGAAACTCCAAGGATGCTAGTCGCTAGGGGGAGGAAGCCGGGCATTGCTACATGATGTCATCACCTGGCACCCACAGCCACCATTTGCTAGGCTGGGCTGTGGGCTGCATTTTGTGCCATGGGTCTTGGCAGCATTGGCTGCGATTTGGTGGGGTGTCGCTCCCAGGTGGTAGTGGGGCCTGTGTCCCACTTGGGGGAAGTCGAGTGTTGGTTTGTCGGCACCAGGTCCGAGGTGCTGTTTGTTTTTAAATGGCCAGTGCACATCATGGCAGCTCCTGCCTTGAGCATCTGCCACCTGATAGTCAGTGCGTATCATAGCTACCAGTTGGACAGACGGACACTTAGCCTTTTATATATATAGATGATCATGTTTATGCACTTTAGAAAATATTTTTAAATATTTACATATTTTGAACACAAGTTCCTGTGGATGCACCTGCAGTTTAAATAGAAAACATTCTATAAAAATCCAGAAGCAAGAAGTGAAGTCGCTTCAAAGAACTTTCCAACTTTATCTTCTTCTCTTAGCCTGAGTTTAAGGTATTAAGTAGAAAGGTGTGTGGGGAAAGTTACTTCACTATTGGTAACCCCATTCAAGTCCATTTGCTCTACTGAGCTGTTAATTCATCACACTGCTGCTCATTCTAAAGGGGGGAAGCTTGATAGAATTGATGATATTTTTGTGGTAATTGTCTATGGTTTAGCCTTCTCAGAGTTTGCCACAAAGAACAAAAGCCTTAAGAAAGGATAGTATTTTTCCTTTAGGTGTTACATTTTTTAACCGTGGATATTAAAAATGGAGTATTTAAGACACCAGGTATCATGAGTCATTCTACCTAATGCCAGTGAGATTATTCGTGTGGGCAATGGGTCTGGGGTTCCAGAAAGCACTAGGGACCTTCTGCAGCACCTGCATTTTCATGGGCACATGACTGAGAAGGTTGATCTTTAGCCTAGTGACCTCGGTGTTGAATTGTCAGTAAAAGTCCCATTCAGGCCCCGTCCCCCCAGGGCCTGGTGAGGATGGGACGTTCCCAATCTCAGGCTCCACAGGGACTGGCTATGCTCCAATGTCACAGGAAGGAGAGCAGGGTCTCCAATGTACACGCAAAACAGTATGGTCCTGTGCCCCGAGCTCTCCGTGGCTCCCAGCACCAGAGAAGCCTCTTTCAATCTCCATTGCCTTTTGTTAGAAAGTTGAGGGCCAGGTTCTCGGGAAGTAAACCTACTCAAGGTAGAAAGAGCCAGCCTCGTCTTCACCCCTGCGCATGCTGGGATAGGGCTGTGAGCACATGGGCGTGCTCCCAGCCCTGTACAGTCACAGAGCCAGATCCTGAGGAGAAGGAGCATCAGTGGACTAACAGGCCCCAGATAACAGACAAAACCTCAACCTCAGTTCCAGTTCATAGAAGAGCCGTGGCCATTAGGACTTTTGCCTCCAGTCAGGTTCCCGTTTACATGGGCCTGAGCTATCGTTTAGGTTTTTAAATTCCAAAGGGTTAGCAGGAGATGACGTTTGGCTTTTCAGCAATGTGCGCTCCTCTGTGTGTGCCCATAAAACATTACATGAGAAATACATGTGTAGAGAAAGGCCAAGTTAGAAGCTGAAAACGAAATGTCGTGGGCTGACATTCCCAATGCCTTCTTCAATAGGTTGTTTCATTTAAGAGCCTCAGTTCTTCTCCTTACATGCCCCCGACACATGCAAACCCAACCCCCATCCATGGCACAGGGCTGGGTTTCATTAGTAAGCATTTCATTAAAAATAATAATAATAATGGGCTGAGTTGTAGATGGTCTTAATCACCATCATTCCGCCTGTTTGTAGCAGGAAGTGTGTCTCATCCATTTCAGTCTGGCTTGTCTGTGGCCGATTTCCCTTCAGGATTCTGGAGAGAACGCATGTGCCCTTCCCTCTGGCTACTCTTTATCCAAAATCTCATCAGTCTATCTATTGGAAATTCCAAGCATTACATAGGCTCAACGCAATATAAATATTGGTGTCATGGGATTTGTTCTGAATTCATCCTAAACTGAGGCAACGTTTATTTCTTAGGATCCCTCCCAGACCACAGCTTCCTCCCAGGTATCCATGGTGAAACCAGCAATGTGCAGAGCTGACATCCCCCTTCTGGTCTGGCTGTTTCATGAGCCGAAAGCTGGTGGGGATCAGGGGCTCCTGAAGATGAAACGAGAAAGTCAAGGATGACAATGCTGTCCACAGCTGCGGCTCCTCCATCCTGGGAACTAATGGCATGAGGAGGCCGCACTGGAATGACTGCTTTGAAAATTGGCACTCGTCCGTTATTCAGATTCTTTGTTTATCATTGTTGTTCAGCCAAGAGCCGAGGTGTGTAGGTAACTAGAAAAAGCAAGAGAGAGGGGTAGAGGGAAGACCCTAGATGTAGACAGGTTTGCAGGGTGACATCTTGGAACCATAGGAGGTAAACATGGTCTAAATCCCCTGCGTTGGGAAGATTAGTGCTCAGGTTCTGTAAGCTAAATGCACACTGCTGAAATTTGATTGAAAACTTTGCAATGTGGAGACTGAAAATCACTAGGAAGGAGGCAGGCAGTGTTTAATCTCCTGTTGGATGACAATTCAGATGGACTGATAGAGATGCCTGCCTCCTGATAGACCAGTCAATACTGTAGATGGCAGATACGCGCAGGAAACAGACCCCAGGGAAGGTGGGGGTGGGGATCAGGCTCAGGTCTCAGCTCCTTGTTAGGTCAGGTGAGACCTATTAGGCCAGGTGAGACCTGTGTTTTGTTGCATCATGTTATCACACTACAGACCCCAAAACCTCCATATCCTTCCGGGACACTAATCAGACTGTGTGGACACGCATTTCTTCCACATGACATTTGTCCACGACAGAGGACACTTGTCAGTCTGTCCTGAAAAGGAGTGGTCTTTGAAACAAATCTACCTCAAGAAAAGCCAGATTTTCAGACACAGAATTTTCTAGTTACTCTGTGCCTAAAATTCTCGTTATTTTGTTTTGTTTTTAGTGCTCGGGCAAGAAGATATAAGCAGTCACACAAAAAACAAAGAAATCACTGGGTTTAGCCAAAGGGACGGCATACACACATCTGCAGCGAGTAAAACAGGCCAGGAGGGAGCCAGGGTTTCTCCAAGGTGAGCAGGCGGGCACATGAGTGGGAGCCCCATCACAGCCCTTGGCCCAAACACCTACAGGCGCGCTGGCTGCTGGCAGGGCATCCACTGCACCACGTGTTTGGAGGGAATTAGGGAGGAGTCTTTGAACACAGTTGTCTTCATAGATTTTATTTATTAAATAACTCGTGAGGCTTTTCTTCTGGAAAATATTCCAGCAGAAGGAAAGCCAAGAGGGAAGAACGTTTACAGCAAGAAGAGTCCCTGAGCCAGCGTTGCTCTGGGTTCTTTATCAGGTGAAGCTGTTGCAACACCGTTTCTACTGGAAATGATTCTTTTCACTTCCTTCTGTAGGTATGTCCCCCCTCCATGTCAG